>NW_026067986.1:3251488-3463485 GCF_014885135.2 Alexandromys fortis | reverse complement strand
TTTTTTTTTTTTTTTTTTTTTTTTTTTGAGACAGGGCTTCTCTGTGTAGCTTTATCCAAAGCCAGATAGGACACACCAAATTCCACCTGGACTGTGGAGATGCTAACCGCTGGGCAGAACTGCCCCCAGCCTCACCTGTTGCCAGGACTCTGCTCAAACTGTAGATAATTTTGGGGGTTGATTGACATACTTCGCCTGGTCAAAGTAAGGTCAGTCCCCCAAGTTGCCCCTCTCCCCAAAAGATCTCAGACCTGTGCCCGGCAGCCAAAGACCTGCGCTGCTCTGTGACGTCAGCATAAGACCGCAACTACTGCCCCCAGCAAAACTACGGAGTCTACCGGAGTCTACCGGAGCCTACGGTCACCTGTGTAGGTAATGGGCTGCTGGAAGCAAAGACCTGTATTTTGTTTACAGCCATCTTAAGTTCACAAGTAAGATATTCGCCTTTGCAGGACAAATTCCGGACCTAGAAAATCAACCTAGTGAGACCTGCAGGCCCCAGGCTTTTAGAAACAATTAGCATTTCCTTTGTTAGTCAACAAGCACAGACCCCCCAGTATTTCATCAGCTGGGGTGTCTCCGGACCTGAATTCCAGCAGACCTGGCACCCTCCCATCTCCCTTGCCCATTTGATCGGAAATCCTGTCTTGCTGTCCTTTCTCATGTCTCTTGTTCCCTCCCTCCACTCCTCTTCCTCCTCTAGGTTTATCAGGGACCCCCATTTGTATCCGCTGGCCGGGATAATGGGTGTCTGTCATTTTAATTGATGTATAGACTGTTTATATTTCCAGTTACAATGTGCGCTTCTCAGATCTCTGAGGCCATTGGCTATAACAGCACCCACCTCAATAACCACCTCAACTGTTGGACCAGTTTAACAACTAGTTATTTACTAATTAACAATCAACATGGACAAAATACTGCTGATGGCTAACATTTTACACTTAATTTCCCCCAACTTTCTAATTATGAAAAATTTCAAGTATGTAGAAAATTTGAAAGAGAATACTAAGTGCCCATCACCTAATTCAATATTTGCTGCTTCATAGGCGCATGTAAGCTTTGGAACATCAAAACCGATTGATAAACTACATTTTTTTTTTTTATTACAGCCGATGGCCTTTTAGTTGGAGAAAACAGGACCATTTGGCTTTTCTGGTTTTTTTTTTTTCCAGTCTCTTTATACCATTAGCAGGATTTAATGATTGATGTTGAAAGAAAAACATTCCTGTGAAAATAATTACAACCTCTTATATTGCCAGTCACGGCACCAGACACATTTAGATATGTTTTCAGAGCAACCCCCGAGAGCCCTGCGGTGTGTGCTGATGTCATTCGTGGTTTATAAAAGAAATGGAGACAAGCAGAAGAAAAGGCGCTGTCTGTCCCTCCTTCTTCAAGCCCTCGTGTGTGTGTGTGTGTGTGTGTGTGTGTGTGAGTGTGTGTGTGTGAGTGTGCATGGTGTGTGTGTGTATGTGCGCGCACGGTGTATGTCAGCTCTGGAGACCACTGGACGGGAGCTCTATTATGAGTCTGCAGAAACCAAATACTTTTAAAGATTTTTATTATTATTTTTTTTAAAGATTTATTTATTTATTATGTATACAACATTCTTTCCATGTATGTTTGTATGCTAGAAGAGGGCACCAGATCTCATTATAGATGGTTGTGAGCCACCATGTGGTTGCTGGGAATTGAACTCAGGACCTTTGGAGGAGCAGGCAATGCTCTTAACCACTGAGCCATCTCTCCAGCCCCCGATTTTTATTATTTTTATTTTAAAATTATGTCTCTGTAGCCCGGCAGTGGTGGTGCATGCCTTTAAACTCAGCACTCAGGAGGCAGAGGCAGGGGGATTCTGAGTTTAAGGCCAGCCTGGTCTACAAGAGCAAGTTCTAGGACAGCCAGGGCTGCAAAAAGAAACCCTAGAAAAATGAAGCAAACCAAAGCAAATCATGTCCCTGTGTCCGTGTGTACAGGGGTTTGCAGAGTCCAGAAGAATGGGCCAGAGTTCATGTGGTTTACATGTATGTGGTTATGAGCTGCCCAACAGTGCTGGGAACTGAACCTGGGGTCTTCTTGAAAAACCTGGTGCTCTTAACCACTGAGACTTTGCCCCAGTCCCAGAAACCAAATCGTTTTAAGTCACCAGCCTCTGGCAGGGGAGAGTGAATGTGTGGACAGACTGGGAACCCATTACCCCGGTAGCAGTGAAGAATAGGCCATGCTGTGGCAGACGAACCAGGCAGTCGGAGAGCGTGTCCCGCGTCTGCTCTTACTAACTGCCTGCAGTGCAAATGGTCCATAAGCTAAAAGCTGCTAATTTGAATAGTTCTGGAACTGTGCCATGTGGCTGGAAGGCAGGCACACATCTTTTCTTTTTAAAAACAATACAAAATTTACTTTATTATTAATTATTGTACGTGAGTGCATCTGTGTGTGAGTGTAGGCACATGCATGCCAATGGTGCATGTGTGTGCATGTGTGTGTTCATGTTCATGTGTGTGCATCTGTGTGCATGTGTGTGCGTGTGTGTGCATGTGTGTATGTTTGTGTGTGTGCCTGTGTGTATGTGTGCGCACATGTGGTGTGTGTGTGTCAGGACAGTTGTTGGGAGTCAGTTTTCTTCTTCTACAATGGGTTCTGGGGAAACAGTTTCTTTTTTGTGTTCCTCTTTAGGAGGCTGTTTCCGTGTTGAGCCTGCACGGTCTAATCTGTACCCATATTTAAACCGTTAGAGCAAGCTTAGGGGTTAAACATTTTACTATCGTGTCTTATTCATAAAGTCAAAATTGGTGAATTTTACTTACTTCTGGGGTCTGGGCAGCTGAGCTCCACACAACTGGCCTTTGGAGAAATACGACCTGCTTTGTAGCCAAATTCCCTTCACTGAAAGTTAAAACAGCAAGATTGATATTTGAGAATTAGGATTTTTTTTTAATCCCAGAGAACTTTCAATTAGTTTTTAAAGTTAAGAAACCAGCAACTGGATTTCTGTGGCATTTCCACGCCACGCATATGGGTCATTATTCTTGTCCCAGCGAATTAGTAGTATTCTCTAGATTTACATCTGACTAGGCTGGCCCATATATATCTTTTGTAGGATAACCTTCTGATTCCCAAATAATTATGAAAATCATTCTATTTAAATTACATTGGAAAAACAAAGAGAAAAACATTTCTATTAAAAAATTAATTAAGAGCTGGAGAGATGGTCCAGCCATTAAAGTTAGGCTCACAACCAAAAATATAAAAAAATAATTAAAGGGGCTGGAGAGATGGCTCAGGGGTTAAGAGCATTGCCTGCTCTTCCAGAGGTCCTGAGCTCAATTCCCAGCAACAAGTTGTCTCACAACCATCTGTAATGAGATCTGGTGCCCTCTTTTGACGTGCAGGCAATGCAGGCAGAACACTGTATACATAATAAATAAATCTTTAAAACAAAACAAAAACATCCATTTACATAAAAATAAAGGAAATTTAGCCAGGCTTGGTGACGCACACCTTTAATCCCAGCACTTGGGAGGCAGATCTCTGTGAGTTCAAGGCTAGCCTGGTCTACAAAGCGAGTTCCAGGACAGAAACCCTATCTTGAAAAAGCCAAAACCAAACCAAAATAACAATAGTAAAAACCCCCAAACCCAAAAAGCATTAATTAACTAATTAATTAATTAGCTAACTAACTAATTAAAAAAGGGTGTTGGAAAGATCACTCAGTGGTTAAGAGCACTTGCTGCTCTCCCGGAGGACCTGGGTTCAGTTCCCAGCACCCCCATGGTGGCTGCTACCGACTGTCACTCCAGTTCCAGGGGATCCAATGCCCCCCTTTCAGTCCCCGTTGGCACAGGCACGCACACGGTGCACGGCAAAACATCCAGACACAGACGAATGAAATGAGAAGTGGAGCGTTGACTCAGGGATCAGAACGGGAACTGCTTGGGCTGGCGCGAAGGGCTGAGTGGTTAAGAACAGGGCTGCTTTTCCAGAGGTTCAATTCCCCTAATGGACAAGACAGCTTACAGCTACTTATGACTCCAGTCCCAGAGATCGGATGCCCTCTTCTGGCCTCCGAGCGCAGGCGTCTACGTGACGCACATCAGTGCAGGGCAGGCACTCCCGCGCCTTAAAATAAACCTACAGGGATTTTTCAACGGAGCTCTTGCAGAGGACCCGAGCTCATGTCATATATATTCTTTCTATGAATTACTTCCTTAAGATAAAGTCTCAGGAATGAGATGATTAGGCCAGAAAGTATGACTTAATGTCAAACTGGAGACTAAACTTGGGAGCCACATGTGGGGAACTGACCCGTATGTTCCACTGAGACGGTTCAGCCATAGCCGGCTCCCCGCGTTTCAGACGCCCCTTTGTAGCCGCCGCTCAGGGTTCCCATTTAGCTGTCAGCTTGGCAAATGGCCCCTAGCTGGAGCCGACTGGGGTGGCAATTCCTCTGAAGAGCTTCCAGCCCCCGTGGGTGTGGGGAGGAGTGTTCGCAGCTAAAGCTGCTCGGTAACAACTTTTATTATGCAAAGGACCCCAACAAAACCGTCCTCTTAGCAGCCCGCGATTCTGTGCTTTTCTGGAGGGTGGGTGTGAGGGAGCTTTGGCCCTGCGGCGGTGTGCAGTCAATGGGACACTAGCAGAGCGTCCAAACTATGGGGGCCGCTAATTTGGGGAAATGAATCGTCCCCCAAAGTGCTCGGAAGAGACTGTCACACTTTTTATTTGTTCAAAAAGTATATATTTTATGTGCATTGGTGTTTTTCAATGGGAAAAGGGAAGTTACAGATGGTTGTGAGCCAGCACATGTCTGCCAGGGATAGAACTCAGGACCTCCAGAAGGGCAGCCAGTGCTCTTAACCACTGAGCCATTTCTCCAGCCCTACAATTTTAATTTTAGAAGACTTTTTATAGTCCAGTTTCATTTCTGTTTGATCTCCTGTTTGAACAGAACACTCCGGGTGATGTGATGTTGGGGGATAAATCGTGAGGCGTTACTGGGAAGGGTTAGCGTATAGAATGGGCTGGTCTGTGTTTGGGAGTCCCGGGGTTCACTGAAACAGCCAGGACTCGGGATCCAGACAGTTCCTGGGTTCAGACCCAAGCCCTGTCACAGAACCCAAGGTTCATGGTCTCTGGCTTCTGTGTTGGGGAAGATTATTTTCAGGTGTGTGACTTTTGTTTATGCTGCATTTGTTTAACTCTGTGAAGCTGTGATTCTTGGCTTGTCTAAAACACCTGGTGGACTAATAAAGAGCTGAACGGCCAATAGTGAAAGAAGAAGAAGAAGAAGAAGAAGAAGAAGAAGAATAAAAATAAAAAGAAGAAGAAGAAAGAGAGAGAGAGAGAGAGAGAGAGAGAGAGAGAGAGAGAGAGAGAGAGAAAGAGAAAGAAAGGAGAAGGAGGAGGATGAAGGAGGAGGAGGATGGAGAAGGAGGAGGTGGTGGCCAGGGGTCAGCCCCCATCCAGCCAGGAAGTAAGATTGTAAGATATACCGAAGTAAGAAAAGGAAAAAGTCAAAGGCAAAAGGTAGACAGGATAATTTAAGACAAGAAAAGCTGGCTAGAAACAAGTCAAGCTAAGGCTGGCCATTCATAAGTAAGAATAAGCCTTCATGTGCGATTTATTTGGGAGCTGGGTGGCAGGCCCCTCAAAAAGAGCAAAAAGTCAAAAGAGTAATAAGAGTGAAACATGACTACATTCCTCTGGGTACCTACTCAGAGAAACATAGTGTGCGATTTCTGGGGCTGGAGAGCTGGCTCGGCGGAAAAGAGCACTTGCTGTTCTTGCAGAGGACCCCGGTTCTGTTCCAGCACCCACACCATGGGGGCGCGCGACTGTTGGTAAGCCTAGTTCCAGAGGATCTGACCTCTCGCCTCTGTGGGAGGATTTGCATAAAACACTCACACACATAACATGAAATAAATAAATAGGAAGGAAGGAAGGAAGGAAGGAAGGAAGGAAGGAAGGAAGGAAGGAAAGAAGGAAGGAAGGAAGATCCACTATCTCTGTCCACTTAGTACAATGCCGGGCAAGAGTTCCGAGAAGAAAGAGGAGAGCTGCCTGGGCATTCTAGGAGGAGTCTATGACAATGCATATTTAGCGAGCAATTAGCTCCCCTGCCGTTCTAATTGTACATAAAGATAACCCTCCTGGGGGGCAGTAAGAGGCAAACTTCCAGGGTTCCATAACACCTAGAGGATCTGGGGTGCAGGAGAGATTTGTATGATGGTAGAGTTTTGGTGCCTCCTTTCCTCCCTATGCTATAGAACTACCATTCCGTCACTCCAAAGCACTGCCTGGCAGTTTGGCACAAAATGGCTCAGTGTGGCTTCATGTTTCACAATCTACCTCCATTTCAAGGTATTCTCGGGGGCTATAATTTATTTTAGTTCCACCCTTAGGCTCAGTCCGGTCCTGTCATTCCTAAACCGATCCTGACCGGATGCAGGAAATGCCACTGGAGCCCATGGTCTGTGGCTGAGCAGAAGAGGGCTGGCTGCCAGATGTCCTGCCCATTCATTCAGGGCAGTGTGGGAAACACTTAGAAGGGGACCCGCTGGAATCTCCCAATGAATGGGAAGGAATAATTACACTGTTCCTTAGGGAAGAGGAGAGGAGAGGGTCAGGGTTTACACATTCTGGAAGGTTCTAAGTCTATCAGTCAGCCTAGGCGAACCATCAAAAGGAGACAAAGATGCCAGATGTGGTGGTGGGGTAGTGCACACATTTAATCCCAGCAGTTGGGGGCGGGCAGAGGCAGGTGGTTATCTGTGAGTTCAAGGCCAACCTGGTCTACAGAGTGAGTTCCAGGACAGCCGAGTCTGCACAGGGAGACCTTGTCTCAAAAACAAACAAAACAAGAAAGAAAGGAAGGAAGGAAAGAAAAAGCAACCAAACAAAAACTGAAAAGTTGCCGGCTGCAGACACACCGGTTGTTCAGAAGATGCGTGTGGACCAGTGGGTGCACACTGGGGGCTCAGGGCAGAGGAATTCCTTTGTCTTTCAGAAAGCCCCGACTTTCTCAAATGTCCCCGCGTTTGAGGGTCCCACCCTCTAAGCCGCAGACCGTCAGGCTGGTGGGCCTGTAGAGCTGTGTAAACTTTCCGGCAGTTTACACAGGGCCATTGCTGACTGATGAATAAAGTTGGGGAAAAATGTTTTCAGGAGTGGGCCCTCAGTGTGGGCGTAGTCCCTTCAGCTCTGAGAGGAGAGAAGTGGACGAGCTCTTTGCCTATCTTTCACCGCTCCGCTTGTGATCTTTTCTCTTTTTTTTTTGTTTTTGTTTTTTTGTTTTTTTGTTTTTTTTTTTGAGCCAGGGTTTCTCTGTAGCTTTGGAGCCTGTCCTGGAACTAGCTCTTGTAGACCAGTCTGATCTCAAACTCACAGAGATCCGCCTGCCTCTGCCTCCCCAGTGCTGGGATTAGAGGTGTGCGCCACCACCGCTCAGCTCTCTTGTGATCTTTTAAACTTAAGTATCCTCTTACATCCTTGATACCTCTGCCCACTTAAAAAAGTGTGCTTTTTTTCTAAAGCTATGTCAATCACAGCTTTATACAGTCTGTTAAGACCCTGGGAGTGGGGGAGGAGGACTAGAGGAGATTAGTGAGACCAGGAAATGGGTGGTTCTCACACCTGTTCTTAGTCACCCACGATGGTCACTTGGAACATGAAGTCACAGTGACAAGTCCCTGGGGGCACTGTGACACCTGAGGTAGTAGGTCCCTGGCCCAGGCGCTCCAGTCATGTTCAGGATGCCAGGGAGGGAAGCGGGAGCATCTCCGGTTGGAAGAGACCGTGAAGGAACTTACACATAAGAATCATCAGCCTCTTTAAAAAAATGAACTGATAAGACATGGTGACTCAAACTTTCTTCCGGAAGGAAGTCAGTGACCAGGGGAAAGAAAAGGAAGTGACTGGCATTCTGGCTTCAATGTAGGTGTTCAAACCAAGTCATGGGTGCAAGAGACAGCTAACCTGACACACTGGGGCGGGAGGAAGAGCAAGGCGGCCGGGTGCCCGAGGCCTGTGCTGTGCTAGGGACAGTGCTTCACAGAGTGCAGGGGTGAAGGGTTTTTAATTTTGTATCACAGATGAAGGTGTGGGATGTGCTAGAATCCAAATTCTACTAAGTCACACCGGAAGTGTTTCTCACAGGCTTCAAATAAACATCGGTTAACCCATCTCCCAGATGAACAGATTTTAGGATTAAACGTGTAAGTGAGGAGCCGTGGGCATTACCTGTCGTGTCTCAGTATGGGTGTAGGCAGCACACTGGTCAGAAGCCAGCCGAATTCAGCCAGGGTGTGCAGCAGAGGGCCGTAGTCTGTTTTGATTTCACAGCCCTGTGGGAACAAGCGTAAGGGCTGACATTCTAATAGCAAAGACGTGGGCCACACGGTAGCTAGGAAGAGGGGTGATGGGGGACGCAGTGGGCTCCCAGTGCAGTGGTACAGTGTCATGGGGCTGCAGCTCCTAGAGCTTCATCTACCGCAACATCTGCCGCCTTAGACCCACAGCTGGACGGTGGCCATTCATTGGGAAAGCCACCATTATCAGTTCTAACGTGTGGCTCTGGGAACCTGCGTTTGAAAAGATCCTTGGGGGGCACCTGTTCCATGAAGTTTACAAAGCAGGTTCAACAACAGCAGTCTAGCGACTGGATGAGAAGATGAGAGCGGGCAGTGATGCTGGCTGACAGGGCCTGGATTCGGGGGTCTCAGGTGTGGGCAGTGAAGCTGATTGGGCCTGGATTTGGGGGTCTCAGGAGCGGCAGTGACGGTGACGGGGCCTGAATTCAGGGTCTCGGGTGTGGGCAGTGACAGTGATGGGACCTAGATTCGGGGTCTAAGGCATGAGCAGTGACGGTAACGGGGCCTGGACTGGGGTCTCCCTTAAATAAATAACCCCTTTTATTATTCATAATTCTAAACTGGTGTGGGGTTGTTTTTGTGACTTATGCCTACACGGCTTCAAGGCTTTGTTGTAGTGAGAGTTTCAGTATCAGGGTTTTTTCAGGGCTAGAGTATCAGATTTGGGGTAATCTACTTTTATTTTGGCATAGGCAATTTTTTTTTTTTGTTGCCGTTGTACTGAAACTTTTGAAAATGTAGGCTAAGCTTTTTGGATAACATTGGCCTCTCTGTGTTTAAGGATTCTGAGTGTACCAGCAACGATGATCTCTAGCAGGCAGAATCATACACAAAAGGAAAACAAAGTCTCAGAAACTGCGGCTCACCTCGATGACTGTCCACTGCTCCACCACAATGGCGTCATTTCCTCTCCTGTTAGAGCCTGGAGTTCCAGGACCTTCGTCTTCATAGATGAAAAATCCTTCCAGAGATTTAGGCGAAGAGTCCCCTGTCAGGGAACGGACACAGTTCAGAAGAGCCATAAGTAAATGACGCCTGTTTCTAACCATCATCACGAGCCTCGGGTAACTACAGTAACCAGCTGAAGAAAAGCTTGTCAGTTGGAAGCTATTTCCTCCTGTGAGCATCCCGGGGCTCCGTCCCAGCATCACAGGGGTAACAGAAGTGGGGTGAGGTGGCTCACACTTGTAATTGCAGGACTTGTGAGCAGAGGTAGAAGGATCAGGAGTCCAGCCTGGGCTACCTGAGATGCTGATTACAACATTAGAATGTCCTGGAGAGATGGCTTAGCAGTGAAGTGTGCCTGCATCTTCCAGAGCTCGGTTCTCAGCACCACTCTGGGCAGCTTACAATTGCCTAAGCTTCAGCGTCAGGGAATCCCATGACTCTCTGGACTCCACGGGCACTTGCATATATAACGACATGAGAACCGGTACACGCACACACAGACACTTATACGTACACATAAAAAAAAACTTTACTGAGAAAACACACTTAAAAGAAAATTTATTTTAGTTGAGTCCTTCTGTTTCAAGATTTCCTTCTTCCCTCTAGGTAAAGACGGTTTTATATTTCACTGAAATAAAATCAAACATATACAGGAAACTACCATAGAGGAGACAAGATTAAATAATATGAGCACGAATGGACGGTCAGTCTCAGAAGCGTCTGGAAATGACCTTCACCTTGAAACAAAACTTTGATTCTGATCTGCGTTAAACCATCAGTGGAAACACGAGAATGTTGATTCTTGAAATTACAGGTATAGTATTAAAATCAGCGTGTGCATTATAAGCAGAGGGCTGGGAGGACGGCTCAGTGGTTAAAGCACTCGCTGTGAGCCCCAGCATCGCATAAAAGTTGGCCCTGGGGAGGCAGGGACAGGCAGATCCAGGACTTGCTGACCCGCGGCCTGGACAAAATGTCAAGCCCCAGGTTCAGTGAGAGACCCTGCTCCCCCAAACAGGGTGGAGAGTGAGAGAGAGAGACAATGGGATGGTGACCTCTGGCCTCTAGACGCGCATGCCTGGGCAGGTGCACACATGTACCACATGTATACACACACACACACACACACACAATCATAAGCATGGAACAATTCTTTACCTCAGCACATTAACAAGTCCCAAGTCCCCCATAACAGCGGCAGGAAGACTCTAACAGAAGTCATTGTCCGAGAATTCCTGCCCGGAAGGAAGTTTGAAGCAGAGGCCTCTTTGCCTTTTCTCTTGCACAGTTGACAATAACCATCTGGCCTAAACTAAAGGGTTTGATGGAAATTCTTTGTCTCCTATTTCGCAATAGAAGATGTTTTTTCTCATGCCTATGTGCTGGGTAAACACAGTGTGTTTTGTGTGGGACTTATCACGTCAAGTTTCCCTGTTTGCCACGGAAAGCAGAATTGTTTTGCTACAGTTATGATACGTATACCTTGCAGTTATATGGTAATCAATTATAATGGAGAAATTTATCTTTGTTTTCCAGTTAGCTTACATCGTGATGGACTCAGTCCACCCTGGGCGAATTGAATATATTGCTTACTGTGATCCAAGTAGAATCTATGCCTTATGTTTATATTTTAATAAGGAATGTATTTTCTAATATATCAGCATAGCCATTTTTATTTTATTGTTACCGTCTACATTAAAAATGGTCTGTCTTTTAAAAAATCCTGTTTGAGACTTTCTTGAATAATAACAGCTGGAAAGGCAAGGTTTTCATATGATGAAGCTTAAAGACAAAACTAATTTTGGTGTCACTTTTAGTTTTAATATATATTAAGAGACTGGAACTTGAGAGCAAATTGTTCTCTGCTTCCCCCACCCCTAATTGTTTTTGTGACAGGGCCTCTGTGTGCATCCCTGGCTGTCCTAATGCTTATCTTGCCGCTCATGATGGCCTTTAACTCAGAGCTCCGCCTGCCTCTGCTCCCCAAGTGCAGGGCTTAAAGGTGTGCGCCAACACGCTGGTCTTGCTTTTCTTTAAACACTATTTGTATTTAGGTGAGAATGCAGCAGAGAATTTTTTTTTTTTTGAGATGGTTCGTAAAGAAAAGTTTAATTTACTAGTTGGAGTGGGTTTCTGTGTGTGTGCGCATGTGTGTGTGCGCGTATGTGTTTCTAACCCATGGTGTCTGTGGCGTTCATAGGACAACTTGGGGAGCCAGAGCCCTCTCCTTCCCCTCTGTGGATCCTAACCCTTAAGGATGGCTGCCAACACCTTTACCCATGGACCCATGTCGCTGACCCGCTTCTAAACCCGATGGTTTAAAAGAAAGCGTCCAAAACAGGCATCCCAGGAGCAACAGATGGATGCTCATCTGAGCTGGGGTGACCCTGCCTCGTAAGGGTCATGGGAAGCCGTCTGGAATCCCGGGGACGCTCTGATCTTGAATCTGTGTGATCCCCGTAGCCACACATGGGACAAATGCATTTGACTCTGTGACGGACTTCAGTTAAAACTGAAGTCCTTGCTTGAGAGCTTGAGAATCCTGGGCTGGCTCTCTCAGTGCTCACACTAGGCATGTCAAAATGCAGGGCACCACCTCCTGTCAGAAAAGTTTTTTCTACACATGCCAGCGCGTGGTGTCTGACGGTGGTTTCAGGACATCCTGAAAAGGTTATGAAGCCCCTGCCTGTTCTCTCTCTCTCTTCCTCCCTCTGCTTCTGAATACCAACACTAGCCAAATGCATCTGTGTCCTACTTCTGGGTGGGGATGGGAGTGAGTCTCAGCTACTTCCATGTCAGTGTTCTGTCTTAAATGCAATTTTTGCATTCTTTTTAAATATATCCATCTTATCTGGGTGCTGTGGCCTACCACTTTAAACCCAACTCTGGGGAGGCAGAGGCAGAGGCAGGTGGATCCCTGTGAATTCTAAGTCAGTCCTAGTCAACACAGTGAGCTCCAGGCCAGCCAGGGCTGCATAGTGAGATCTGTCTCAAAAACAAGCAACCCCTACCAAAACAAGTCTCTTAAATTAAATATATTCATCTTGACTGGTTATGGGTAGTACACATCTACAATCTCAGTTACTTGAGAGGTTGAGGCAGGAGGATTGTAAATTTGAGGTCAGCCTGGGTAAGTTAACGATACCCTTTCTCAGAGCGAAACACGACCCCTCCCCCCACGAAACCCCAAAAGTCTGGGAACCAACTTAGTTGTAAAGTGCTCACCATTTATTGGCAAGGACCTGGATTTGACCCCAGCACCACAAAACAGAAACACGTACATCCTTTGAATCCCCCAAAACGACATGTTGGTCCACCCCTTCCCTTACTTTACAAACAAAACAAACTTCATTTCTCTTCTTCCCTTTCTCATAGTTCCAGGAAGGTTTATCCTGCAATCATGAGCCCCTGTGACCTCTGAACTCCCTGGCACAGGAGCGAACATCCTAAGGGTTCTTATGCGTGAGTCAAATGGGCTGCCTGTCTGGACATGTGATCTCACGTCCCTTGTGTCTAGATATGACAACGATATTCATGTAAATGTAAATGATATTAATGTAATATAAATGTAAACACTCCATTTTGGGGATCTTTTGGTTTACTTGTCATATTTCATATTAAGCTGTCCAGAGGTGGGTCCGGGACCACCTGTGATGTGGAGGGCAGTGTGTACAGTCATTGTTTTTCTGTGTCTCTAGCATGTATGTCTTAACAAAATGAGTATCAACCTCTCTCAGGGGCTGCGAGAGGCACCAGCAGTGGTGGTTTGAATGAACACGGCCTCGTAGGCTCAGATATTTGAATACTCGGTTCCCAGTTGGTGGAACTGTCTGGGAAGGACTAGGAGGCGTGGCCTTGTTGGGGGAGGTGTGTCTCTGAGTGTGGACATTGATAGTATTCCCAGTTAGTGCTCTTTCTGCCTTCTATTTGAAGATGAGGATGTAAGCTCTGGGTTACTGCTCCAGTGCCGTGCCTGACTGCTGCCGTGTTCTCTGCTGTGATGGTCACAGATGCTAACCTCTGCAACTGTGTTCTCTAAATCTTTTTTTAAAAATTAATGAGTTGTCTTAGTCATGGTGTTTTGTTATGACAATAGAAAGGGGACTAGGACATTAGCCTTTCTACTCTTCTGGATTGCTCTGTGCCCTTTGCCCTGGATAGTCTACCCCGGCTCTTACACGCCTGCCTCCTGCAATTTTAGCTTCCTGCATGTATGTTTATGTGTGTGTATGTATGTGCAGGTGTGTGCGTGCTATGACACATATGTGGAGATCAGAGGGGCAGCTTGTAGGAGTGAGTCCTCTCCTTCAGTCCCGTGGGTCCTGGATAGCTGAACTCGGGTGGCCTGGCTTCACCTTTGGGCCATCTTGCTGACCCCAGGTCACCCTTTCTTACAGATTCTTCCCTGGTTCTCTTGTAGTCCATTAGGTACACTCTGAATATTTTGTTACTTTTGAAATTGTGTGTGCATGTGTGCGTGTGCGCGTGCATGTGTAAGTGCACGTGTGTGTGTTGGTACCATCACAGCCAACTGCTTGTTCCCCACACTTACAAATTATTGCAAACCCTGTACCTAAGCGGATGCACGGATGAGAAGCAGAGATAGATATACACACACCTTTCTACCTTACTGCCCCTCGCTTCTCCTTAAAGTGCCTTGAAAGGAAGAGAATCCACAGGCAATCAAAAGGAAACATAAAGATCTGGCAAAGTGGTGTTGGAGAGGGAGACTACACTCTGGGGGTGACCCTCCTTGTGTGTGTGTGTCTGTCCACTCCTAGGGGAATGTTCGAAACAGAGAAGGCTGCAAGTGTGTGGAAGGACACAGAGGAATTCCACAGATCTTACAAAGCTAGCATCGTGCTCTGTCAAGGTAGGTAGCTTTCCAAGACATCCCCTCCCCTCTGCCGCTGTTTCTGGAGCATTTTCTCCAGTGTGATTCGTAAGCTAATAAGTTTCTAGGCAGTGTCTGGTCTTGTAGTTCTATGTTCTCTTTAGTGAACTGATTTCTGACAATATTTGGGCTGAGGACAGAAGCAAGACACAGCAAAATATGCATTTTTTTCCTCTTTGGGATGCCAGATATCAAACGTTCAGAACAGAGAACCCAGTTCAGTCCATCTTCTCGCTGGCTTCTCATAGTGACAGACACTGGTCAGTTTCCCCTCTGCAACGTCCCTGGGCACTTCCGGGAAAGTCCTAGTAACCCACAGGTGTCCAGACCACAAAGGCTGAGGTGGATAAAGGAAGTTCAGCAAAGACTGCATCAAACACTGTCTGAAGAGACGTTCCAGAGCTGCCGAGGAAGGGAGAACCTCCCTGGGGCTCTAAGAACTAAAGCCACGCACGGTCTCTGGCTGAGCAACTGCAGTAATCCATTTTTTTCCCCGTCAGGCCAGTCCCATGGCAGGAATGTCTGAGAGAGACTGAAAAGAACAGTTTTGCTTTTCCTTGGGCAGTTTGTCACCAACCAAAATCTGAAATGCCTCCAATTTAGACGCTGCAGGGAGGAGAGGGAGAGAAACGGTGGGGAAGCACGAACCGCACGGAACGTACGTAAGTAACCGTCTGCACGTAGGCGTCCAGAAGGAAGACTCACAGGAGAAAGGACTCTGCCATAGCCTCGGTGCTGGACACCTGACCTGCCTGTTCCCACCCGTGGCTCACAGCCGCCAAGGGTGCGTTTCATGCCCCCTTAAGGAAGCAACTTCCGTCGGTCCGCCCCAGACCACAGTTCCCCAGACCACAGAGCTGGTAAGTCGGCGTAGACCCTAAACCCCTGCTCTATCGGATGCTAAAGGCTTGCCTCTTCTCGCAAAACCTTGCCATTTCCGAACAATAGCAAACCAGAGCAAGTCCAGCGACCAGAAGACACCGAGTGTTTGTTGGGACCTGCTGTGTGCCAGTCATTCCGGCAAGATTCCGCGCTGGAGGCACGCCTTGGGCTTGGCTCTACTTAAAAGGCTCTTGCGGAATGTGGCTTCTGGACGTACTAGGGTCTATCCAGAACAGGGTGGTCTCACAACACTGTGTCTGATTTCTCCTTCACTCTTGGCTCCAACCTTGCTGAGTTTAAGGTCTGTAGTGATCCCAGTGCCCACCTTCTGATGCATTCCCTCCAGCTGCCCCGTCTCCTGACTTCTGTGAACACTAATATCTCTTGAGCTCATTTTTGGGGAGGTCTTTTTGTCTTTTTTTTTTTTTTTTTTTTTTTTTGTGGTCAGCAAGACTGATTATGTACTACATTGTAACTCAAAGACGAAGACTAGAGAAAGACAAAAGAATGGATCCATACCTCGGATTTCTCTTCTGTACATAGAAAGAATCAGAAATTCCGTGGTGATAATTTTGTTGATATTTTGTTTGTGTTTGAACAAATATAGCTTGCCTGAAGATCAGAGTGCAGAGCTAAGCCACTAGAGGCCAGGGAGTGGTGGCTTACACCTTTACTCCCAGCACTCGGGAGGCAGAAGCAGGCGGATCTCTGTGAGTTCGAGGCCAGCCTGTTCTACAAAAGCTCCAAAGCTACAGAGAAACCATGTCTCAGAAAAAAAAAATTAAAGTCAATTATAACCATCCTCATAGGCCACAGTACTTGAAAGACAACATTTTCGGCAGTTTTGACTTGCATCCAGATGATTTACAGACGGATGTATTACTAAGGTAAACTCACCTTTAGGTGTCTCCCAGGATACAAAAGCGTCAACTAAAGACAAGCCTTGTTTATAATAGAACGTCGTTAAGTCGAGCCAGTTGGCGTCGAGGGTGTTGATGACGGCCCCTTTCCGCGTCACCTTCATGGACAGGACACCCTCCCGGTAGCTCCAGCAGGCCGACTCCTCGTCAAAGGTGTTGAAGACCATGTAGAGCTTGTGATCTGAGGACAGGCGGTCAGGAAAGGGGGGGACAGTCATAATCTTACACATCAAAATTCTTAAACAATTTGTTCTTTGTGAGACATGACAGACATACAAGTGAAGAGAGAAAATAACAAAAGTACCCACCACTCAATTACAAAGATTTGTGTGTATATCTGTGTACATGTGTGTTTGAGTGCATGGATGTGTGTGTGTGTGTGTGTGTGTGTGTGCGCGCGCGCACACACACACACACATACACATGTTGGTGTTGGGTGTTTTTCTCAGTCCTTCTGGATCTTGGGTTTTGAGTTAGGGTCTCTAAGTGGACCGAGAACTCAGGGCCTGGTATCTTGTCTACTTATTGAGCACTGGGATTGCAGGCGTTACATCTCCACATCTGCCTTTTAAGGGGGAGCCGGGCGTTGAACTCAAGACCTGGTGGTTGTGGGACAGGTGCTGTCCTGACTAAGGTACCTGACGCTCTCCCCACCCCTGACTCAGGTGAATCACATGCTGATGACATGCCATGCTAGCTTTGGATTATATATGATATGATATAATATAATATAATATAATATAATATAATATAATATAATATAATATAATATAATATATATAATATATAACAAGACAGCAGACCCAGGGGAGGCCTCTACGAGGTGGGTACTGCACAGCGTCTCGTCTCTGATTCCATTCTCTAGAGATAAGTGCTAGAATGAGTTTGGTATTCATTGTTCTCATGAAAGCTCCGAGTTTTTAAATACAGTTACACGCCACGTAAATACTTGACTGTTTAAAAAAAACGCTTTAATAGGGGTTGAGGATTTGGCTCAGTGGAGGGAACTTGCCTAGCAAGTCCTGTGTTTGGTCCTGAGCTCAAAAGAAAAAACAAAACAACCCAATGACAAAAACAAAACTCAGCACAACCTCAATAATATACTGTTTTGTTTTTTAACCTCCTGGTTCTCTCTCTAGAAGGCTGTGCTCACATGGAGCCCTGCCACGCACGGGTTCTGAACCCGAAGGCCAGGACTCCACTGCGCCCTCCAGGGCTAGCGCTGAGCCGAGGTTTGTGGCAGCTGCCAACTTGCTAGAGCTTCTTTTGTGCTGGGCACTGGGCTGTTTTCCTTCTCCAACCCCATGAGGGAGGCTCTGCAATTGTCCCCTTTATAGAAAGAAAGGGAGGCATTTGTCTCCAGGGGCCGTGTTTTCTTCACGGTTTATGGAGTCTTTAATTTTCTTTGATGTTGCTTTAAAACAAAATTCCTGCAAAGATGTCAGGAAACTTTACACAGTTCAGAATAAAAGGGGAAAATGCTCTCGGTTTCTTGGGAAAACTTGGGGCTTGGCAGAGAAGGGCAGAACTTGTCTGCGGCTATTTTTGGCTGTGGGAACTATTGTTACCGCTCACACATCATGATGCTCCATTGTCACAGTCTAGGGATGGTCAAAGCAGGCTGTGGACGCTAAAGGTGAAGAGTGTGCGTGGGGTGGGAAAGGCCTGCCCTGAGATTCTCACAGTTTACTGAACAGCTGTAACCAAGCTACGTTCTCAGTCAAGTCTTTTTTTTTTTTTTTTTTTTTTTCTCTGTATAGCCTTGTCTTTGGAACTTGCCCTGTAGTCCAGGCTGCTCTAGAACTCACAGAAATTTGCTTGCCTCTGCCTTCTGAGTCCTGGGATTAGAGGCCTGTGCCACCACCACCTGGCTGTCAAAGCCATTTCTTGCAGCACTGGTGAGCCCTCTGGTTTAGAAGAGCTGTCTGGGTGCCTGAATTGTGTGGGTGGCTTGCGGGGTCAGGAGGAGAACTAATATCTGAAACCTTGCCTTATTTCTGGCTATAATTATTTAAAAGCAACCCCAAAAGATTAGATCAGTTCACTCTCTTCGTAACCTGCAGAAATTAACGTTGTTTCTATTTCTCTAAAATCACGATACAGTTTGGGGAACATAGAGAACATTGTCTTTCCATCCATGCTGTTACCTCCTCCCAGCTCTGGTCTAGAGCAGCTGGGACTGCTGTTTCCGTCTGTCCCCTGTCCACTTTCACGCCGCGGTTCCTCCTCCGCTCTGCTCTCAGACAACTGTCCGCCGGCGTCTCCTTCATTCCAGCTTTTGCAGTTGTCACGGGAACCGTGTCTCCCGGGTAGCCCCGATTCTGCGTCTCCATCCTGGCTGGTTCCGTTGCAGTGTGGGGACGGCGAGTCGTACTGTGATACAAACCCAACAAACTTCTTTCCTCTCTTGGCGGCAGCATTAATCTGAGGTTGAAAGAGATAGCAGGACCAAGGTAAACCCCATGTGTGTGACTCAGGAGGCCACTGGAAGGTGGGATGGGACTGACCAGTACCGAAGCCACACTTCTAAGTCAGCTAGCATCCGCCAACCCCAAGGTCATGTCTTAGTATCAGCATGACTCGTTACCAGAACGAGTGCTTTAGAAATTAAAGAGATGGGACCCTATTTTTCTCTGAGATTCCATCATATTTGGCAAGAGCTAGTAATTTTATAGCAGGACTTTTGGACATGGTTAACGATAACCTTTCCAGTTGGAGCAGAAGTAAAGACTGTTCTGGGAACACTCCCCAGAATAACTTAAGCAAATACAGTCTCACTATTAAAAAAAAAGGCACACCGCAGGGGTTGGTGTTGATTAAGACAGGTGTTAAGAGGCCAGCTCTTACTAACGCGCACCTGAAATCGTGGCCCAGGTCACAGCGCAGCTGACAGGGAACTTTCTAATCTGCTGATGTTCTACGTCTGCCTCTGACCTGGCCAAGGACACAGAATCCGATTTGATCCTGTCCATGAGGACACAGACTCTGAAACAGATGGTATGAGGTCAGAGAAAGAGTTCGGGGTCTCAGCAATGGTGGTTTTCACGTCTGGTACTGTTTCCATCCGACCGCTTCTGAGACTCTTATCTTATTTCCTCTGAGCACACAGCGCCCGAGATCTGAGGGTTTCCTTCGGCTTTTCTCTGTTGTGACAGTGTTCTTTTCCTGAGTTCAGCTGGCAATACTTCCCGGGGAAAATGCTGTGTCTGATCTGTCTTTGTATCGCATTATTTGATAGGTATACTGTAAACATCCATTAAATAAATGCAGAAGCACAAATGCTTTCTTCAAAAAAATTTTTTTTCTTTTCTGCGACAGGGTTTCTCTGTATCTCTGGCTGATCTTGAACTCTCTCTCTGTAGACCAGACTGGCCTCAGACTCAGAGAGATCCGCCTGCCTCTGCCCCCCAAGCTCTGGGTCTAAAAGTGTGCACCACCATGCCTGACTCTTAGTGTTGGTTTTTCCCGACCACTGTTTTAAACACTTAGAAACTAGACATTTTTCGTATTACCTGGAGAGAGCTATGGCGGAGGCTGGGGGATGGCAGCACTGACGGACTGAATTGGGTTCTCAAATGCAGGAAGAACCGGAGAAGAGCCAGGGGATCAAAGGGGTTACCTCGAGCTGGCTCAGAGGGTGGAGTTCGAGGAGCCAGAACCCCAGACTGAGGCCAGGGCAGCCTCGTCCCTCTTCCTAAGATCTCGCTAACACTGTGTGGAGACTTGAGAGAGGAGGGAGGTGTGAGAGGGCCCCACTCTCTGAGAGTAGAAACCGGTAAATTTCTTGTCAGTGTCCTTTCTGGGTATTAGGTTTGAGTGGAGACATTCAGGAAAACTCGTATGATAGCACATACTTTTTCTTCTTCTTCTGGAAAAGTCTAGGAAGACATAGATGGATGTCTTTTCCATTTTAACTTGGAGGTTGGATGCTTTTAATCACGCTTAGTTAATCGTGTGTGTACACGCACACGCGTGTCATGGCATGATAAACATGAAGTGGGAGGGACCACCTGTAGGAGCTCGTTCTCTCCGACCACGTGAGTTCCAGGGATTGAACTCAGCTCGCCAGCTTTGATAGCCACGCCTCTTCCTGCTGGGTTGTCTTGCCAGCCTTAGAGGACTGACGATTTTAAATGCAGTATTTTAAAACCCCGAGAGGAGAAAAATACAAACCGAATATTAAAAATAGAACGGACAGGGGTGGGGATCGAGCTCAGAGTAGAAGGCCCGCATGCCGGAGGCGTGCACGAGGCCCAGCGTTCAATCCTCAGTACCAGATAGAAGGACGGGAACTAAAAATAGAGCCGGCACTGACAGACAGCGAAAGCTGTTCAACTCTCGGTCTTCACACAAAGTGCCTGTTCAGAAATACTTGGCATTCGCCGATTGCGCTTGCTCATGCCCAGGGCAGTGCTGGGATATTCCGCCTGTGTGCTTCCTGAAGCCTTTCCCGTACAGGAGAATCCTGTGACAGCCGACACGGCACTTTCCTGTGGAAGTGGGTCTTTAATGTGTCCAGGGAGTCTGATTCAGAATAAGCGCTGTGTGGTCATCTATCAGGACCCAATGAGTAGCGATGTTTTTGTTTGCAAAAGAGACTGTCTGGAGCGGGTTTCTCCCCAGAAAAGAAATACCCAGAAGGGCAGCCGTAAACAGTGTGTGCTCTTCAGAGAGCTCTGTCTCCCTTTGCCACCAGCGCAGATGAACGGTGACTTTGTACCTCAGTGAGCAGCGCCGTTAGCCGTTCTGAGTGGTGACACCGCCCCGCAGACGAGTCTTCGCAAGCAAGCGGTTTCTTAGGGTTTGAAATCAGCGACAGAAGCACACGGCATCATTTCCTTTTCTCTTTCCTTTGTAGCCCAGTCTGATCTGGTGCTCAGTCTGCCTGCCTCAGCCTCCTACACGCAGGGATTACAGGTAGAAACCACTGTGCCTGGCTCAGAGGATTGTTAACTGTGGTTAGGACGCCCCACTCTGGTCTCACAATTTGTTTGTTTTTGTTTTTTGAGACAAGGTTTCTCTGTAGCTTTGGTGCCTGTCCTGGGACTAGCTCTTGTAGACCAGGCTGGTCTCGAACTCACAGAGATCTGCCTGCCTCTGCCTCCTGAGTGCTGGAACTAAAGGCGTGTGCTACCACCTCCTCCTGGCCTAACTCAGAATTTTTACGTGAAAGTGCCTTGGCTTGGGTTCTTGACTCTATATTTAAATTAAATAAAGGCTAGCTGGGTGTGGTGGTGGTCAGTTTAATCCCAGGACTCAGGAGGTAGAACTCACTCAGGTGTGAGTTCGAGGCCAGTTTCAGGGACAGAGTTCCCGGACTGCCAAGTCTACACAGTGAACGTCCATTTCAAAAACAAAACACACACACTCCCCCGAAACAACAACAAAAACAAGCAGAAGGTAAGAACTTATGAGTAGACTAATGTGACTGAAACAACGTTCACCAAATATACTATCAATTTAGAATATGTATGGATATGTATATATATATATGTATATACATATATATGTTTTTCTGGGTTTAGCCAATCTACATTTAGTGTTCAACTTTTTATTTATTCGGCTTCCAAAGGATGCAGCAATTGCAAATTTTCCCTTGATTTTTTTTTCAAGTTAATTTTTCTTAAAAAAACATAATTGATTTCATGCGAACTCCCCATTCACAATTGAATATGTTTATTTTTTTGTTTTCTTTCAGACTTTTTTTTTCATCTTAAAAAAAAATCCCACCCCTTTGTCTCATCTGAAACTTCTGGAATCTATTTTCCGTGGAACAATTGCCTACTTCCCCAAGTACTGACTCAGTCACAGCTAGTCTTGCTTTTTTTGTGTTGCGTGTTTGTTATTAAACATCTCCTTCTTTGTTAGGCAGGGTTTCTCTGTAGCTCTGGCCGTCCTGGAACTAGCTCTTCTAGACCACACTGGCCTCGAACTCACAGAGATCCGCCTGCCTCTGCCTCCCGAGTGCTGGGACTACTGCCTGGCTGTTATTAAACTTCTTCTATGCAGTTGAATTTACTTCTGCTAGCTCTGTTCTGTCTTACTGGCCCTTGTTTATGGTTTTGTGATGGCTAATCTTGGCTGTCTGCTTGGCTGGATCTGGAATCAATTAACAGGCAAGCTCATGGAATTTTCTTGCTCAGATCTACTGCAGTGGGCAGGCCCACCCTAAATGTGGGTGGCACTTCTGGTGGCACCCCTGATCGAAGGAAATGAAGACACCCAGCCTTTGCTTTTGGCTTGCCTGCCTTCACGGGTTACCAAGGTCGTTTATGCTGGCGCCAACCTGCCGGCTGCTGCTTTTGACTGACATTCGAACCCAGCTCCTTTAGCCTCCCAAGACTGAAGGAAGACCAGTGGCTCTCCGGAATCTTCCAGGCCTTAGGGACAGCTAAGGCATTTGGTTGTGGAAGGAGCAGCCACTGGGTCTCCAGCCTCAGTATGAAGGTAGCTGTTGCTGTCCTATGTAGGCTGTGCTGTGTAAACCAACCTGGCAAGCTCCTTTAACACACTCATCCTTTTGTTCTTCCTCCAGAGATCCTGACGAGTGGAGTTTTCATTGATATACAATTTGGCTCACACGCTTTACGTTTTGAATTCTGTAGAATAAGCCATCGCCAGTTCCCTAATCTTGTGGGTCCTGTACTGTAGTTCAGGCTGGTTTTGAGAACTCAGCCTGGAGCCGAGGATGACCTTACACCCGTGGTCCTCCCCTCACCCAGTGCTAGGATTACAGACTGTGGTTGTCAGGTGAGAAGGGAAACTGCTGCTTAGTGTCGCCGTGAGGGAGGCGCATGCGCACCCAGTACCTTCTCTATGAGTTCCTTCGCTGCGTTGTTGGTCTCCGTCTCATAAGGTAGAGGACACTCTTCTATCACGAGTCTTGCGTGCCTTTGTCCACCTGGGGCTGCTGGGTGCTTGGGGCTGCAAGGAGAACATGGCCATGGTCAGGTGCGAACCGCTTCTTTTCTCCCATGTCCACGTGAAAACCACGAGCAACTCAGAAGTGAGGTCAAGGCTATCCTTTTGCGATTTCAATCCCAATGGTTACCACAATCAAAATGCCACAGACACGCAGTGATTCCTGTTAACTACATTTCCTTGTAGCACGAATCCTAATTGTTTTTAATAATAAAAACCCGGAGTCAGATATTGAGGGTGAAAACTGAGAGATCAGAGAAGCAGAGCTGCCGGCCACTAGAGAGACCTTTAACCTCTACCGAATCCTCAGACCAAAGGGGCGATCCTGTCCTCAGACTGCTTCAGACTGCACCCAAGGACTGCAACTGTCTCCACCAAACCTCAGACTGCATCTGAGCTCCTGTCTCCTCCATATCCCTTCATGTCTCCACCTCCCTAGTGTTGGGATTAAAGGTGTGGGACTCCCAAATACTGGGATTTAAGGTGTGCACCACCTCTGCCTGGCCTCTGGTGACTTAGCTCTGCACTCTGATCTTCAGACAAAGCTTTATTTGCTAAAGCACAAACAAAATATCACTACATTTCCCTAATTTAAACCTTCAGCAATTTGATTCCCAATTTAAAGTGAATGAAAGAGCTTTGTTATTGGACAGAGCATAGGTAAAAACAATCTTTTTAGAGGCAGATAAATGTCTGTTTCCCAGCCCTGCCTTTCCTTTACTGATCTCTAACTTCTGCCAAGTTTTAGCGCTTCTGAGCCTGTTTAACACCAAAAGTGGGAAAGGTAGTTGGCTATCCACAGTTGATGGAGTTTGTCATCAGGACCAAAGCTTAGGTTCAATCCCACTACCTCCCCCTCTCTCACCCTCTCCCGCGCCCCCCCCTTACATTTAGCATTTATTATGCTATCTAATTTTGAGACCTTGCTGTGGTAGGGCTTTCTGCTACACAAGGTTTATGATGTGAGCTGGTTTCCTCATGAGAACAGAGGGAGTTGGAAGAACGCAGAGCGGGCTGCCTCGTTTCGCTCGGAGCTTACGCTCATTGCCCTAACGCGTCTTCAGGTGGTTGTACAGGAGTTACTACACCCAGCTTTTTGGCGTGCTTCTTAGGTCTATTTCCTTCCTTTTGCCCATGGCATCTTCACTTAGTGCCTGGTTATTTGGCCCCAAAGAGTTAAGACAATGGTCAGGAGGGTTTGTGTTATTTTGGCTCTTTTCTTTTGAGCTAGAATCTTCCGGTGCAGCCCACACCAGTGTCAAAGTTGGGGTCTTCGCACCTCACTCATCCTCCTGAGTGCTGGAGTCACTCCCCAACCCTACATGTACCAACACCCTTGGCTTAATCAGGGGTTTTAAAGGTGTGTGAGTTTCCTTATTCCAATTCAATTTCAGCTGTGAAAAATGTGCCTTGGATCATCATCCCCTGAGTGTCCTTCATTTTCCATCACACCTTCAAAATTTCCTCTCTTTTAGATTAAAGAAAACCTGCCAGGCGGTGGTGGCTCATGCCTTTAATCCCGGCACTTGGGGAGGCAGAGGCAGGGGATTTCTGTGAGTTCAAGGCCAGCCTGGTCTACAGTGAGAAACCCTCCCTGTCTCAAAATATCCCCTGAAAACCAAAATCCAACGAACCAAACGAAAAAAAAACGACCTCCTCAAAAGATGAAAACAAATCCATCCCTCCGAATGGCCTCCTATGGGACTTTCTGGAGCTCACCTTGCTTTCAGGCGAGACAGCACCACTCTGTACAGGTGACTTGCTGGCAGGTGTTTCCGATGCCCCACAGGTTGTAAAACTGGATGAATGGCCCCAACGACGTAGCCCTTCAGATAGTAGTCTTCCACTTTGGCAACGATGTCCAGAACCGAGTTTATCTTGATGACTTCTGGGTTGGTTGAAGCTGAAAGACCAAAAAAAAAAATGAAGAGAAATTTTCCTATTGGTAACACTGTCGACCGGTATGGGAAAGGAAGAGGGTATGCAGCTGGGGAAGGCGTCTGCAACGTTACAGAGATATGAATTCCAATGGCTACGTTATGTGTAATATTTCTCACTTTATGGAGGACAGTTAGGACTGTTATCCAGAGGCGGGCTTGGCATTGATTATCTTGTGAATAAGAAAGCAATATGAAATCAGTTCCAGGTCCAGGCTGGCCTGGTTTCCCAGTCATGTGACCTGTGGAGTCCAGCACAGGAAGAAGGTTAAGACGCAGATGAGGAAGAAGGGTCAGGGGAAGTCCCTGTCCCCCAGCACTAACACTCCCGTGATGGAACAATCCCGCCATCGGTGAGCACGCACGCCAGCTTCTCGAATGGAAACGAGGCACTTAACAGCTATGCGGGCCAGCATGAATCCATTTCCTTCCATTTCTATTCCCCTTCGGATTTAAACTAATATCCTACATCTATTCTATTTTCTTCGTCACTATGAATAGAAACGAAAATGGAGAGGCCAGCCCTGAACTTTGAAGAAACATCTGGTCTCCATGTAAACATTCCAGCCCTGTCTGTGTGGCAAGCCTCTCGTCATTTGTTTGGGTTAACTCTTTATTAGCGCTTGGTCTACAAACCCCGCCTTTTTTAAGACAAAGCAGCTGAAAAACTATACAATAACGCAGAACAGACTCTTAAGGCTAAGGAAGAAAATATAACGTAAACGTATCTTTAGAACTGTGCTGATTGGTACACAATTAAAAAAAAAAGTCCTTTAATGGGTTACAAGGCATGGGGCAGGAAGTGGAGAAGTTAGCCTGACGTGCAGAAGTCCCCTTAGCCACGCATTCCTGCATGCTTTGACGTGACAGCTTGGACTTCTGAACCTGCCGCTCTATTTGACCTCAGTAAGCCTTTCTCCCCTTCCCTGTCCCCACCCCTGAGTTAGTTCTTCCTCCACTGGCCATTCTGCCCTGTGTTCCAGTTACTTGTTTATATACCTGTCCCCGTTGTTCGACTGGGAACTCCTTCAGGGCAAGGATCCTATCTTACGCCTTTCCGTACCTCACTCGTTCCTTAGGTCATTACGTTAAGCGGAATTATTGTTTGTTAAGAGAATAGGTAAAATTATCGTACAAAGATGGAAAGCCGATCACTACTAGCTAGGGGAAATAAAAAGTTTGGTTAGCAGAGAAAGGCAAAGTGGCAAACCCTGGCAGTGCCAAGGACCTGCCTTTCATCGTCTTGGCCATGAAAGCGAGAGTGGTCAAGAACACTGTGAGGACTGGAGCGATGGCTCAGGGGTTAAGAGCACTGGCTGCTCTTCCAGAGGACCCAGAGAGAGAGACAGCCAGTGTCTTCCCACATGGTTGTCTCTTCCTTGAGCTCCTGATGTGACTGACCTCAACAATGATGGATCGTGACCAGCAGTGTAAGGAGAAGGAAACCCCTTTCTCTCCACATTGTTTGTAGTCATGGTGTTTGCTATAGCAACAGGATGACAAGCTAGGATAAAGTCTGATGGAGAGGAACTGTGTGACTTTTATCCAAACGCCTTACTGAGCTGGCCTTGGTTTTCTGGCTGGCTTGGTAGTCACTACTAGGTGTGTATGTACATGCGTGTGTGTATACGTGCATATGCGTGTATCTGCATGTGTATATGTACATTATGTATGTGTGCATATGTTCATGTAGGTATATACATGCATGTGTATGTGTATGTATGCATGTATGCAAATATGTGTGTGCGTGTGTGTCTGTGTGTGCATATACGTATGTGTGCATATGCGCATGTAGGCATATACATGCATATGTGTGTATATGTGTATATGTATGTATGAAGTATGTGTGTATTGTGCATGTGTGTGTTGTAGACCAGGGTGTGTTGTTGTCGATCTCTGCCTCAAATTCAAGCTTCTCGTGGACAGCTTCTTTTCATACCCTCCCTCCATCTGAATGTTTTCAGCCGAGCTGAAGGCTGTGAGGAATTCAGAGCTCTCCCTGGAGGGCAGAGCAGTACACATGGAGGAAGGACTTTTCAACCGCTCTAAAGACTGGGCCATTATGTATCCATGACAGGCTCAGCCTCTGAGGCCCAGCCTTGGAGTTGACGTTCTTGCATTGGGCTGCAATATCAGAGGCTCTGTCCCCCTTTAAACACAGGAAGTTAAGGGGGAGTGGGTGTTTTTCTCCGTAGCAGCTGTAAGCTCTCTCCCCGGCTGAGGGCCTCGCACATTCTTTGAGAGGAGGGACAAATGGTGTTACAGCCTTGGTGGGCGTGGCTGGTAACTGTGAAATTAGTGCTACAGGATCTGTGAAAGCATCTCCGCATCCTCCAGGGCGATCATGAGGAGCCTGGGCACAGCAAGTTGTAATGGTTTTGAAATTTGTGCAGATGCTAAGTGAGTTTATATTACTACAATCAAGACTTGTTGAAGGTTAAAAAAAAAAGTTCTTCTCAAAGCTTCTAAACTAAAATATCTGTTGATCCATTTCATGTTCCTTCACTAAAATGTGCCCATGACAAAACTCGAACCTTGAAATGCAAGTCAGCAGGTGTTGTGTCTCATACTTGTCATCCCTACCCTTGGGAGGCTGACGCAGGAGGATTACTACACGTTCTAAAGTGTTACATAGTGAGTTTCAGGCCAGGCTGGGCTACAGCATGAGGCCTCAAAAAGCAAACAAACACACCAACCAACCAATCAACCAGCCAATCAACCAAAAAGCCCAAAAACCAAATTGGCACAAAGATACAAAGAGCCACGTTCCATATAAAGCTGAGAACTGTTAAACACTAGAAGCTCTGCTCTGACAGCACAATTCCAGGAAGACGGCACAAACCACACGTGTTAATTCCCACCAGCTCGCCTCTGGAGATTGGTTTGTATTTATAAAACACATCTAAGCTTCTTTTCTAAAGTAAAAACAGGGCTGGAGAGATGGCTCAGCGGTTAAGAGCACTGCCTGCTCTTCCAAAGGTCCTGAGTTCAATTCCCAGCAACCACATGGTGGCTCACAACCATCTGTGATGAGGTCTGCTGCCCTCTTCTGGCCTGCAGGCATACACACAAGAAGAATATTGTATACATAATAAATAAATAAATAAATAAATAAATAAATAAATAAATAAATAAATATTTAAAAAAAATAAAGTAAAAACAGTGTGAAAACACAACAAGCAACTTCACCACCATCTTACAGGGTGGTGGCCCAGCAGCCTGCATGCCCTCCCGGCGGCTGTAGAGCAGAGTCAGAAGCAGCGACTTCCAGCCTGTGCCTGGTTCTGTACAAACGGATCACATCCGTTCTGAACCCCTACAAACCCTTCCAGGTGGATTTTTATTGTCTGATTCAAGATTGAATCAAGATTGAAGATTCAAGGAGAGCGGTTAGGGAATTGATCCACATTGCTAGTCAATTCTGAGGCTGAGCTGAAACCCAGGCAGAAGGACATGGGAACTGGGACACTCAAGCGACCACAGGAAAGGGGACTTCATTGATTTGGACCATGTTTGTTGAGGATTTGTGAATTCAGGCATGAGGTCAGCTATACCAGTGGTTCTCAACCTTCCCAATACTGTGACCCTTTAATACAGTTCCTCATGTTGTGGGGACCCCCAACCATAAAACTGTTTTTGTTGCTACTTCATAACTAATTTCGCTACTGTTATGAATCATAATGTAAATATCTGATATCCAACCCCTGTGGAATAGTCTTGTGCCCCCAGGTTGAGAACGCTGGTGTAGATTGTGATAGATTGCTAAGTGATTTAATGTGTGGCTGTTCGGCTTATCTGATTTATTCTGTAAGTGAGAGGTTTTAGGTAACTGAGAAATACAGAATGCTTTGTTAATATCATTGTCTCGGTACAGTTAAATGAAGTAACATTACGGCGGTTTTTCTTTTCTTTTTGTCTTGTGTTTTGAGACAGGGTCTCAGGAGCCCAGGCTGGCCTTGAACACAGGGACAGTTACCCTGCACCAGCCTCCTGAGTGCTGGGGTTGGAGGCAGGAGCCTCCTTGCTTGGCACTGGACATGTGTCCTTCCGAGAGACTCATGGCGGTTTGGGAATCTATACTATCTTCCTCATGTACTGCGCAGCCTCCAGGCCCCAGAATTCCTCCCACTTCTGGCCTTTGCTCTTCCTGTCTTTCAGTCTTGTTTATCCCCACCGCCCTTTCAACTTTTCTCTGGAGGGCAGGAATAACACATCCAGGAAAAAAAGCGTGGAGACCGCTTTAAATACCGAAACTTCAGTAACCATTAATTAATCAAAAACGAGAAAGTGGCCTACTCCCCAGACACCTCCCATCCCACCAGCTCCAATCTTGGCTCTCTAGCTCTCTATTCCCACCACGCCTGACCCCGGCTGTCCAGTAACCACTGCTGGCTCTTCCTTTAGTTAGCGCCAGAGACCGGGAATGCAGCCCCAATCCCTATAGTTCAGTGTCTAGCGTGCTAAGGAGTGGTTGGCCCCTGGGCTCTTCTGCCAGGCCAATTGGTGGATGTTTTGAACCTTCTGATGGAATCCCACAGCGCTCACCGGGGTGTGTCTTCACTCAACACGTCGCAGCAGCGTTGGACTTGCCCGTGAGCCGTGTTTCTCGAGTTCTGCAGTCATTGTGGTATAACAGCCAAGGGTAGCCATGACATTTAGCTGTGTAGCCCCTTCGGCTGCTCAAGTGTAGTGTTGGGAGTTGAGCGCTTGTGACTGAGGTCAGGCGGCTCAGAAAGACTACCATGTTGATAGTCTGGCCCTGTGCCGAAACCGTTATTGCAGGTCTTCTGCAGTCCACTGATCCCTGAGTGAGTGTGCTCTTGCTTTGGGGATTCCCAATTCTTGACTTGGACATCCTTGGATACCCCGCGGTGTGTGTGGGCAGTGAGTGTATCTTCAGTTAACTAGAAAATGCCCCCCCCCTTTTTCTCACATGGTTGTTACTTCACTGACGCCTGTCTGTGACAGCCTCAGAACGTTAGCTAATCTGGGTGTTTTGTAGCAGCGGCTTCGGTGTGTGTGTTCCTGATCACAGGTGACTGGAATACAGTTTCACTTTCTTTGGCCACTTGGATTTCTGATTTTGGCTGTTCTTGTTGTTTTAACTTCGGCCCGGTGACTGCGCCCTGATCTACTCCTATTTTGTACAGCAACTGCAGTTGTGTAGTTACGGGCCTGCTTCTCCAGCCTGGTGAGAAGCCTGTTCCTGGACACCCTGGCTCTGTCACTGCCACTAAAGGCAGCTTTAACTAAATCTCTATTGTTCTATTTATAAATAAGACTCGAGATTCAAAGGCTGGGGTGAAAACCTGCGAGTTCAGAGAGGCTGGGTAGCCACAATAGCTAACCTTCTCTCCTCGCTGGTGTCTCTGAAAAGCCCGCGCTTCCGCTCTGCCAAACCAGAAAAGCCTGCGCCCTCCACGCCCCGCCCACCTACTTCCTGCGCCTCTGTACGTTTTCTGGATCTGATGTGGGAGTGTCATATATCAATCTGTTGATTTCATTGGTTAAGTTATAATAAACCAACTGCTTGGCCTCATGGCTTGGAACATAGATGGGAGGAGTAAACAGAATAGAATTCTGGGCGGAAGAGGAAGTGAGGTCAGACTCTGCTCTGCTTCCGGGGAGAGAGAGCCGAGACGCCATGCTCAGCTCTCCCGGGTAGACGCGATAGCTCTGCTCTCTGAGGCACACGCAATGAAGATGGACATAGGCTAGAATCTTCCTGGTAAGCGCACCTTGGGGTGCTTACAAACATTACTAGAAATGGGCTAGTCCAGGTGTGAGAATTAGCCTGTAAGGGCTAGAGTTCATGGGCCAAGCAGTTAAATGAATACAGTTTGTGTGTTGTTATTTCGGGCATGAGCTAGCCAAGCGGCTGGGGTGTTGGGGACGCAGCCCCTCCGCTCATATTTCAACATGGATCCCCTCTGATGCTCAACTACCTGCTAACTCCGCCTCCTGACCCACGGTTAATTTTATTTAATCGATGCAAATGCAAACCCGGGGCTCGCAGTGTGATCAAATATCCCTCAACATGTCCAGATTCTCGCCTATTCTTTTATCGGGCTGTCTTCTCTGTATTGTCTGGTGGTGGTAATTTACATATTCTGGACAGAAGCCTTTATCAGAGTCTCACTTATTCTTTATAGCTCAGGCGAGGTGGTACTTCTGAAGAGCCTTTCTGGACCTGTCCACTCCCATCAAGGGCTCTTCCTCCCTAGCCTTTGCAGCGCTGGCTGCGGCATAGTGTGGACGCTGGCTGAGCGTTTCCTGCAGCTGTGGTCTGCGCCAGTGCACAGAACCAGGCTTGTCTAGAATGTACCCCAGAGTTTAGCACAAGGCTTTTCAGACAGCTTCTCACCTGATGCAAGGACCCAGGTAGAAGAAGAAGCCCCAGAGAAGACGCAGAGAGCGGGCAGGAATGCGTGCGCATTGTCTCCTAGCCCTGACTGGTTTTTGGTTTGTTTCTGAGTCAGGGTCTCCTAGCACAGACCTACGGCGCAGACAAGGATGACTTAGAATCACGGATCCCCCTGCTTCCACTTATGGGTCCATGCTTGGTTTTATGCAGCACAGGGGACTGAATCAAAGCCTCATGCATAGTAGGCAGACACTACCAATTAAGTTACGTTCCCAGCTCTTGACGTCTTTAAAAGTGGGTCAGCTGTGTGCTATTAATAGCGATGCCCCCCCCCCCCCAGTTTTGGAACAGAATTCTTTCCCACAGTATTCTGCATTTGTGAGATTTGTTATTTTTCTCAGGTAGCCTATGCCATTTCAAACACAATGGAACACCCGATATAGCTTAGTAAAAAGAAAGAATAGATATTATATTCATCCTTAAGAGGATCCAGCCGATTTTATTACTAATTTCTCCCCTTGCAGCACTTTAACCTCTAAAAACCCATTGATTGTTGGGGGAAGTGCCCCAGAATTTATTAGATTGATACAGTTACACAAAATATAGCCTGACCTTTTTTCCTTTTTTTTTTTTGAGACAGGGTTTACTCTGTAGCTTTGGAGCCCACTCTTGTAGTCCAGGCTGGCCTCAAACTCACAGAGATCTGCCTGCCTCTGCCTCCCGAGTGCTGGGATTAAAGGCCCGCGCCCCGGTCGCCCGGTGACAAAATGTAGCCTGACTTTTCTTTCTCTTCACCCTGTCCCTTTCCACCCCTTTCTTTATTTCCGACAGGGCTTGCTATGTAGCTCAGGCTACCCCTCAGACTCGCAGTCTTCCTATCTCAGCCTTCCAAGACCTCGGTTTCTAGGCGCACGGCACCCTGCCTCCCTACTTCCTTTTAAGCTCTATTTCTGACCAGGTAAAAATCTTAAGCCTTATTGGCTTTCATTCTCTGCAGAACTCCATTCCTAGTCTTCTTGAATGTCCCCTGTATTAACCCTGCGCTCTCTGCTGGCTGGTGCCTCTCGTTCTGCCAGCTCCACTCTCCTTGCTTTTGTTGAGTTCTTCTCTTTATGGCTGTCCCCAACTCAGCCCACGACACTAACTGGGCCCATGCTCCCTCCTTTGAAGCCCTTTAGACAATCACTTCCGGCTGGCCGGGACTGCCAAGAGGAGTAAGAGCTGGGTTTAAAGAAGGAAGGGAAGTGGGCCGTGGACCAGCCTTGGAGCTAGAGGTGTTCTCATAGGAGGGACAGCGACAGCTGGCCTTCGGTGAGCCCCTACGAACCACAAGGTCCCCTTAGGTAGTGTTCTGTTGTTTGCTTTGCTGTCTAAACTCCTGCCTGATTCAGCAGCATTAGAATTCCCGTTTGTAGGCAGGGAGGCAGCTACAGCAGGACCGGGGACCCAGGAACTGGGACTAGCCGAGGCTTGTAAGCCTAATCATTACGATTTTCCTCCTTGAGCTGTAAGGGGTGGAAGACCAGAAAAAGCCCAAAGAGAGGGCAGGGACAGCAGAGGGAACGAGAGAACAGGCCCGGGGAGGAGTAAAGAGAACTGGAGGGCGAAGAGCCTGGGAAGTTTAAGCCATTTGTTTCCTGGCTGGGTTTGCGTGCATGTGCGTGTGTGTATGCGTGTGTTTGTACGTGTGCACACACGCGTGTGAGCTCGAGTGTGCCTAAGAGCGCAGGGAGAGCAGAGGTGGACACTGGTTGTCTCCCACGATTACTTTCCACATTATTTTTTTGAGACAGGCTTCTCTCTGGATTCGGAGCTTATGGTTGGTTAAGGCTGGCCGGACAGTGGGACAGTGCTCGCCAGGGGTCCGCCTGTCTGCCCCCCACTCTGGTGCCGGGAGTCCTATGGACACACCTGGCTTTTGTGTGGGATCCAGTCCTTGGCATGGGTTGCCATCACTCTGCGGACTGAGTCATCTCCCCAGCAGCAGCTAAGATGTTTGAGGAGAAGACTGAGAAGAGACTCGGGAGCTCACCTTGAGCAGAACAACTCGAAACTTTCAGCCTTGGAATGAAAATAATATTTCATTCTCCTAGAACACGTCTGCTACTATGGGAACTCCCGCACGGCAGACTTCGCCATGGAATGACTGTGTGTATGGGGAGGTAGAACGAATGGGAAATAAATAAATTGTTCAAGATAAATTGTAACATAGAGTAGGGACTTGCCATTTTTAAAGCGCCCCACCCCCAAACTTTATTCTCTGTTCTACGGCTTCCATTTGGGAAAGTAGGAGACAGGCTCATTGTGGACACACACAGCTGTCACCAGGCCATTTTGTTTCTGCCTAGGTTTCTCACTGTGTGGTGGTCTGGCAGCCAGGAGCGGGCACTATTCACTTTTTTCTTCCAGCAGTTCCAGGAAGGGATGGTCGGTGCCAAGCGGAGGGCTGGCATGTGTTAGCCCACCCAGACTCACTATCGTAGCCGCTGGAGTGGCAGGCAGGTGGCTGTCAACGAGAGGGAGATGAAGGGAGGAGGGGGCGGAGCCGGGCTGGTACACAGAGTCCTGGCTTCTGCAGCCAAGGCAAAGGCAAGACCAAAACAAATGGGCAAACAAAACCCCCAAACAAGAACAAGTGGGAGAACCGGGAAGAGAAGGGGCCAGGAGACCAGGCGCCTGCAGCAAATCGGAAGCAGATGCTGGCTGAAGACGCGAGACTGCTTTAGCGTTAGCGTGCGCGCGCAGAGCAAACCCCTGCTCGTGCTTTACGACGGAATTTACGCTTTTGCAGCGTCTAGAGCAGAAGGTGGGAATTGTTTTTCTTTCATGGAGAAAAGGGTTTCTGCGAACAGTAAAACCAAACTGACTGTTGAGTGAAGGCTGTGTGTGTGTCTTCTCGATGAGAAGGCAATCGCGTTTATATGCATTTGTTAGAGGTGATAATATCTTGGATTGGTATGAATCAGAAAAAAAATCAAGTCCGGAAAGTTCTATAGCCCTGAAGTGACCTGTGCGCCAAAATCTTAAAGTACAGATGAAAATGGTTCTGGCCTAAGCTTCACAAATAGTTAAGGGCACTTTTTTCAACACTATGCATTTGCTACCCCAAACAGTCTGCTTTGATAAGGAAAAGCAACGGAGCGAACCCCACTATGGAAGCACCCCAACACAGGGACTTTTCTCAGATGGCTTTTTTTTTTTTTTTAAAGGCATGGCTACTTTTCAAATCAGCGGTGCCAAAACCCATTTAAAATTCACACAACAAAGAAGAACATTTAGGCTATCTCCGCTCCTTCTTCAGACAGCCTTATCCTTACTGTGATTAAAATAGTTAGGCAAACTTTGTTTGGAGCACAGGTACTGATCTTAGGCTCTCTAGAAGTAGTCTGCTTGCTGGCCAGCTCAGTTTTTGACAAAGAAAAATGGGCTGCTCTTGCTTCCTCACAAAGATACACTGTTTTCAGAGAAAAAAAAGAGTGGGGGTAGGAGAGGGGGAAGAATAAAATACAATATCTAGTAGGATAATTTAATTAGTATAAACACTACGAATTAATGAAATTTATGACTTGAGAGAATTAAAATTATGCTTTGCTATAAGAACTTAATACTAGTTTTTAGAAAACTCGGCAAGCAAGTTTCTCTAAATTTCATTTTTTTTTTTTTAGCACATCACAATTAAAGATGCAGTTTGTTTGAAACACTGTTACATCCTTGTGTCTACAGGACACATGTCTCTAACAGCCTGCAGTTTTCATAAGGGGGGGGGGAGCAGAGCCTTCCCTGAAGCCGAGCTGCCTGGGCCCCTTCAAGCTGCCTTCTGGGCTTGTTTATTTATGTTTGGAACAAAGTTTCTCTGTTAGGGATGGAGCAGCCAGCTGAGGAAGTGGCTTCCAGAAGCCTGCTTTTTTCCCTTAAAAAACAACAACAACAAAAAAAATTTTTTTTTTTTTTTTCAACTTTAGTTTGGTCAAACGTATCACAAAAGTAACACAATCACAAAATTCAACACACTGGCCACCTCAGACTTGCCTTAGCCAAGTTTTCCACAACGCATACAAGTATCACTGCCCACAGCTGCAGTCCTATGCCTTTCAAATCTTTTCAGAACACAAGCTGTCATTAAGGCCACAGCAATTTGGCCTGGAAATCAAGCATTGGTCCTATTTGCTTTAAAAAGGAAGGAACATTTCCAAGCAGTTTTCCTAATTTTGTACACGAGACACTTTTTTTTTTTTTTTAAAAAAAAAGCACACAACAAAACAAAAATCTCTCCAGATATAATTAAGAAACAAAGCGTCATTGTTAGACGGACCAAACAATGTCATTTCGAAAAAGAGCTTAAGAATCCACAGGTCCACACTTCAAAAACTGAGTATTCTCTTATTTTGGAAACAGATAGCATTAGAAGTAAGGAGTACCTTGTAAAGTCAAGTCCAGCAGGGCATATTCATAAGCAAATTCTGTCTTTGTTTCTACTTGCGGTCTCTTCAGGGTAGAAAATATTTTCCCCGGGCTGCTATCATCAGGGTCTTCCAGCTTCCTAAGTCCGCACCCCATGGCAAAGGCAGCAAGGGGTTAGATTGCAGAAAGAGCCAGGGGAACCGGAGCAGCCAATTTTCTGGTTCAAGCTGCGAAAACCAAGTTCCCGACTTAACTGCTTGGTTTGATTTTCAGCGAAATGATAGAGAGCCAGAAAAAACGGCGGGTCCAAGGCGAGGAGTGGGGGACTGTATCCATTCTTCTGTAGAGTCACTGAGCCCAGGGTTTGGCTCCAGGTCCGGGGCGCTGGGCTCGATCTCCGAGGAGCTCGCAAATTGCTCCAACTTAGCGGAAAATTCCCATGCCACGTCAATTTCCAGCCAGCCAGCCCCCGACCAGAGCCCTGCCGCTCAGGGCTCGGGGCTTTGTCTCTCCCAGCTGACTGGAAAAGAGGGGTCCAGAAACGGAATTAAAGGCAAAGTACAACTCGGGTGTGGTTATCTGCAGATGGAAGATAGTCCGTCAAAGTGATGCCTTCTGTCTGTTTTCTCTCTTCTGTCCTTGTTTGCGCTCTCTCTTCCCTGAGTCTACTAAGAGATCCAAAGGGAGGGGAGAGAGAGGAAGAGAGGAAGAGAGGGAGGGGGAGTGGGAGAGAGAGAAAGGAAGGAAGGGAGAGAGAGAGAGAGAGAGAGAGAGAGACTGATTCTCAGATTCTCAGTGTGGTTGGAAAGGAAAATCAGTTCCAGAGAGGAAGTGAGCTTTTTGAGGGAACCCTGGAATCCTACAGAACAGAAGGAAAAAAGAGAAAGAAAGGAAGAAAAAACAGGATGCCTAAGGTGGACTTTTTGAAAACCTTTCTGCATGGAGTTTCTTTTTGCTAGAAAAATGTGCTGATTTAAACCACGAAGGATAAAAAGCATAAAAAAAAACTTAAGATATTTTCATAAAGACTTAAGGAAGAAAGATGGTAACGGGGCGAATATGGTCAAAGTACATACATGCATGTGTAGAAACGTCATCATGGTCAAAGTGTGTTACATACATGTACAGAAACATCATCATGGTCAAAGTACATACATACATGTACAGAAACATCATCATGGTCAAAGTAATACATACATGTACAGAAATGTCATCATGGTCAAAGTACATTACATACATGTATAGAAATGTCATCATGGTTTTCTTTTTTATTTTATTTTGTTCAATTAGCATGCACTATAAAAAGAAAAAAATAGTTAAAAAGAAAAAAATCTTTACATAATTGCAAAGATGAGATAGTTACATGAGGAATTAATTTATCCAATATTCTTGGTTTATTACTTGATTTATTTATGTGCATGTATGTGGGTGCCTGCAGGTGTGCAGAAGAGGGTCAGATCCTCTGAGCCTGGGTATCAAGCGGTTTTGAACCGCCATGTGAGGTCAGGAACCACGACTGGGTCCTCTCAGGAGCAGTCAGTGCTCTCAGGTCTGGGCTGACTCTTCAGCCCTGCACCGGTGGCTTAAAATGAGAGAGTTTATACAGGTGATGACAGCAATTCCATGGGTCTCGAGATCCACTTAAAACAAAAGTGGATAAGCTGACTCATGTATTCTTATAATCTGCCACGTACCCGAGGTCGAGAATAATTTACAAGGAAGGAGTTGTGGCGATGTGTATTTACCGTGCTGTGTCCTGTCCAGTCACCAGCCCCGACAGTAGACGGCTTGTGTGCAGATTCTATGTCTCAGGCTGACCACAGACAAGCTCTTGGGCAAGTGACTTGCCTTCTCCAAGTGTCCCTCGTGTTAAGTGTTCTGCCATGGGGATGGTATCAAAGGCTGAACAAGATAGATACTCATGTCTCCTGTCCTAAGTTACACACCTTGGGAGGCAGGACTGGCAGTCGCGATAGGAAGGAAGCAATTTTGGCGCCACGCTCCCGCTATTACAAAATAAACCCCGGTCTCTTTGGAGAACCTGGAGAAAGCTGGGCTGAAGAGATTTTTCAGTTCATTAAAGTCGACACATGGAAACTCCTCAAAGGGGGCACATGTGGATTGCTTCCTTTGCAGGTCATTGCCCTCTTTAGCCTCTTCCTTCCGCCCTACTCCGAAGTGTTTTGTATGGGAAACCATTCTATAGTCCCCCATGTTCAAGGCTGGCCATAGTCGACGGAAGGGAATTCTGGGTAAATTAGATGAATCAGACCGTAGACTGAGAGAGTGACCAACTTGGCTCTCTACAGAGACTTGTGATTGCCGTATTCCACGTCCCCTTTGTTTTGCTCTTTCTTCTGTAGGAAAACTGGGATCTCTGCTGATCGCTGGTACCAATCGCGGTGTTTGCAAAGCTGTTTAGCTAGCACCCGTTACCCTGATCAACTGCCTGCCATTCCTAGGCACTCAGAAACACCGGGTCCAGAAGGTGACTAAATCGGGTCTGTTCCCTAACGGAGCTTAGGGGACACTGTCCTGGCTGCTTTCAAGGGTGAGTACACGCAGGAAGGACACAGAGACGTGGGCGCACGTGCCTGAGGAGGGACGATGTCAGTAACTAAGGCCAGTCGTGAAGCAGTATGGCGCGAGTGAGCAGTTGGTTACTAGACATAAACCGTGAGAGACGAAGCTGTGACGATGGGCTTGGAATGCTGTACAAATAGGAGTTAGATTTTATTCTGTAGTTGGTAGAAGGGAATCAAATAATCACATGGAATCCAAGGACGTTCATTTTCATATTAGCCACGTCACGGACCTAGCCCGAGGAAGATGCTTTAAATGGAAAGGAAGGCTGGAAAGAAGGTACCAAGTCCACCTGAGAGCTGATGCTGACGGGGTGTAGATTCTTATTTCTCTTATGTAGGTAGTTACCATTGTGTATTCTCATGTCTGGTGTTGTAAACCCAGCAAACTCAGTGTCTGGTGAGACCATGAGCTCAAGAGGAAAACCTACGGGTGTTGGCTTTTCCTAAACCAGTGTGAGCTCTAACTTCCTTCTAAATCCTTACCCTTGTACCCATGGATCGGTGTAGCCGTCACCCTTCAGACACCACATAAACCCATAACTGGTCAAAATGCAGAGAACAGTTCACTTTGGAGGCTTGTAGACAATTGTTAGATCTATAATACAACCCAATACCTAAATGCCATGGACCATCACAGGAGGGGGGGGCAGGAGGTCTGCTACAAGAGTGTGTTTTATAGACACGATGGGGAAACCGAACCCACGAAATCTCAACAGTATGCCTTCTAAAACAAGACCTTAACAAAGACAACGCGAGCAGGGAGGCCAGCATTGATGGGGGAAATCTAGAGGGGTCCCACCTCTAAATGAGGAGCTACTGGCAACTGATGACCGCTGAAAGAGGAAGAATTAGCCTTCCCCAGGGGTGAGCCCCCAAACGGTTCTCCAGTACTTAGTGCCAACCCTAAAAACACACATGCAAGCAATATGCAATGGACACACTGGGTCGTGTGTTTGTGTAATATGTGTGTGTGTGTGTTTGTGTATAAACTTGAGATGGAGTGGGAGAGACATGGGAAAGAATTGGAGAGAGGATGGGGAGGGTGAATGATATAATTATAGTTTAACTGGAGATAAAACTGAACCATCGTGCATCCAAGGAATGCCTGGAAGCACAGAAGGCAGATTTGACCTCTGGTGACAGGATAGGAGAAGGTGTTCCAAGCCAGGGATCTGGGAGGCAAGAGGCGTAACTGTTCTAATAGCCAACAAGATGGACCAGACAAAAGCCCGCGAGAAAAGATAGATAAGGCCAATTTAGCTACTGTCGTTGTCTTTGGTTGCCTGCTAGAAGATGAAGGTAAAACCCTACGGCTAACAACATCACACACTTTGGTCACAGGACTAAATCAAGCTGATCCTGATGGGAAGCCTTCTGCCAGAAGGCTAGTTCATACTACCAGAAGGTGCTACAGAAACTCTTCAAACTCTTGAGGGAAGAAAGGACATTAACAGCCCCATTTAGCTGTGAGAATCGAGGACCACGACAATGGGACAAGGTTGCCCCAGGGGTGCAATCAATAGCCGTACTTGTCCATTGGGAGCAACAGCCATCTCGTGGATACAATTGTTGGGAGCAGTGAGACCCCAGATCCTGAATTTCTTGTTTTCCCCTGATCTGAGTGCCTACAGTTGCTCTGAGCACGAGACCTTCAGGAGTTCCTGATGGCAGGAGAGTGGTTTCTGGTGGGTTTGGCTGGGTCGTGGCTATCTCTATATAATCTGCCCCTGAACACAATAAAGGGGGCATTCTTGGGGAATTCAAGGATGACCCTTGTCGCTGTCTCTCTGTCTGTGTGTGTCTGTGTATTTTAACCTCCAGCCCCCTTGCCTGAAGCTGGCAAACTGGGTGCCAGCGCACAGAGCGCAGACACTGGGGCGCGGTGCGCGGCCATTGGAGGTTCCCACCGAGATATCTGGATCCAGTGCCTTCTCAATCAGATGAAACTGTTGTAAACCCAGCCAAGAACAGACACTGGACAGGACACAGCTGTTGTCACCCTGATAGCAAGGAGCAAATACAGACGCAACAAGAAAATGATGGACGAGTTTCTCTGATGAAAAAATTATTATTATTTGTTCATAAAAACGATCAAAAATAGGGCTGGAGAGATGACTCAGTGGATAAGAGCACTGGCTGCTCTTCCAGGGGACTCAGGTTCAATTCCCAGCCCCACATGGCAGCTCACAACCGTCTGTAACTCCAGTTCTAGGGGGTCTGGAGCCCTCACACAGACATACAAGGAGGCCAAACATCAATGCACAAAATAAAAGTAAAAAAAAATCTTAAAAAGAGCCATCAGGCAGTGGTGGTGCACGCCTTTAATCAGATCTGCGAGTTCGAGGCCAACCTGGTCTACAGAGCGAGTTCCAGGACAGCCAGGAATCATGATAAAACAAAACAAAACAAAACAGAACAACAACAAAAGAATTATCAACAAAATACTTGCAAATCAAATTCAAGAACTTAAAAAGATCAGTCACCTGATCTGAGATTCAAGGATAGTTCACGATAAACCAATAAATGTTGTGACTTTATAAATGTGCTCAAGGACAGAAGTCACGTGATCATTTTGATAGAAGCTGCAAAGGCTTTTGATAAGCTCCACCATCCCTTCACATTAAAAGTTCTGAAGAAACGAGGAACATAAGAAACATATCTCAACATAATAAAGGCTACCTATGGTAAACCTGTAGTGAGTATTATATCCAATGGGGAGACATTAGAAGCATTTCTATTAAAATCATGCCCGAGCGTTCACTCTTTCACTCTTACTCAATGTATTACTGTAGGGCCTAGCCACAGTGATGAGACAAGAAAAAATAAAGTAGGGGATGGAAATATGAAAGGGAGAGTCAGAGTATCTCTACGCACAGATGATATGATTCAATACATAGGAATATGATACCCTAGAGACTCTGCCAGAAACCTTTAGCACTGACAAACACGTTTGGCAAAGTGGAAGGGGACAAAACCAACACACAAGAAGCAGTAGCCTTCCTCCGTGTCATGGGCAAGCATCTTGAGAAAGCCATCAGGAAGACAGAGTCACAGGAGCCTCCAACGTTCCCTTGAATCCGACCTACCTAAGGACGTAGAAGAAGACTGCGGTAAGAGCTGTAGAGTGTGGATGAAATACACAGAGGGGGCCGAGGGAAAGGCACGGGGTGGAGGAGTCGAGCCTGGGGAACAGTCAGCCCACAAAAGGCACTGCATGGATGTACAGTACTTAACTGCTCATGGGTGATGAACGGTTGAGTGGTTCCGTTTTCTGGATATGGGAACATTGGCGATTTAACTTTATACTCATTTGACGGGCCAAAATGAAAACAGATAATACCAAATACTGAATTTTTTTTTTCAGTAACCTTTTTTTTTTTTTTTTTTATGATCTAGCGATTTGATTCCCAGGTGTAGGCTCAAGAGAAACTTCAGCGCATAGGTACCAAGAGAGACATCTGAGAATGTGCAAAGCAATACTATCCTTAATAGTCCTGAACATGAACCGCTTGTGTTTACGAACAGCCATTCCCCGCGGGCAATTCCGTCCCACAGGGAAGGGAAGCGCCCTCGTAGAGTCTCAACATTTTATTCATAAGATGGGAGAAAAATAGTGCGTTGCCTTTTGTCAACTCCATATAAGCTAGAGTCATTTAGGAAGAGCGAGTGTCAGTTCAGAAGACTCCCTCAGACCGTCTGTGGGCAAGTCTTTGGGACATTTTTTTAGTAATTATTGTGTCAGGACCCAGGTCACTGTGGGCAATGTCACCCTGGCAAGGCAATCCTGAGCCATATAAGAAAGCAAACTGAGCAAGCTGTGATGCCAAGCCAGTAAGCAGCCCTCCTCCATGGCTTCGGCCTCAGTTCCTGCCTCCAGGTTCCTGCCTTAGCCCCCCTTCATGATGGACTGAAAAGTGTAAGGTCTAATACACCCTTTCCTCCCCAAACTGTTCTTTTTTTTTTTTTTTCCCCATGAAGTTTATTGCAGCGATAGAAACCAAACCAGGACAGAGAGCATGTTTGTAAGCTGAAGTTGATTTCATGGCAATGGGGAAGACAGAAAGAATTGATAGAAGACCTGATTTGCCAATTGAATCTTCTTTCTTTCTTTCTTTCTTGGGTTTTTTTTTTTTTTTTGAGACAGGGTCTTGTCTTTGAAAAACCAAAAACAACAACAACAAAAAAAACCACACCAAAGAAAACAAACCAAACAAAAAACTCCAACAACAAACAAGAATAAAACAAAGCAAACAGACAGAAACAAAAGAAAACAAAAACAAAGTAGGAGAAACACATATACACCCCGCCCCCCCACACAATAAAAACACAAATTCGGAAACTATAATAGATAAGCAAAAGGCAAGTAAGGTAAAGCTGCCCAGGCAAGGCGTTATGAAACACAGCATCTCCAAGACAGTGCCGAGTTCGCTTTGTGTTGGCCATCTTCTACTGCGCGTGGGGGCTTCGGACAACTAGTAAGACTCAAGTGGAGAAACTAACTTTGTTTTTTTGCAAGCAGTTGTCAGCTGGAGACAGCTTCGGGGTTGGGGATGTGAGCTTGTGTCCACGTCCCCGCTCAGCGCTGGGACCCTGTCTGCCCCGTGTCTGAGTGTCAGTCCTGTCTGGAAGGCGCTGTTTTCTTGGTGTCTTCTCCCCTCACTGGGTCCTACCTTCTCTTCCTCCCAGGTCCCTGAGCAGTCCTAGAGGAGGGGTAACAGAGACATCCTACCATGGCCTCTCACTCTGCACACTGTGCGGTGTGGGTCTCTGTGTGCTCCGGTCTCCTGCAGAGGAAGCTTCTCTGATGATGGCTGAGACACCGGTTATGTTATTATGTGGATGCTGTGAGGACTCACTTTACTTTGTTCCTTCAGCAGAACAATAGTATTTGATGGTTCAGTAGAGGCAGGGCCTGTCTAGTCTCAGGGTCTTGGCCATCTGAGAAGTGTCAGGGACGGGTCTCATTGCATGGAGATAGTGGTTGGTTACCCACACTTTTCCCCAGTGTTTTTCTGTCCCTAAAGCGCTCCCGGAAATCACTTTCCTTCTTTTCGTATTCGTTTAGATTCTGAGATAAAATCTAACTGGCTTTTCAGATGCTGATTAGAGTATCCGGAGAGGCTGGATTTGGGTTCCCCAATATGCTAGCTAATGAGTTTGTGGAAATGCCTCAGTATAAAAATCCTGCCCGCAAGCTCAGTCCAGAAGCGGAAACGGATCCCAGCGTGTAAAACTGCAGCTCAAAACACGACACGCAGGACGCGCCCGCTCGCCCGCCCCGACTCGGACCCCGGGACCCCGGGACCCCAGCAGCCGAGCTCTCAAATCCTCCCGCCGACCAGCAGCCCTTGCGCGCCGCAGGAAGCCTTAAGGGGGGTGGAGCTGTGGGCGGGGCCGCAGGAGCCGGCGCTCGCCGTTCATTGGCTTCCGCGCCGGAAGCGGCGGTGCGGTCCGGCGGCGCACGCGCCCTCTCACGCGCTGGGCGGCCGTAGCCGGCGGGCACCATGCTGCGGCTGCTGGCTCGGACCCGGGCGGCCCGCGGTTGTCGCCGCTACGGTTCGTGCTCGCCGGGCGCCCGCGGCGACGCCGGGGAGGGGCGGGCCCACTTCACCACGCCCATCTTCTACGTGAACGCCGCGCCGCACATCGGGCACCTGTACTCGGCGCTGCTGGCCGACGCCCTGTGCCGCCACCGGCGTCTCCGGGTTCCCGGCTCCGCGGCCACGCGGTTCTCCACCGGCACGGACGAGCACGGCCTGAAGATCCAGCAGGCGGCAGCCGGCGCGGGCCTGGCCCCGATCGAGCTCTGCGATCGCGTGTCTGCCCAGTTCCGGCAGCTTTTCCTGGAGGCTGGCATCTCGTCCACCGACTTCATCCGCACCACGGAGGCCCGGCACCGGGAGGCGGTGCAGCACTTCTGGCGCTTGCTGGAGGCCCGGGGTCTGCTTTACAAAGGACTTTACGAGGGCTGGTACTGCGCCTCCGACGAGTGCTTCCTGCCCGAGGCCAAGGTCACTCGGCTGGTGGGTCCGTCCGGGGAGCAGCGTCCTGTGTCTCTGGAGAGCGGACATCCCGTCTCCTGGACCAAGGAAGAAAATTACATCTTCAGGCTCTCCCAGTTTCGAGAACCGCTCCAGCGGTGGCTTCAAAACGACCCTCAGGCGATCACCCCGGAGCCGTTCCACCAGACCGTTCTGCAGTGGCTGGAGGAGGAGCTGCCTGATTTGTCCGTTTCTCGAAGGAGTAGCCACCTGCACTGGGGCATTCCGGTTCCCGGGGACGATTCGCAGACTATCTACGTGTGGCTGGATGCCCTGGTCAACTACCTGACCGTACTTGGCTACCCAGATGCAGATTTCAAGTCTTGGTGGCCAGCCACATCTCACGTCATAGGTAAGGACATTCTTAAGTTTCATGCCATTTATTGGCCTGCCCTTCTCCTCGGGGCCGGATTGAGGCCACCGCGTCGCATCTATGTCCACTCGCATTGGACGGTGAGTGGCCAAAAGATGTCCAAGAGCTTGGGCAACGTGGTGGATCCCAGGGCTTGCCTGGACCGCTATACTGTGGATGGCTTCCGCTACTTCCTCCTCCGGCAGGGAGTTCCCAACTGGGACTGCGACTACTACGATGAAAAGGTGGTCAAATTGCTGGACTCCGAGCTGGCAGATGCCTTGGGCGGGCTTTTAAACCGGTGCACTGCCCACAGAATAAATCCTTCCGGGACCTACCCGGCTTTCTGCACTGCTTGTTTCCCCAGCGAGCCGGGACTAACGGGGCCGTCGGTTCGTGTGCAGGCGGAAGACTATGCGCTCGTGAGGGCAGTGGCCACTTTGCCCAAGCAGGTGGCCAACTATTACGACGACTTTCAGATCTATAAGGCTTTGGAGGCCGTATCCAGCTGTGTTCGGCAAACTAATGGGTTCGTTCAAAGGCATGCGCCGTGGAAACTGACCTGGGAAAGCCCTGCGGACGCCCCTTGGCTGGGTACTGTGCTTCACGTGGCCTTGGAATGTTTGCGAGTTTTTGGAACTTTGCTTCAGCCCGTTACTCCGAACTTAGCCGACAAGCTGCTGTCGAGACTCGGGGTCTCTGGCGCAGAGAGAGGCCTTAGAGAGCTCTACTTCCTACCTCGATTCTATGGACACCCCTGTCCCTTTGAAGGGAGAGAGCTGGGACCGGACACTGGGCTTTTGTTTCCAAGGCTGGACCAATCCAGGACTTGGCTAGTGAAAGCCCACAGGACCTAGAGGCTCAGTCCTTACTGGCCGATGGGAAAAGAGCCAATGTATTCTTCTTGCATGTTCAGGAAAGTTAAAGTCGTGTTTAGGAAGCATTGTATCCGATGAGTACCTAAACCTCCCGAGTCCTTAAGAGCCATTCAGGTACCATTAACAACTCACCCTTTTCATTTCTCGGTGCCACTAACCACTGTTCTTCGTTTGCCAGAGTCTCTGAGGAGGCTAGTTGAGGAAGGGCCCAGTTTCTGATACTGTTCCTTCTCATTGTGCCTTCTCCCAAACCATGGCCTAGACCGGCGCTCATGGCTGCTGCTCCCCAGGCTGTCAGCCCTGCTCTGCTAGACACCGCGGGTCTCCGGTTAAAGTGATTCTTTCCCTAGAGCGTTAGGAGCCCGAGTCCTAGGCTATATGACTCTTGCCCATGTTCATTCTCAGTTGTGCTTTGTAGTACCACACTTCGTCCAGTAGATGGCGCTGATCTCACACATTCAACGCATTACTAGTGTGGCTTTAGCCATCTAAGGTCACAGAGCTTCAGAATTTTACTGTTTCCTTAAAGGATAACTTTGGAACCACTGCTATTTAACAACACAAAGATACTAGAATTCTCATCTTGAAATTACTAAAAATGACATGTACAATAAGTTAATTATAACAGGTTATGTATATGATAAACCATAAAGCCCTCTAGGTACACTGTATTACAAATATTAATTGTAGTAATGACTATATGTACAATTCATCTGTGTTCTCTTTATATTTCCTGACTTATCCATAATTTACCTCATACGATTGCTTTTGATATATATCAGGGGATATTATGTAATAATTGTTAATATATTTATGTCAAATTAATTTTTGTTCATCACTTCTCTTTCTGAGACAGGTTTCATTATATAGTTTAAGCTTGCCTCAAATTCATCAGTCTGCCTCTGCCTTTCAGGTGCTGGTGTGAGCTGTGTCGCCATGCCTGTCTTTTCCTTTTAACTTGTTACTAAAGTTTGATTATGAGCACCTTATTTAGAGCTGTTGAGTAACATTTACTGAAGGAAATGTTGGAGGGAGAAAATGATGGGTGTTCAGGATGTCAGGGATTCAGAGCTTTCTCCAGGGCTCCCTAAAAGAGACCCCAGAGGAGAAGTTAAAGTAACCATTGTACAGTGAACAGAACATAGTGGGCCACTGCTCCTTCTCCTGGGGATGGGTTGGTGAGGCAAGAGGTACTTGGGTTCCTCGCACGTTTTCAATAGACTTTTGGTTGTGTGTTCAGAAACCTTCTACTGTGAACAATTTTTTTGACCTACAATTCACTATGCTGCCCACTAGGAAGTGGGCTGAGGACAACCACTGCGTTCTAGGACTTACAGCTCTCCTGAAAATAATAAAGGAGTCGTGTCAAAGAAAAGCTGGAGGCTAGATAGTTCCTAAGAATCGCTTAAAGTTGCATCAAAATAGAAGCAGGTTTGGGATATATAAGAAATTAGTGAATATACCATGTTTCACGAAAACGGTGCTTTGTAAGTTTTTGTTCGCACTTTCATAATCTAACTCCCTTCAGCTTCAAGCATCAAGGGTGGACTGCCATTCCCAATGTGTTCTCTGCCTCCTGTCTGTGGATCAAGCTGTGAGCTCTCGGCTGCTGCCCAAGCCTAACTCCACCATCTAACCCTCGGGTTCACGGTGTCCCATCACAGCAATAGAAAAGAAAGACCAAATAGTAAAATAAAAATAAAAATTGCTGTTAGAGTTGCTGACTTGATTTTGATTTTTTTTAAAAAGTTGAGCTAGGCAGTGGTGGCACACACCTTTAATCCCGCAGGTGGATCACTGAGTTCAAGGCCAGCCTGGTCTACAAAGTGAGCTCTAGCACAGCCAGGACTACACAGAGAAACCCTGTCTTGAAAATCAAAACCAAAAATAAATACAATGAATTTCGGTTATGGATTAGGTCAGATTTCCAGCATTTCTGATGTAATTTAAGCGTTCTGCCATGCTGCATTATGTATTTCTATGGAGTAGCATTCTCAGTATTGGTTTTACAGTCTGAAGCTTCTATCTTCTACTCTCAGCCATTCAGCCAAGACTGCACTCCTAAAGATGTAGACATTTCTACTGCCTGTGTGTGTGCATGATGTGTCCTGTCACATGTGATGGCATGTCTGTACATAGTAGGTGAGAACCTGCGAAGCTGGACCTCTCCAGGGCTTCTCAAGATTGAATTCAGATTGCCAGGGTTACACAGAGACATCTTGTTGACTAAATTCTTTATGTAAAGATAAGTAAGGACGTTCATTTTAGTATACACCTTTGCTTCAGGCTTTAATAAATGGTAAGGTTATATGTGTACCAAAGGGCTGTGGAAATATTGACTTACCATCAGTGAATGTTTGGCTTGTATACATTCTATTATGTATATACTAGAGTCATAGGAATTTCTTGGATAAAAAGGGGGTCACAAAGGGAGAAAGTTTAAGAAGCTATGCTGAAAATGAAAATATGATGTTATAAAGTTGTTAGGCTAAGTATTTCAAAATGACATACTATTCCTAATTAATACGTTACACATTTGTTTGGACAAACATCACTATTAATTTTTATTTGAATTAACTATTGTAGTAACAACGCTAGAGAATTTAGTAGAGGCCACAAACACTGGAACTTTTTTAATTTCATATGTACAATTTAATACAAGTGAACATATTAATAAGATTTATCTGCTTACTAACAGTTTAAACTATGACATCTATTCTTATGACAACTTCCCTAAAAAGACTGCAGAAACCAGGTCCTTTTGGCTGTGGTTATTACCCATTATCTAAATGCCACCTACTAGATAAGTCTTGATAAGTTTTTATTTCATAACATAGTCAAGATGTTATCTCTTTCAACTAGAAACTATTTTGAACTGCAAAAAGAAATACTGAGTGTTCAACTTTACATTTTGAAAGGAATGTAGCTATTTTGTAGACACGAGTTTCATGTCAAAGTGGGGTGAAGCCATCTTTATATAGGTCTCAGCTCTCATGTAAAATATACTTTAAGAAATCAAATGTTGTAAAATCCTTGTCAACTAGAAAGGCCAAGAAACCTTCATTTTAATTTTGGGATTTCAGACGGACAGACAGGAGTAATAGTGAAAATCGCTACTTAAAACCAAGCAATGAGAGGGGGCTAGTCAGGTTACACCAAGTTATTGAGAACCCTCACTGCTAAGTTTGCTGAGGTAGAAGTGTAAGTATTCAGTATGTAAAGGTATGTATGTCTGAGCTCAACAGTTAAAGCAAACTCTGTACATAGTATATATGTAGCCAGGACACGGGGCTCTGCTGCGTGTATGTTCACTCTTCTTTAACCAGCAGCAGTTCCCAGTCTAGAAGAACAGTACTCCTGTTAACTTTACTAATCAGCACCTGCCTTTTTACAAAGGGAGAGAGCTTATGCTTATCTTTAAGAAATCTGTGTACTTTTGTATGTTGTTAGTGTTATGGGAGTAGATAGTGCAGCCTCGTCTGTTTTGGTGCTGAAAACAGATCCTAATATGATTAGCAAGGAACACACTGTATTAAATTTCACCTCAATTGTTAATGGATGAAGTTAGTCTTCTATCCCCAAATCCCAAAGGAAGAGGACGTACTTTGGCAGCACTGCTTATGCTGACTAGACATCTCCTTTAGCTAATGCAGCGGTGTTTCAGAACAATAAAAAGATCTTGAAAGTGGAAAGCTTAAACACTGATATTTCATAGTTTTTAAAATTACTTTTGCTAATTTGTAAATAAGCAAGGTATTAACAACTTAAGCATATAGTATCTTTTGAGATTACATGAATATATTTTCATGTTACCTCCATTTTACACTTTATAGTGTACAGAGAGAAATATAATAACATATAATCTTTACAGAATTGAGTGAAGATGATGCGGGAGCACAGAATATTTTAGGAGATCATAATTGTCTGAACTAAACTGGTTAACAAAACATTTCACTTTCAATTTTTTTAAAATGCAAAATACAATTACTCTTAGGCTTTTGGAAAAATGCCTGCTATTCACTGAATAATATTCATTGAATAATAAATATGGGATTAAAATATATACTGAAAACAGGTAAGATGAGTATTAAATATATTGTATCATGATATTTTGGCTAGGGCTCTGGTAACAATATATATAGCATGTTACTGTCTAACACTAGCAAAAGAAAATAGTCTTAAAAAGATGGAAAGCCTTAGGATGTATGAAGATACTATCTACTAAACAATACCATTACATTTTATTCAGACATATGTACTTTAGCCCAGAAATATTAAATTACATACCACAAATATATATGTACATCCATGAGTATATTCATCATCCTTTACGAGACAGAATAAAAAAGTTTTTCAAGTTATTATTGGGTATTATAAGAACTTTTGATATTATAAGATATCTGATATTACAAGAGCTTTTTATTTATAATTCTTACTCTTTCCCAGCAGAAGTACAAGACAGTATTAATTCTTGGAGTAGATATACATTTAAAGTACTGAAATTCTAGCATTTCTTAGGAGTATTGTGCTAAAGTTATAAATTTCCATGTAGTCAATTAAAATACTGCTGATTTATATAATTTTATTGTTTTACTAATAGCTTGCTTCTATCAAAGGAATAATTTTTTAAAACAAGTTACATTTGGTAAACAGCACTGACTTAAAAGATAGTAATTTTTTAATTTAAAATTTTAATTATTGTGGCATATTTTTTAATTTTAGAAACTTCTCTCATTCCACACCAGCAGGCAATCATAGTTTCTTTTTATTTAAATATAAAATTGTATTATGGGTAAATTCTTATGTTTTAAGAGCCTATAAGCCTCACAACCAAATGAATGAAAGATAAAACACTGACAGTATCAAATCTGACATGATGTAATTATGAATACTTATATTCCCTAAGGTGCTGTGCCCCGTGAACAATTCTACTTCATGTATGAATGATGGAAGAGGGCCAGAAATAGATCATTTTAAAGAACATTTAAGGACAGTGTCATTTTGGTCATAGTAACCACTACACAGTAAGTGGCCATAATATGGCAGATTAGTGGATATTTTATATTTTATAACACAGGTTTTTATATCAATGTGTGTAAAATCTGTAAGTAAGTCGAGTTGGAATGTTTTGTTTTAGCTAAAGTACACACAATTAGTGAACCAGAACAGTGTGAGAACTAGGATTTGTGCTTCACCTCACAAGGCGGAGTTTAAAAATTACACCATATTACAGACACGGCCTGCTGCTAAGGGTTTTTATATATGCATCGATCTGTCTGCGAATCTGGAACTTATGGAATGGACTCTGAGTGGTTATGTATGGAGATCGAGCTGTGAGGCCAGCCAGACTATGAGCTGGAAGACAGGCGTCTCACAGAGACCGCCGCTTGTCATGGCTTACAACTCTGTATTACCTAAGTGTCTCAGTTAATGAGGAAACCATGATTTAGCTCTGCATCTCCCATATTCTGGCTACTAAGATTTTAAAAATTCTCTAAAAAAAAAAAAAAACCAAAAAACCAAAAAACATTTAACTTTAAGCATATCCCAAACCTCATTTGTTACCAGACCACATAGAAGCCTAGCTATTTTCTATTCTGGACAAAACAGTTATCCAAGAGTCTACTTAACAAAATCAGTACAGGAAGGTGGAGTGGAAACTGAATCCTCTGCTCTGAAATCTTTTCTAGGATGAAAATGTGGGCTTCGAGAGTATCGAGGTTTCAAAGCCACAGATGAAGGATGGGAAAAGCTTCTTCTCACAGAATGTAACCTTGGTTCCTATTGAGAGATTTAAACAAAGTTAAGGTTTTAATGCACTTTAATGGCTCTCATTTTTATAATCACTTAAGGGAAAGATTAAAAAAAAGATTTAACTGTGTCTGGATTTGTTTTTAGACAGCACTGGGGATCTAATTCAAGCCTTGTGTGTGCTAGCTAGTCAAGCCTGGTCTACCACTGGACTACTTACAGCCCCAGCCCTGGGTCTGGATTCTGAGGAAAGTGTTTTCAGGACAGGGCATACTTGTATGAAGAGTAGGCTAACTTTCTAATCTGCTAGGCAGGGAGGCATCCTATGCTATAAAGAAATCAGGATCTGAGAATTGCCATATTCAATGAGATTTCTAAATTATCTTATACTTTCTTTGGTCATCTCTAAACTTTGGTTAAGTTTATTTTTATTTTTTAAAAAATTATGTGCTTATGATTAGATCTCAAAGGCAAGAAAGCACCATCAAGAGAAAAATCAACAGATGATTAGCATAGTAAATATTACAGATAAACATTCTTACTGTTAAGCAAATCATTTAATGAATAACTTTTGTTTCAACAAGTGACTTATTTGATCTACTGCAAAATATAAAGACTGCTAGAGATAGCCCCCTGCTTAAGACACTGGAAATACAAAAAGGCCTACTTTAGAGCATCCAAGGAAGGCAAATCCTGTTGCCTAGAAATCTTGTCAGTCATTCTGTCTCTTTTAAATGACTGGCGTTTGATACTGTAATTAAAGACTAAAGTCTGGGCTGGAGAGATGGCTCAGTGGTTAAGAGCATTGCCTGCTCTTCCAAAGGTCCTGAGTTCAATTCCCAGCACCTCATGGTGGCTCACAACCATCTGTAATGAGGTCTGGTGCCCTCTTCTGGCCTGCAGGCATACACACAGATAGAATACTGTATACATAATAAATAATTAATAAATAAATATTAAAAAAAAGACTAAAGTCACCGAGGAGGCAGTGTCTGTGGCATACTGAATGAAACTTTAGAAGTGCCCAGCCTAAACCAACTTCATGTGGGCACAGACCTAGTCCAGGAGCTCCTCTACAGACCTAACTCACGTGCCACACACAATTAAGGGATGGATACGATTTCTGAGCTTGAAATGCCAAGTTTCTCCAGAGGGAAATGTTCCTGTGTAGTTTCAGGTTCTATGATCCGGCACACAGAGCGCGACTCCACTGATCACTAGAGCTCTGAGCAGCCCTGCCAGTGAAACTAACGCGGCAGTGCTAGGGTACGTGCCACAGGGGAAATCCACAAAGACAGTGAGTCACTTCAAAGTGCAGTAACGGATCTGGATGCTTCTGGGGTTAAACATGATTTAGTGGGCAATTAGTTTATTATTAACACTTTAAGATACTCTGTGACATTACAAAATAGTCTTCCAGCTTGAAAAGAATGTTAGGATGTATTGTAATAAACTAAAGAATTCTTCTTTTATCAAAGATCAGTATTATGAGAAAATTTATTCCAGTGACATTAGGCTATAGTAGCTCAGGCAGTTCTCACAAATATTCGAGTGCAGGAGACCATAGACAATTTGGATAGTAACCTTTACCTTAGAATTAGATCAAATTTGGGGCTGGAGAGAGGTCTCAGTGGTTAGACACCAAGCACTGCTCTTCCAGAGGACAGTTTGATTCCTAGCACCCATATTAGGTGGCCCGCAAGCACCTGCATCTCCAGCTCTAGGGTATCTGCCATCTCTGGCCTCTGCGGGTGCCTGCAACTCACACGCCCATAACCACACGCACACACATCACAATTAGAAACAGTTAATTTAGAGTTAGATCAGATTTTATCTTCATAAAAATGGTTTGAGTCTAGTGCTTATCACTAGGATGTAACAAACCAGGCTTGAATGGCCGTTCCCCAGCTAGCAGAGCAGGGGCTGTAGCTCAGAACTAAGATAACAGGACTAGACGGAGAGAGCATGCTCAAAGAGTGATGGACGCCTGCACTGTAGATACTAGCAAGAGAAATGGAGAGGAAGACGGAAAAATGTTTTGGTGGTGGATTTTGTTTTAAAAATTTTGAAATGTGTTATGTTCTCAAGAGAGTGGATGGCGCTATCTTTTGCTGTCTGAAGATTTTCTGGGCCACCTTAGAAGCCCTTTCTTCTTACCATGTGTTTCTTGTATCTCCTAGAAAGCTGACTTGCACGATACTTTAAAAGCTGATTTTTACAAAACAAAGGGCTCTACATTCTACTTCAGAGACGCCTGGTCAATCGTGCTCACTCACAGACCAGAAACTGAAAACAGCCAACACGCCAGTCAACAGTGAATGGACAAGGAAAATGTGGAATAGTTAACAGTGAAACCAGCTGGGAAGTGGTGGCACACGCCTTTAAACCCAGCACTCGGGAGGCAGAGGCAGGCGGACCTCTGTGAGTTCGAGACCAGCCTGGTCTACAGAGCTAGTGCCAGGACAGGAACCAAAGCCACAGAGAAACCTTGTCTCAAAAAACCAAAAACAAACAACAACAACAACAACAACAACAACAAAACAGTGAAAGCAGCAGGGTGTGGTGGTGCACGCCTTTAATCACAACAACAACAAAACAGTGAAAGCAGGGTGTGGTGGTGTACGCCTTTAATCCCAGAATTTAGGAAGCTGAAGCAGGTGGATCTCTGGGTCTAGGCCCGCTGGTTTATAGAGCAAATTCCAGGACATCCATGGCTACACAGAGAAAACTTTGTTTTGAAAAAAGAAACAAAAAGTGAAATAATAAAACTCATAGGTAAATAGATGTAGCTAGAAAAAAAACCATCCTGAGTGAGATAACCAAGTCCAAAAGACAAATATGGCATGTATTCAACTCTATGTGGATGTCAGAGCCGATAAGTTATCCCACAGGACCATAGAGGTTAGAGTGAGGGACTGTGGGGAGGACTTGACTGCCCTAGGAAGAGGCCAACAGAAGAGTTCTGGACGAATGCAGGGTACTGGAGTGGGAGGAGGGAACAGGGAGGAGGGAGGAGGGGTGGAGTTCAGACAGCTAAGTCAGGCCTATCTGAGAGGTCACATGGAAACAGCACAGTAGAAGCTTCTTAAATATGTGCACATACGTAAGTGATCCAAATGGAATTGCCAAGAAATGGGGGAGACAGAGCCCCAACTGGACGTCTTTTGTTGCTAAAAAACACTCCAGTTCTGGGACTGGGTTACATCTAATCGAGTTGTTGGTCTACAACCCAGTCAATTGCTAAGGCTACTGATCACTTCCACAAACTGATGGTAAGGCCCCATTGCTGAGGACAACTCTTACAAAACTCGCTGAACACGGGGAAGTCGAGCTGGTGCCTCACAGAGCCTTCACCCCTACTGACGACTGTCCAGGGTGCTGGAAGGTGCTCTGCATGCTACCGAAGGAATAGGTCAACACTAACCCAGCTCCAACACATCTGATCTACGATGGTGTCCTACATGCAATGTGTGCCAGTGCAATGGTGGCACACAGCTGGGGACTAGCCACCCTATCTGACTCCAGAGGAGATGGAGCCCATCCCCGACACTGCTCGGGTGGCCAAGAACCAAGAATGGACAGGCCAGGGACCCAGGGGAAAACCAAATACTGCTGTTCTGCTAAAGAACACAGCAACAGGATTCCTCTGACATTCTCTACTCACAGATCAGCCATCATCAGGGGAGTTTCCCCCTGCAGTAGAGGGGAATAAATACAGGTGTCCACAGCTGGACAGTGTGCAGAGAGTGAGGGGCCTTGGGACACTCAGCCCTAGATGTGATGTCTCCATCATACCCCTCCCCTTGTGCTCAGGGAACCCTGCAGGAGAGGCGGCAGAAGGTGTAAGAGCCGGAGAGGTTAGAAACACAAGGAAACACTGCGGGGGGCCAATACGCATAAGAACTCCAGAGCCTGTGGCAGCACACACAGGCACCCCCTCCCCAGGCCTGGGCCATAAGGGGTCCTAGCGTTGAGAGGAGGAGTGGACAGAAACCCCCGTTCCTAACCTGGATGGCATCTATCTCCAATTGATAAACCTTCCCAAATGAAAACTTAGTTCTCCAATGGCATCTCACTGGGAGTACAAAACACCATTACGGGTAGGCCCCATGCCCAGCAGTAGAGGGCAGACAGAATGAACTCAATAGTATTTTTGGAAGAATATTTCTCTCCATTGGCAGGGCAGCTCCGCCCCCAACCTTACAGAACTTTTGCTTATATGTGGTTTCTGGTTTTGTGTTCTTACGGGACTTCTGTGTTTGCCAACTTGTGTCTCTGCATCTGTATTTGTTTCTTGTGCTTTTTCTTTGGCTTATTGTTTTTCTGTCTGTTTTGTCTTATCCTAGTCAGGTTTGTAGGATTTTTATCTAATTATTATTATTTTAGGTTTCTAATGAGAAATAGCAGGAAAGGGTGTGGATTGGGTGGGGGGAGAGGTGGGGAGATCTGGGAGGAGTTAGGGAAGGGGAACTATGAGAATATATTAAGTGACAAAACCTTGGCTGGGTGTGCCTGCTTGCTACACATCTGTAGAAGTAAAACTTTTTGCCTTCTAAAAGCAAAACAACTATTTCATAGTTATAAACCATTTTGTCATGTATAATAAAGTACACTAGATTTCTAAGATTCATTTGCGTTATTACATGCTGTACTTCTATAATTTTAGGTTTTTAACAGGGAAGAAAGGCTTTCCTCAGAACATAATTTAGTTAGTTTAAATAGCACTCTAGCAACGGTTAGGATGGGAATAATCAAGTCAAAGAAGTCTAAGCCCAGCCTTTGGGGCTCAGTCTGCTTTCAGATCATGATTTCGAGTTAAATGTTACATTTCTAGTAATCCCTCAATTCATGAGGGATTCAGGACCCCAGAAGTAAAGCAACTGGTTACTATCAGGTCCTTATGGAAAAAGGCATGGTATTTGCATGTAATTTGCACATCTTGTACACTTATGCCATCTCTAGGTTCCTTATAATACTTAGTACAATGCAAATATTATATAAATGATTATAATATGGTATTGTTCAGAGGATATCAAAAAAAACATCATGCTGAGTACAGGTACAATTAAAGCATTTTTGATTTGTAGTTGATTGAACCTGCACACATGGATGTAGAAAACCCATACATGTAGCTGTAATATGCTCATATACTGAAATTTCAATATCCATGGAAGAGCTCAAGTTTTATCAACTGCACTTATAGATCTTCCTTTTTGAATGATTATTTAAATTAATATGAAAAATTAAAAATTAGACAATTTTAGCTATTTTTGTGCTCCCTTTCATGTATCACACCGTGGGTTTGATCCTCTGCATCACATGAGATTGGCTGTGGTGGCACACAGCTCTAATTCCAGTATCCAGAAGGTAGAGACACGAGGATCACAAAGTTTACAAGGTCCACCTTAGCTATGTGCAGACTGTTTCAAATAAAAATCTAATTAAAATCCCTAGTAAAACCAAAACAAACTTTGGAAGAGGATGAATAAGCTACTACCAGGAGGAGTGAAATTAGAACTTGACAAGACCTGATCCACAGGTCAACGGTTGTGGTTCCAGAGAGAGGACTTGACAAGACCTTGTCAACAGGCTAAAGGTTGTGGCTTGTTTTTAAATATCACTTCCCTTTGAGGCTGGAGAGATGGCTCAGCAGTTAAGATCACAGACTGTTCTTCCAGAGGACCCAGGTTCAATTCCCAGCCCCCTCATACAGTTTCAGCAGACCCAATGCCCATTTTTGGCCTCCACAGGCACAAGGCTGGCGTGTGGTACATTATATGCAGTCAAAGTACCCATGTACCCCAAATACCACACGGAATAAAAATTGTAATTTCCATGTCGGAATGTGTCCTTTTTGCCTTCATGTGCCCCACGTGCACGCAGTGTCCACAAAAGCCAGCAGTGGCCGTTGTGTCTCCTGGGACTGGACTTACAGGGAGAGCTCCCTGATATGGTGCTGGAAAATCTGGGCCCTCTATAAGAGGAATACCTGCTGAGCCATCTCTCCAACCCCATGGCCTTCCTGTCTATGAAGATGATGAAAATCAAGCCCCATCTGCTGCTCACGATGAAGGTGGAGCAAGGTTCAGGAGAACAAAGGGATTTGCTTCTGGGTCATGACAGTCCAAAGATTCATAATAAAACTTGACAGTCCCTAAGCACGAGTTATTAAAAGTGCACACATGGCCTATGCACACAGCTTTAACTCCAGTCTGTCTCCCTATTCAACCTAAGCACAGAGGACGTGTAGTTTAAAAAGTCATATTTAAGAAGCAAACGAATAAAGTAAACGGGTTGTATGGTCTCCGTTTTATCATATTCCAGGTTCACAGTTCAATTTATTTTTACCATCAATACATTTTAGGGGTTAAGATATCTTTTTTTAATTGAAAAATTTTTCATATAATATATTCTGATTACTCTTTTCTCAGCCCCTAACTCTCTAGGTCCTTGTTACCCAGTCAACTATACATCCTTTTCAAAGTCTTATCAGTAAACTCAAGAGTGTCTTCTCTTTAGCATGTCTCAGAAAATGTGGCCATCACACTGCACACCAGTGCCAGCCAAGGCGCCTGGCGCACTGAAGGTGAGGAGAGACTTTACGTTCTTTACTGTTATTTTAAAACAGCCGTGGAGTGGAATAAGAGCCAGGTGTGGTGATGGTCGCCAGTCCTTCCGACAACGACGTTCTAGAGGCACAGGGATCATTTAAGGTCATTTGCAGCTAAATTGCGAGGTCTTGGCCTGTCTGGGCTACTTGAGATCCTATCGTAACTCCCCCATAATAAAGACGGAAATATAGTAACTTTATTTCTGTAGTGAAGTTTTAAATATTTTATGTGGAAAGAACTAATATTAACAAGGAATTAAATTTTGTATTTTACAACTCAGATTTTGGTCAGTTTCCTTCGGTCCACAAATCTGAGGTGATCGATCAGTTGCATGTCTGATGATTTCACACAGGGAACAGGATGAGGTGTGACATGAACCTCCAAACCCACCTGTTAAAAATGAGACTGTCCCTAGCCCTGTATTCCATCTATAAACCCAGCACTGGTTATCGGATTTCTAGTGCACATCGTTGTTAGTAATGACATTATTAACATTGTAATATAGTTCTAATCAGTGTACCTTTTCTATTTTACATATGTACACACAGAAACAACTGTGTAAGAGTGATAAAACAAACAACTATTCAGACAGTCCAGATTATCCAACTGTATTAAAAAAAACTAACAAACCAAAACCAGGAATGAGCTGGGTGGTGCTAGTGCACGTTTTTAATCCCTTGAGAGGAGGCAGGTGGATCTCTGAGTTAGAGGCCAGTCTGGTCTACAGAGTGAGTTCCAGGACAGTCAGGGAAACACAGAGAACCCTGTCTTGAAAAAACCAAAACCACCACCACCACCACCACCACCAATACAACAGAATGATTCAAGTGGTTATCCAAAATACTATCTGGAATTCAACTACTGGTTAATTCAAATCCCATTCAACAGAGAAAATACTAAAGCAATTCACAGATTACACTAACCCTGAGTTTCATTAACTACAAATGTCAAATGTCTTCATTTCCTTATTCTCTAGAGTTGAAATCCATGAAATCTTAAGGAGACAGTGATGAACTATCACTATCATATGCGTTCTCATTCACCTGATTTTCAGACTTAGTCACAACAAGTAACTTCCTACCACTGTTGACCTTTTACATCTGTCTCCTAAGTATCTATGACACAAAACAAGATTAACTGAAGGACTAAGAGGCCCTACCACTCTGTTCAAGTGAAAAGAGCACGGCTTGCTTTTCTGTATTTTCAAACTATATTACTAGGAACTACTGTGCACAACTTGTGGTTGTGCTTTAAGGGCACCAGTGAATTTAGAAGTGGAAGAAAGAAAAGAAGTGAAAGCCCAGAATGACATTCCTCAGTATGAGTTAGTTACATTTAAGCAGTGTTCCTTTAAGTAAACTGTCTGTCTCCACACTGACTTCCTGTCAGGCAACAGTGTGGGGTGTCTAGCGGATGACAGGCACACGTTCTGCGCCTGTCCCTGGGACTCTGAGATGCAGGAAGACTCTTGTGCTCTCCTGTTTCTAAGAAATTTCCAAATCTGGAACTATAGTTACTAGAATTTTTTTATTTACTGCCCTATGTACAGACCTGGATGGGATTCCCACTAGATTTAAACATCATTTGTATTACGACAAAACTGGAGTAAAACTCTGACAATTAATTATGATGAATTACATGTTTTTTTGTTTTTCGAGACAGGGTTTCTCTGTAGCCATTGATCCTGTCCTGGAACTAGTTCTTGTAGACCAGGCTGGCCTCGAACTCACAGAGCCTCCCGAGTGCTGGGACTAAAGGCGTGCACCACCACCACCGCCCAGCTGATGAATTACATTTTTAAAGTTTTCATTTTTACTTGAAAATGAAAGCAGGGATAACAATGTGTATGTGACAAACATGAAATTACCTTTGAGCACTGTTATCTTTAGTGAAGAGGTTTTATGGAGCTATATAGGTAAGATGTTCTAGGGAACCCTTCAGTGGCATTCTCCTTTGAAGTGAATCTGCATTTTCACAAAATGGGACCTTTATTTGGTGTGGTCTCCCCCTCTGGGTACCTTTCCTGTTGTTTCCTAGGCAACAGATTTTGCTTTATTGGAGCTATCTCTTTCATAATTATGCCGGTACCTAAAATCTCTTGTCCCTTTTCTTTGTAGACCTGGACAAAAGCGGTGAGCAGTAGCTATTCCACAGTGTGAACGCTAGCCCGTTACTTTTACATCAGCCTCACGCTCTCTCTCTGCAGGGCAGAACACAGATCAGTTGTCACAGGGGACAGCTCGTGCACCTTAGTCTTTGTTCCTCCTGGAATGTGGGAGCTTGGTCATGTCTCCCATTTCTGCTTCTCTTGGCATTCCAGTCTCTCAGTCCCTACCAGACGTCATGGTAAACACTGCGCAGACAGCACTCTGGGGCCACCTCAAAGTTCCACGTTTCTCTCGCCAACTATTCCAAAGGCCACAATTGCTCCGCACAACTTTCCACCAGTTCCTTAGCAGTGTGACAAAAATGCCTGGCAACAGAGACTCGGGGCGGGAAGAGGTGGGTATGGGGCACCTGGGTCCAGTCAGAAAGCAGAGACACGAGTGCTGCTGCCCAGCCAGCTTCCCCTTGCTGCTCATCCAGGACCTCAGTCTGTGGAGCCAAGTTCCTCGGGTGACTGTGAGGAACACCTCACTTCAGGTAACCATGGTAATCATGCACACACTCGCCCAGAGGCTGTCTCTTCAGTGACTCTAGGTCCTGTCAGGCTCACAACCAAACTGACCATCACAAATACCAAATGACAATTACTTCTGCTAGTTACACATTTGGATCCAAAATGTGGTTAAGACACTAGTTTCCTTAAGAAAAACTATTGTCATATCAACATAAAAAACGGTTGATGATATACTAAAGATAGAAATAAACTCATTGTACCTTCTGTTTATTACAAAATACATTACCATATGAATAAATGACCAACAAACAGATGGAAAATTTGCAGATTACATGTTTTAAAACTAAATATGTAAAACGTAACCACTTACTAGTGGGATGCCTTACATGAAATGTTTAACTATACAATCTATTACTATGTATTTCAGTTGAAACAGTCAAGCTTAGCATTATATTACTTTACTATGTTAATCAGGATGTATAAAAAATAAAATTGGAAATATATACTTGCTTATTTCATTATTAGGAAATTTATGTCTGCTATCTCATATCTGCAGAACCTAGACAAATAATCATGAGACTCGTAGGTAGAAAACAAAACCATGTCATACAGAAACAAAAAGCGTGAGACTTGGCAATGTAAAGCCAGTGATGCTGAGTGGCAGAATGTACAAAGTCAAATCTGTGCGCCCATGGAAGCAGTACAACAGATGCTGCAGGTGCACTAAAGAGCGCCCACTGCGGGTGGGAACCTGCAAACAGGTTCAACAGGGAGGATGGACGCTGGCCAGCACACCTCTAGGAACGCACGCACAGTAATGAAGGCACACAAGTGGAGAGCCAGCACAAACATGAGTATTACTATTATTTTATTTGGTTTTAATTTTACGACATGGTCTCACTGTGTAACTCTTGCTGACCTGAAACTGTATGTAGACCAGGTTGACCCTGAATTCCGAGGTCCATCTGTCACTGCCTCCTGAGTGCTGGAACTGAAGGAACGAATGTACCACCATGCCTGCATTGTGAGTACGAGTCATATATACCCTTCGGGCAAAAACTTTCCCTTTGTCTCTGGGGTGTGTGTGTGTGTGTGTGTGTGTGTGTGTGTGTGTGTGAGTTTGAAAAAACATGAGCCCTTGAGTGTGGTTGCATGCACTTCTGTGTGGAGGTCAAACTCAGGTGCCAGGTACCTTGCTTTCTGAGACAGTGTCTCTACCATGACTTGGCAATGGCTGGGTAGGCTGTGCTGACTGACCAATGAGCCCCAGGAATTGCTCTTTCCAGCACTGACATTATGGTGTGAGTCACCACGCAGAGCTGTCTTATATGACTTGTGGGAACTGAACTCAGGTCCTCCTGACTTCATGGCAAGCGCTTTCCTAACTGAGGATCTCTCCAGCCTTCCTTTGCCTCTTTTACATCTAGTGAGACCTCAGAATACATTTTAGTCAAAGGGATAGGACTAGAAGTTAAAATCTATTTAATAGTAGCAATGGAACACTGAGATATGATACAGCTGAATTTGCAGTCTTCTGAATGTTGTTTCCAGGCCTTTGATTCTGAATTTTGATATTACCCAAGTACAACTTTTGGGAAATATACAAAGACTTTTTTGAGTGTGACTCCATTCCAAACTGAAGAAATCACCTCATCAAGATAAAGTTTTAAAATCTGAATACCCCTTTCTTTCTTGACTGCATCTTAGATTTTGGCAAAACAAGTCATGTAAATGCACACACATATGTTTACAGTACCCACTCCATCTGAATAATGAATCTCAGGTGCAACTTCTTCAGACTGATTTTTCACAATGAGTACTAAACAAGTCAATTTGTTTACTTTAAAAAACTGTTGATGATATACTAAAGATAGAAATAAATAAATGGTTTCACTTGGAATGTGATTTCTGCTCTCTTTCTATTTTTAGAGGCAGCATATTTGGCTTACCAAGCTAAGCCAAGAAGGACAAATGATATTATCCATAACTCAATTGTCAATAAATTCCAAAGTTTTTATTAATTTCTCAAAATAAAGCTAACCTCAAGACTGTATACATGCATGAATCATATGTGTATATGATGTATATAAGATCACACATAATATACATGTTTACATGTATGTATGCTAATCATTTATATAACTGCAGAAGAAGCACACTGGGTATGGATTATTATCAGAATTCTTTGTCCAATAATATAATACATCATTAATTTTTATTAACAGTCCAGGATTTGTTTAGCATCATGTTTAACATTTTAAAAATCAAACAGTAACCTTTTTTGTTCTGGGGAACAGTGATATTAAAAAAAGATTTCTAACATCACTGGTTAATATATTATTTTCTAAATTACAGAACGACATCTTTTGAAATTGCATTATGGGACTTACTAGTCTATTTAATTTTAAAAACTGAGAACAATTAGTGCACAAGGCGTTTGTATGCCAGTATATGGACACGGGATCCTACCATTCTCGGGGAACCATTTGACTGACAGACATACTCATTATGGTTCAAAAGAAAAACATCTATCTGACTCATGGGAAAAAGTCTGGGATCTCATCATTTTGTTTCTGCTGCTGCGGCCAAGCACGGGCTGCTCTGGGTGGCATGGGTGAGGAAGGGCGAGTTAGCATGGTCACACTAATATTAGACTTTTCTCCTTCTGCTCTCAAATTCCCAAGTCAGGGAAGAACTGCGAGTACACACAAAACGAGGCATTTCTCGTCCTACTACAGAGATTTTCCTGATTAGAAACATATGACTTCTTCTTTACCTTTTAAACAATGAATCCTTCTATTATTTTCCAAGTTTATACTGGAAGTTGGCCCTGGAACTAGAATCTAGTTTTCTCTTGGTGTAAGAAATAATTTTATATTTTATGAAAATAATTGTCTTTCTAGAATTAATCGTATGTAGTCATGTGTATTGCTAACAATAAAACACAGGAGGAAAGCGTTCTAAGAGTACGAAATCACTGGATAGTAGATGATAATGTCAGAAGGGGGCCCTTCTATAAAAATTCTAGGTGGATTAACATTATATAAAAACTTTGGTATCAAATGGATGATGATATATGACGTTACACTTTTATCTAAAACAAAAAATTTAATATAGTTAAATTAATTAGATGAAAAGCAAGAATTTGATCATGTTGGTGCTATTTCTAGTATCTGGGAGATGTTATCATAAAATATAAACTACTATGTAAATTCAGAAAACCATGTCAGGAGAAACACTAATGAGTAGCAGTAACAAATGAGAAACTTTCGAGAAAGCATAGCAAGTGGTAACCCAGCAAAGTCAATGGACAAACTGGACTGCTAAAGCTACTGCAGCCTGTACGTTACACAGTATTCAAATTCTATTAGATTAGACATGACTCCGATCCAAAATGTTTAAGTATCAAAGATAGAAAACAAACTGTCGAAAAATCTGAGATTAAAAGAAGTAACACAAACAGAGAAAATGAAAGACACCTCACTAGTCTTGGGATAGCTATTATTTATGGAATGGATAAAACATGTAGAAAGTGTTACTGCAATTTAACTAACATAAAAAGCCAAATGCCACATCTACCTAATTAAAAATTGTAAAACAGCAGTAAAAGCAAATTTCATCAAATTCAGACAGCTTATAATGGAATAAATAAGTATGGTGAGATATTAACTAACCCTAAGTTTCACAACGGGCAGCTTCTAGCCGGTTCCTTGAAGCTGGATCTTGGTCACACAAGGATCAATGGACAAGAAATCAGTTGAGCTGGACTAGAGCTGCCCAAATTGTCTTAATAATGAATGCTCCACACTGTCTGTTAAGTAAAGAGAAAATACAGATCAGGAAGACCGAAGTGAAAACAGATTAAGAGTAGATGAGTGCAGAACATAACCAACAGCTACTACAGACTCGCTCGCAGAAGGTGGACTTAGGAAGTTAGTTTGCTAGGGAGGGAGAAGCTGGCAGTGCAGACACTGAGAACCCAGCTCTTGCTCACGTCTTGCTTTCCAAGAACTTACAATCTGCACTGGACACTCCCTCATCTAGTGTCACGGTGTAAATGTTCATTATATGCAACAGGACCAGGTCAGCAGATTACAAGGGAGCTAGAATATTAACTTCTATCTGGTGGATTAAAACCCACATTTAAGAAAGTGTAGAGGCATCTTGCAGAAGGCTGCCTAGGAGGCTGTTAACACAGACAGCACCCTTTGAGTTGGACTGGTAGACAGGCATACAGTGTTTACCTGTGAGCGCTGGAGCCCCCACATATGCACGCTGCACCGGGGCTGTTGCTGTGCTGGAAGCACTGACTGGGGCCCGAGAGCAGCACTGTTGGGCAATGGGGCCTTGAACACTTTAGGTGCAGCACCAAGCTCAACAGCATGAAATGGAAGGACCCCAACTTCAGCCGACTAACCCTGTCACCTGGCAGGATCCAGTATTAGACGACTTCTAGACAAAAGCTTTTTCAGTATGTTTTTTTCTCTAATATTATTTTATTGCTTTTAAATTTCTTGTCCCTTTCATCATATCTTCTATTATTATTTTTAAAATATTGTATATTGAAGCCTTTTATTTGACCTAAATGTTCTTTTTACTTCAACTTTTATGTTTTTGAAACAGGGTCTCTCTTTTTGCTTCTACTTTTAAAATAAAGCACTTCCGAAAGACCTTAAATACACTGTGAGGCAAAGTTCACCATTTTGCTTAACACGCAGTTTGGTCTTCCTATGGGCAAGCTGCCTTCTGATTTTCTTTCAATGGAACAGTTTTCATGGTGCATATTCACTGTACATGACGGTATGGTGTCCACACAAGTGTACAATACACACTGAACACATTTTGCCCTCCCCTCTCACCACCTGTCAGTCCCTATTCTGGACAGTTTCACAACTACTTCACGTCAGAGAGGTGAGTTTATGTATCATTCAGCCTGTGACACGGCTACTTTTCAATGCTCTTATTCATATCTGTAGTGAGACAGTAAAAATACTTAAAAAATGGGGGCTGGAGAGATGGCTCAGTGGTTAAGAGCATTGCCTGCTCTTCCAAAGGTCCTGAGTTCAATTCTCAGCAACCACATGGTGGCTCACAACCATCTGTAAGGAGGTCTGGTGCCCTCTTCTGGCCTTCAGGCATACAGACAGAATATTGTATACATAATAAATAAATAAATAAAAAACTTAAAAAATGAACTTGTGTGAGCAAGTTTAAAAATGTGGACTTGGAGAATGCAGAGGAGAAAAAAATCTGTAATTTTTAAACAGAAACATTATTCCTCAATAGGACAAGAAAGGAGAGTTGAAGACAAGACTGCATTCATCAAATGAAACGTGAGAACACAAACTATGAGAGAGGAGAAACCTGAACAGAGAGTGCCGCAGAAGATCCCTACTTCAGACAGACAACCGCACAACAAAAAACTGATTCTGCAGATTCATCCACCAAGGAACACAGCCACTACTACAGCCGTAAGCCAAGGGTGATGAGTTCCAACCCAATCTGGCAGCTGGAGCTGGCATTATTTTGTGGCATTGGTTTTCGCAGGAATGAAAAGATTTAAGATTCAGGGGAGAGGTTACAGGGTTTTGTTCCCTAGTTTCTGAGTGCCACTAAGGCCAGGCACCCTGTGCAAGGTCGGAGTTCTTGCAAAGAGACTGTTAGGCTGCTATGTGGAACTGTGAAGGTAAAGTTCAAGTTGCGATGTAGATTCTAGGGTGTTGGAGATACAAGGACCATAGGATGTCTACCAAAGAAAGCCAGAGACAGTAAATAGAGCCAGCCCAAGAGCATGGTTCCATGTGCGTGCTGCAGTCAGCTGAGTGGGAGTGGCAGGGAGGGCCTACTGATGGAACTTGGAGTCCATACAATTTCAGGAGCTTAAGGATTTGGTGTTTTACCTCCTTAGCTTTTTGGTTTTGCTTTGATCTGATCTTTCCTTTGCTATATCCCCATTCTTCTCTTTTGGGATGGGAATATTTATTTACTCTATATCATTGAATACTGGAAGTATGTAACCTACTATTTGATTGAAGTTAAAAAAAGAGATTGTCTGAGTCTCAGAAGAGAATCTGTACTTCAACTGGCTATCAGTTTTGGAACTGTTAAAGACTACGGGGATTTCTGAAGTCGGAGTGAATACATTTTGCATTTTGAGACGGGCACTAGTCTATGCGGATGAGTGGAAGACTTGGTTTGAAAGTGATATATGCTTGGCAGTTGTCTCGACAGCTGTGACAAAACACCAGGAGCAAAGCGATTTATTTCTGCCTATAACTCTCAGGTCCCACTCCAGCAGGGCGGGGACTTGGGAGGCAGGAGCTGGTGCAGAAGCCCTTGAGGGATACTTTGCTGTCTGGCTCCTCAAGGCTTGCTTAGCTTGCTTTCTTTCACAACCAAAGACCACTTTCTAATATAGCCCAAGGCACCACCTACCATAGGCTGTACCCTCCACATCAACCATTAATTAAGCAAATGCTCCACAGGCGTGCCTACAGGCCACTGTCTTTCAACCCCTAATTAAGAAACTTTCCCACAGGCTTGCCTAGATATAGGCCACTCTAAGGAGACATTTTCTCCATTGTGACTTCTTCAGCTTGTGTCAGGATGATGAAAACACCCAAGCAGGGCAGCTGTGAAGGTGACAAGAGATAGACCTGTTATGGTTATATCGTCACTTTCACAGGGTCTGGGAGACAGCTTCTGCTGGGATTTGTCTGAGGCCATCTAGATTAGAATAATAGCAGGCAGTTTGGGTGGCCCATCCCAGGGGTTGTAGTCCTGGACTGAATAAAACACAAGGAAGTCGAGCACTAGCAGGCTTCCCTCCCCATCCTGACTGTGTGTGCTTCAAGCTCTGTTACATCACCATTGAGTCTGCAGTGATGAACTCTAAACAGTGAACCAAAATAAAGCCCTTGACAAGCTTTGTCAGGTACTTTGTTGCAGTAACGAGACAGGTAACCAACACAAGTGCACACTGACATTTCCACCTCATCTCAAGATCCCCTTTGCAAGGTTTTTATTACATATAGTTTACAGTGGCCCAAAAGTCACTAATGGAAAAATTAAGAAATAAACAATTTGTTTGTTTTAAATTGCTTATTCGTCTGATCCCAACATGTTCTGGGTGTGAATTATCCCTTTGCCCATCATATTCATCCCACTACTGAGCTATATGTTAGTTGTGTTATCAGATTAGTGTTTGTGTATACATAGCACTTGCTACTGTCTGGGGTTTGAGGCATTTCCTGGGATCTGGGAGCAGCCGTGCTCTGACTTGACAATACTAAATGAGATACCCATTTGCAATAAATGGAAACCTCGCCTTCCATCTACATGCTTTTCCAAGGCAGGTAAAGTTAAAAAGTTAGTGGAGTATGTGATATAATATAAAATCCCACTGCTTACTCTCATCTTCAAAGTCGAGGAAGACATTTTTAAAAATGTTTAGAACAATACTCTGTAAGGGATTATGGTTTCATAAACTCAATCTTATGCTATGAAAGGTAAGGGTCTCATTCATGTGGTCTGGGTTTTGAGGGTTAGCAAACAAAAAAGAGAATGTCCAGTTAGAAGGAACGATAGACTCGGAATGCAGAGAAAATGCTCAGACCAAGAATGGAAGCATATAATTCCATATGAAAAACAGATGTGCTATATGATAGGTAGATATCCTCCGAAAGGTACTTAAAAATTAGACTGTCTCGTCAGCTCATATATAATCCTCCACAGTGGTTAACAAGAATTTCTTTTATTTAACTTTTTGCATCTGCATATATTATGTATATATGTTGAACATATTCCCATTTATAGCCCCATTTCTTCTTTAATTCTCAACCCTCCACCCTAATGTTAGTCCCATCTGTTTAAATAGGTCTACTTTCATTTTATATCATACAAACATACATGCTTTTATGTATCTGCATAAAATCTAGGAACTACAAATGAGAGAAGACAAAGTATCTGTCTTTCTAAAATTGCCCAATTCACTTAATATGACTGCTTCCAGTTGTATCTAATTAATAACTAATTTTAATTTTTACTGCTCTTCCACCTCGGACAGTTATTCTGGATAGTAAGAATTTATAGTACATCCAGTATTAGAATAGCTCATAGGTGTTTGATCCAATAATCCACATTAAACTAAAAACAGCTTAGCAAAACCCAGAAATACACTCATTACATACTTCATATTAGGCTTGAAGAAGAAGAATTGTCCTGACAGTGTGTTAATCCAAAGGTCATACATTTATATTCTACAGGCCAAGTCCCACAGGAGTTGCGGGTAGAATGGTGGTCACCAACTTGGAAGAGTTGGTGTGATCTTTCTCATGGCTCATCTGTGAGATCTGGTCCCAGGAGCTGCTCCACCCCACTCCTGCCTGCTGCTGTGCTCCCTGCCATGATGACCAAGGACTCTCAACTGTAAGCAAGCCCCCAGTTAAGTGCTTTCTCCTAAAGATTCCTTGGTCACAGCGACAGCAGAAGGACGGATAGAGAAGTGCTGGTCAGTGGGGGCTTAGTTATAGTTAGACAGGAGTAAGATTTAGTAGACAAAGATAACAATAAAAATGTGTGTACGACTGCAGGCTCAAGACTAGCTTGAGCTACATAATTAGATACTGTCTCAAAAACATTCTTGGATGTATTAAAAGTACTTTTAAAATAATAAAATCCTGTTACTAGCAATGTGTGTGGAACTTGGAACTCATCATGTTGAGAAAGATAGCCTAGACACAAAGGAAAGTAGTGCATGGTCTTCCTTCTGAGATCTAAAAATGTGTGCACCCACACATGCTCATGCATTATAAACAAATAAATGTAAAAATGTAAAACAAGAATAAAAGGGAGCTTGCTTTCATTCTCTCCATTCTTCTATCCTGTGTGGGTTGTGACCCTTTGGAAGTGGCATGTCAGATATCCCGCACATCTGATATCCCACATATCAGATATTCCGAATATAAGATATCCCGTATATCAGTTATCCTGCATATTGAATATTCTGCATATCAGATATTTATATTGCGATTTAGAACAGTAGCAAAGTTACCATTATAAAATAGCCATGGAATAATTTTATGGTTGGGTCACCACAGTACGGCTGTATCAAAGTGTCATAGCATAGGAAGGTTGGGAACCACTGTCTAAGGGGACAATGAGAAGGCAGACACTTGCATCTCAGGCACCTGCATTTCCCAGCTTCCAAAACTGAGAAATCAACACGTGTTGCTTAAGCCGCCCAGCTTATGGTACAGCTGTCAGAGAAGACTGAACTAAGGAAGCTCTGAGTTGAGGAAATAAGTACTGATCATAAAAACTGTTATTTCCCTTGATCAAAGTCAATGTCAGAGATTAGTTTACTAGAAATTCCGGGAAATGAAAAAGTTATTAAAAACAGTGCTTTGAGACAAAAACCCCAGAGGTACCTAGATATATACTTAGTCATATAAGATCAATTCTTGTGTACATTCTTTGTATGACTTACTATATAAAGATGGATCAAAAAAATCTAAATATTTCAAAAGCATGAGATTCCTATGAAGTACTAAATTTTTAAAATGTATTTTTGGGCTGAAGAGATGACTGAAGAGAAAGGCTAGGTTCACAACCAAAATAAAATTTATTTTTAAACATCACATGAACAATGAAAATTGTATGTATTAATCTCTTGTGATTTTTCATGCACTGTGTAATGTTTAAGTTAGTTTGAGCACATTTATCTTCTCTAAGGGTTAACATTTCTTTGTGGTAAAAACTTTCAAAATATTGACTTTTAGCTTCTTGAGTGTACAGTCCGTGACTGTCATGTGGCCTCTCTCCTGCCATCACCAGTACCATTAACAACTCCTTACCCTGCTTAGCCCAAAGCTGGTGACCACCACTCTGCCTTCTTAGCTCCCCAGAGTGGTTTGGGCCTAAGTTACTTCACATAGCTATTTTTAGGTTTTACACATGTCACAAGTAACAGGATTTCATTCTTTCTAATACTATCAAGGGTATCTTTGAGATACTGTAGTTATATAGCTTGGGTGAATGCTGAGCACACAATCCTCCTGCCTTAGCTTGAGTCCTGGGACTACAAGCCAATTGCTACCACACACCAAATTTGACTTGTTAACTGTAGCGATTACTGTTGTACACAGAAAGCTCCATTTGCTGGAGTGTCTGTTGTGGACTCTGCCCTTATTCACCACAGTGAACCACTGTTCACATGTGTTTGCTATTCTTTCTCATCAGTGGCCTCTATCATTGCTTCTATCGTCTGAATAACTTCCCCTGTGCGCTGTGATGGATCAAAGTATTAGCTTAGAATACAGAAGACGAAGAAGCCCAGGCCTTGGCTAAGGGGTCAAATACTTGTCCAGCAGGCTCAAGGCCCTAGTTTTGGTCCCCAGCACCGTGAACAAGAACAAAAGAGGATTCGATGTAACTAAAGAAACTCTTATGAGTGTGTTGCGGGAGGTCCTTCCGCTCCTCCAACCAATAGCTGCTGTGATACCAGCCCATTGGGGCGTGGTCTCTCTCCCTTTAAAAAAGCGGCTACTTCCTCTGCTCTCTCTCTCTTCACTTCCTGCTCCGCCTGAGACTAGACTCCCTTCCTGGTTGTACAGATCACCGTCCCAGACAACAGCCATCTGTTGAAATATGAGCTGCGGGGCTGCGTCCCCAGCACCCCGGCTGCTTGGCTAGCTTATGCCCTGAAATAACAACACACAAACTGTATTCATTTAAACACTGCTTGGCCCATGAACTCTAGCCCTTACAGGCTAATTCTCGCACCTGGACTAGCCCATTTCTAATGATGTGTGTAAGCACCCCAAGGTGCGCTTACCGGGAAGGTTCTAACCTATGTCCATGTTGGGTCGAAAGTGGAGCATGGCGTCTGTTCCAGAGAGCAGAGCTGTTGGGTCTGTCCAGGAGCAGAGCAGAGTCTGACCTCACTTCCTCTTCCACCCAGAATTCTATTCTGTTTACTCCTCCCATCTATGTTCTAAGCTATGAGGCCAAGCAGTTGGTTTATTATAATTAACCAATGACCTTCCTCCATCATGAGTGTCTGTCACAAGTAAAACAACTCGATTGTATGCACAAATTCATTTCCTTAGACAGGGACAGCTATGTAGCCCACGCCGCCTACGACTTGTGATTCTCCTAGCTTGACTTCTCAAGCGCTGGGATTAGAGACAGCAGCGGAGGTGTTTAACTATTTTTCATGCATCCACGTCATGTGCTCTTTCAGCAGTCCACTGAGGCTGTCAGATTATTCTTAGAGTATTTTTAAAAACATAAAGGAAATACCTAAGATTATGCTATAGTTTGAATATGAGCTATCTTCCCTCTTAGGCTTTCTGTTGAAGGTCTCCTGTTTGTGGCACTATTTTGGGAGGCTCTGCAAACTTTGGAAGGTGACGCCTGGTTGAAAAGAGGTTAGGTTACTAGGGATTCTTAGGGTACATTTTGTCACAGGGCCCCCTTTCTCGTTTACTGTTTCCATTCACCATGAGGTGAACGGTCTATGCAGGAACAACAGAGCCAGGCTGAATATGCTGAAACCAAGAGCCAAAATATGTCCTTCCTCCATCTACGTGGAGGATATTTCCCCATATTGACAAAAAGTATGACCCAGAAGAGACTAGTACCAGAGAAGGTCACGTCCATCACATGCAGGCATGCTACCAACTGACTGCTATTCACAGAGCCTGCCTGGAGTATTAGAAGAGACTGTTGACCTAAGTTTTGGACAATGTTGCAAGTGTTAAGGTTATGGAAATTCTTAGAGATGGACTAAACACACTTTTGTGTTTTAGATGGACTTAAAACAGTTTGTGTTATCAAACAGATGTGGTCTTTGGAGTCCAGGGGCAAAACCATACAGTTTGAATATAAAATGTCCCACACAGGCACATTCTGGAAAGTTTGGTTCTTAGTAGCGGCACTATTTTAGCAGGCTCTGGAAACCTTGGTAGGTAAGGTCAGGCTAGAAGGACTAGATCACCGCGGGTGTGTCTCGGTGCTCTCTATCTTGTATTCTCCACTTCTGGTACACTGTGATATCTGCCTCAGTATTGGTTTAGAATCAGTGGAGCCAAGATTATGGATAGAAACCTCTGAAACCATGAAACTTATATCAAGCCAAAAATAAAGTTTTCTTTTTGTTGTTAAAAATCAAATTGTTCTTTGCAATCATTGGTCACATGAAAAGTCCGAGACTATACCATACAGAGACTATAAGGGAAGCAGAGTAAGCTGCCATGCACTCTGTCTGCAGACTCTTGAGAACTGTGTATGTCTTTCAACCAAAATAAAACTCAATGTACAAGGCTAGAGAGTTGCATCAGTGGTTAAGAGCACTTGTTGCTCTTGCAGAGGACCTGGATTTAATCAATCCCCAGCACCCACATGGTGGTTCACAACCATCCGATCAGGGATCCAATGCCCTCTTCTGACCTTTGAGGCACCAGGCACACAACTGGTGCACATACATACATGCATGCAAAACACCCATACATGGAAAAATAATATAAAAAACCTCAATGTAGAATCTTGGTAGTTATCTTCCTTGAACTCAGAGATTAAATGTAAGTAATTGGAGTATTGATATCATCCAAATCAATATGGCATTACTTCTTGCTACAAAGATATTTGAAGACGGTATATAGGTCTTATTTTTTTTAAGTTCATCACCATTAATATTTCAAAATATAACAAGGGATCTAAAGTTCAGGTGGAGCCATCTTAGATTTAATTTCAACATGTTAGGAAGAGCAAAGACAACAAACTGAGAAACTACATATTATCTTAACGGCAGCAAGCAAATTCTGCATGTAATTAAACGTTTACTTCCCCAGTTATTTTAGAGCGTCTGAGGAAGCTGGTATATACTGACAGGACCCAAGCTACAGTGCTTTGACTGAGGATATTTTGATCTGAGATGGTGCAAGGGTCATAGATCTAGTTTGGAACTTTGATTTTTCCTGGACTCAGTATGTGGCATGATATCCGTAATGCTGGGCACACCTGCCTGTAAGCCACGCAATCACAAGGACACACTCATACTCTGCAGTGTACTGAGTTGCTATATTATGAGATTTGATAGGCGAGGTGAATTAAATATAATTTTGATTTACATTTGATTGTTACTTTTCAAAATATTTATGTTTTATTTTAGGTGTATGAGTGTTCTGTATGTACGTGTATATGTGTACACCCAGTGCCCACCGTGGTCAGGAAAAGGTGTCAGATTCCCTGGGACGGAGCTGTAGATGGCTGTGAGCCACCGTGTCCGTGTGAGTGCTGGTAACCAAACCCTCGGGTCCTCTGCAAGAGCAGCAAGTGCTCTAACTGCTCACTACCACTCCAACCCTGATATTTTCATCTTACGGATACAGCTTTGCAAATTGAGGAGCAGCTATGCACCACTGCTTTTTACTATGTTATGTGTAAGCAACAAAAACATTTTTTTTATTTACTTCCAGTTGACAATTCGGACATACTGGTTTCTGAAGACTATGACCCTCTTTACTGTCTTAGGTGTTCGTAACAAGGAACTGTTATGCGCGTGGAATCCAGCATTTCTAGTGTTAACTACACAGTTACTACTGAATAGCTCTGAGTGAACATGTGCTGCACGACTGCAGGAGCACTGTCTGACCTGGGGAGCACGCCATTTTATACTCTTCTTGTCTTCAGAAGAAGCTACAGACGCAGTTTTCCTCCAGTCTGTGTCTCTAGCATAACACTTTATTGTCTTCCTCTGTGCTCAGGAGCAGCTGAATAGAAGTCAACTTTAGCCTTTAAACTGACTTATAAGAAATAATAAAGGCAGTAAAAGAGATAAAAGGAAGAACATAGTGGTACAGCAGTTTTTAGATGTGTGGCTATTCCAAGACAGAGGGAAGCATTTGTGGCAGTCAAATCCTATTCCAATTTACTTCCAAATTATACTCTTCCCAAAGAGCCACCAATGTGGGTACTGGAAATGGAAATGGGATCCTCCGTAAGAGCGGTATGTGCCCTCAACCACCTATCTTTCTCTAGTCCACATTTCCCCCCTTTTAAAAATGGTAAAAGTATATAAAGCTTTTTCCTCTAACTTAAAAAAAATAGCATATTCCTCTGTGACCCACAGTTACCCCCTGTGCAATGGTCCATCAGAACTTTCATTCCCAAGTATGACTCAGTACCTGTGATGGTTTTACATGTCAGCTTCACATATCTGAAGTCGCTGAGAAGGGATTCTCAGTCAGAGATGGCCTAGATCAGGCTGGCCTTCGGACATGTTTGTGGGAATTGTGACTCCTAACTTATTCAGCCTACTCTGGGCTGCATCATTCCCTGGGCAGGGGTACTAAGGAAACTGCATGCAAGGCTGTATTTATTCTCTGTGTTTCTAACTGGGGGTATGATCTGACAACCTGCTGGAGTTCCTGCACTGACTTTCCTGAAATGATGGCTATAAGCTGGAATTGTGAGCCCAATAAACCAATTTCTCTTTAAAGTTCCTCTTTACCAGGGTATTTTACCCTAGCAATAGAATTTACATTAGCACAGTACCCACTCATCAACTGTGCAGGTTTAACTGTCAATTTGGTTCAGTATGTTTTATAAAAGAGGTGTTTCTAATAATGTAACTTTTTTTTTTTTTTTTTTTTTTTTGGTTTTTCGAGACAGGGTTTCTCTGTGGCTTTGGAGCCTGTCCTGGAACTAGCTCTTGTAGACCAGGCAGGCCTTGAACTCACAGAGATCTGCCTCTGCTGGGATTAAAGGCGTGCGCCACCACCGCCCGGCATAATGTAACATTTGTATATTGAGATTTCTAGGTCTATAATACAAACAAGGTCCAAACAAAAGCGGACAATCTTCTGTAGAGTCTGCACAGTGAAGCCCGGCCCGGCTTTTTTTTTTTTTTTATATTTTTGCATTATGATTTTACATTTGAAAATTTATTTATTTTTTCAATGTTCAACAAGAGTAATTCTTGCTTAACTAAATTTATAGTTTCGGACATTACCCACTTAGAGACTGAAGACAACTTAGAAATGCGCACTCTTCAAGGGGAAAATCACACTTGAGGTGAATAATATTAGCATCACTAGCTATCTGTCCCCTGTCTGAATTAGTTAAGCCATAATTTCGATCATTCTGACTCCCCCTTCTTTCTTCCTCCTGGACAGATGTCTCCAATCCATCGTGCACACACACACCAGCAATGGAGATGGTAACACATGGGTAAGTCTGTTCTATATTTTCTGACACACTGAGTATGAGGCCTCTAGAGGTGGGTCACACGGGGACTTCTTTCACATCACAGTCTAATGCACAGTCATGGCCGCTGTGGTTACTGGGTAGGGACAGGGCTGGGGCATGAAGGACAGACAGGCTCTTTGATATGGCAGTTAACACATTTGATGGATCAAAGTCATACAGATGAGCAAACCACCAAAACAGTCTGAAATTCTTTTTTTTTTTTTTGGTTTTTCGAGACAGGGTTTCTCTATGGTTTTGGAGCCTGTCCTGGAACTAGCTCTTGTAGACCAGGCTGGTCTCGAACTCACAGAGATCCGCCTATCCCTGCCTCCCGAGTGCTGGCTGAAATTCTTTACTATGACGAAGTCCATTTCCCTGACATGATGATCCTGAGCCCCACTAAGAAACCCAGTGACAAAGGAAGAGAACCTCTTGCTTCATAGCTGACAACCAAAATATAGAGACTGTACATACGAACCTAACTGGATCAGCTATACCTGAGTTCTGTACTAGTCTCTGCCTGACTCTGATTCAGAGAACACAAGTATGTTCTTAAACGTAAAGTGGGACGGCTAGCTGGTCCATCTCCCCACACGACTATGTATAGTCACACGTGACCACACGTGCCGATCCAGACAGACTATGTATATCCACACGTGACCCCACATGCTGTATCCAGACAGACTGTATATTCACACATGACCCCACGTGCTGTATCCAGAAAGTCTATGTATATCCACACATGACCCCACGTGCCATATCCAGAAAGACTGTATATTCACACGTGACCCCACGTGCCGTATCCAGAAAGTCTATGTATATTCACACTTGACCCCACGTGCCTTATCCAGAAAGTCTATGTATATTCACACATGACTGCATGTGCCATATCCAGAACATGAAAATTACATATAAGAACTAAACTAAAGGTTACCAAGGACTTTAGAGAGAGGACGAAAGGAAGGAGGACTGATTGTGTAATGAAAAGAGAGTTTCTATTGGTGGTAATGGACAAGGTTGGAAGTGCTGTGAACATAATTAAAGACACTTAAAATAGTTAAAAGGATACACTTAAGTTTATGTATCTCTGTATCACAACAAATAAAACAATTTGACCATGAATGATTTATAACATTTCAAAATTAGTTAATAGGAATTATAGTTAATTTAGAATTTATTTCCTCCATATAAAATGATTCACTAATTCTGTACTTTTTAGATCAGAGTTGGCATAAAAAATGCCCAGAGCATAATGGCAGAAAACTGAAAAAAAACTCAAAATGAACTCCTTACTTTAATTGGCTCAGGCTGCATCACAGGTGCAGGCATAATGGCGCTGGAAGCATAGACCTGGTGGTATGCTGCTTGGACTCCATGGTCAGAGTATGGCTGTTACAGAGGCAGTGAGGGAATGCGAGGAGAGGAGAGACAAAAACAAGTATTACTTTCACCTATTAAAGTATTCATTACTTTCTATGTGACACACCTTTTGGCATATACAAAAGCCCATTCACTATGTTTAATGAACTTACAGTCTGATGAAGAAACAGACACTACTCTAAATCATCCTGTGTCCTGTGAGTCATGTGTACGATGCATGCGGAATAATGAACACTCAAAAAGTACTAAAAAATTATGCTTATGAAAATTGGGGAGGATGGTCATGAAATATTTCCCAGTGGCACTGATGTCTGATCTAAAGACCTGGGGACACAGTGAGGGACAACCTAAGTAAGACACCTCTTTTGGGAGACCTACTTAGGTTGTTTGATAGGCGGGATAGAACATGATATACTAATGGGGGGAAATCAGGCAGGAGAGCAATAAACAGAGGGCAAATAATGTAAAAGTATACTTAAACAGTAATCAGCGCAGGTGAGGGTGTGGGGAGAGAGGGACCTTGTACTGTTGGTGGTAGTGCAAACTATCACTGTGTAAACCAGTATAAAGGTTTCCCAAAAAATAAAACCAGAACTACTATAAGACTTAGCTCCGCCAACCCCGGACATGTAGCCAAGAGAGTCTATATCATACACAGAAATAATTGCATACCCATTTTATTGTTGGTCTACTCAGAGTAGAAAAGGAATGAATCAGCCTGGTTATCAACCGACAGATGAATGGATAATGAAGTAAGTTTATTTAAATCAACAGATTAAAAATATTATCTAAAATATACTAATTATTCAATCACTGAATTTGTGAACATTTTAACACCGTGTCTTTAGAACCCGACGTCTAGTTTCCACTCACAGTGCATCTCTATTTGCTCTTCTTCCCTTCCAGGGGCTCAACTGCTAGAGGCAGACAGTGACTATTATCTCGGGTCCTGACGCTGACATTAGAGATCTGGACTGGACAACATCAGACTGAGTATGAAGGGTGAAAGAATGGAGAACCAAACATGAAATGATGGGTAGCAAAAGTCAGCTTCCAAAGGGAAATAAAAGCTGGAAAAGGAATTCCATGAGTGGGCAGTGCTGTGTAAACAGGTGTTGGACAGATCACGGAATCCGAATGGTGTCTGTGAAAGGGTAGTAAGACTATAAAGGAAGGAAAGAGTTTAGTGATTGGGACGTCATTAAGGAGCCGTCTTAAAGGCAGCTTATGCAGCAAGATAATGAAGCAGACTTCACAGTGCGGGGTAAAATGGAGCTGAATATTATAAATATTGAATACAGCCTATCTTTTCAAGAATCTTAGTTTTGAAAGCTAGAAGAGAATTAGGGGATCTGGGGACGAATGTAAAAAGATAATAGTTACTCTCAAAGGTGCTACAGATAGTCAAAGAATTTTGCATCAAACGGCTTTAATCTTTAAAACTGCAATATGGTTTCTTGCTGCCTTCACCTCCACGAATAAACTCATTATGAGAACAAGATTGTGAAAGTTAAATAATTCCCTTAACAATCACAGTAAAGCGGTGAAGCTCTGAACCAATGGAGAGACTGACTCCAGTACAAGAAGGAAGAATGGACCACAGGATGCCCTGTGAAGGCTTCCAGAGCACAACAGTTACAAACAACTTTGGGCAAGAACAAGTTATCAAATAAATATAAAAACTGCAAGGCTGGATTAGGACCTATTTAAATTTGTATGCTGGGAGCTGGAGGCTAAGCTAGTTTCTGTGAATTGGTTTCAACTTCCATGGAAGAGAAAGCACAGATTTACTTTAAGACTGAGATGGGGGAAATCTACAGTAAGTAATAAAGTCATGGTAGAAATCTGATGGTGATTGAAATAAGTGATTAAATATGTTAACATACATGTTTTTATTTTTTTAGGACACCTGATTATAAAATTCACAACAAAAGCCCTGAAGGTTTTAATTGTGTGAAAAACTCAAACTACAAACCATTACAGTCTATATACTAAATTATGTGTCAGTAAGAGTCTACATTCTGTTGAACAGACAGGCACTGTGAAGTGTGGGAAGCGCTAGTGACAGTCACAGCAGCAGCTTTAGGAAACCTTCACAGGTTAGATGAGGAGCGAACAGACGCCATGGGGTCTGACAGCAGAACTGAGTGTGCTCAGAGCCCTAAGGAGGCTCTGGTGAAATATCTACTGTGAAAGGATTCTTACTTTACTCCCACCTCTAGGCAAACCAGAAGGCAAAAAAGCCAAAAACCAAACAAACCAAAAAACCCAACAAAAAACAAAATTTTGAAAATTCATTATCAATTACCTATGTAGTAAATCGTTTATTATAGAAAGAATTCTAAATCTTTCATTGTCTTAAAGATTATATGCTTTTAGCTGACAAATTATTAGCAACAACACAGACGGACTGACAGGCAAACAAGAAGACACTGGGAAAGCGATTCAGGAGCATGATTGAAAACTCTGAGACGAAGCGACACTTAGAACAAAAGTGGCAGACACATGTAAATCAGGGAGAACACAAAATCAGCCGTTTTCATGACGCTCCTCAACGAATAAAAAGAACTAAACGTCAATACAGGCGGCTCTACACCGCTCACCTTCCCACACAGCTAAGCGCATTTTCCTAGAGCCTACTAGGCCCTGGGTTCATTGCTAGCACTGAGCAAACGACCAACAAAGGAAAAGATGAGTGTGTACCTCTGGGACGGAAGCTTCCATCAGAGACAGTGGAGGAGGGACACAGCCACCATCTTGTGCGATTTCTACCGGCTGATAAATAACCTCGGACGGCTGCAGATATAAGAATGGAGCAGAAGAGGCAGGGGACTAAAACACAAAACGGTCCTCGTTATTCAAATACGAACAGTGTGCTAAGCCAAAAAGACTTACCCTAAAATGAAAAAAAATTTGTTGCATATATTTCGAAAATTATTTTTCAAGGATAGTATAGAATTATCTTAGAAACAGACTAGGAAATCAGAGTTCTCATACATTTCAGGTATATAGGTGTTATTAAGTAACTTTATTAATGGCAAGTACTGAATGTTTCTTGTGCACAAACAGGTAACTGTAGATATACTACTGTCACTAAAAGTTATAATCATACGGCCTATCATATTTAGGTGTAAGTGCCTACTGTCAATTTCTGGACTTAGCTATAAGAAAATGCCACTAGATAATTTTTTTTGGTAGTATAGAATCTCTAAGAAAAAAATGGAAAAAAGAGTACAGGTTGAGCACCTTTGAGGTGTCATAATTTAGAGAGGATTTTGGGTTAGGAGTGTTCATCCAATAATAGCTATGTAAATATTCCCAAATTCCAAAATATTAAAACAGTTTTCGTCTCAGTAGTTTCAGATAATGAATACTCAACCCGTTTTTATTTATTTTAACTGAGATAAACTAAAGCAAAATCTGAAATGAAGCTAGAAAAATGCCAACATTTCCAACAATAACGAAAGTAACGATTATTTTTTGTTCATATATCACACCTTTATAAACGCTTCCCACTAATATAATCTCATTTCATCGTCCCAAACATCATGGAAGAAAACTTACAAGGTTCTACCATCACTACATCCATCTTACAAATGAGGAAGCTCTGAGGTAACTGCAGGAAATGTCACTTCTTGCATGTTACAAAGAAGGACAGAGAGCCCCGCAGTTACAGGAAATACGGTTAGAAATAGAGGAGGAAGGGAAGAAGCCTACTTATCATGACTTTAGTGCTCAGAGGTTTTTTTTAACTGAAGTACAGTGGAAAAAAAAGACTTTAAATCAGACACTGTAGGTTGACATTTACCTGGGGAACCCCCCACTGCCACTGCCCTGGTAAACACTGTGCCGGGGCCTACAAGGAGAAACAACAAACACACAAGTAGGTTACACACAAGGCTAACTAGACATTTCCATGTAAAAGAATGAAGCTGAATTTTCAAGACATATACAAAAGTTAACTCAAAATGGATTAGAGCTCTAAATACGGAGGCTAAAATAATAGTTTTAATGAAAAATTAGAATATGAAGGTAGAAATTTTCATGACTTTGAATTAGGCAATGTTGTAAAAGTTATGCTTTAAAAATATACAGAACACCTGGATGGTGGTGGCGCACGCCTTTAATCCTAGCACTCAGGAGGCAGAGTCAGGTGGATCTCTGAGTTCGAGGCCAGCCTGGTCTACAGAGCAAGTTCCAGGATAGCCAGAGCTACACACAGAGAAACCCTGTCTAGAAAACACCCAAAATGAAAAAACTGTCCCCCCAAAGCCACATAACAAAGAAACAATACTAACAAGAGCTGGATAAACAGGACTTCATTAAAACTCCTAAAATTTTGAGTGCTATAAAGAGCACCATCAACGAAGTAAAATTTAACCCAGAAGAGGTGAGAAAATATCTATAAATCATAATTTTATAAGGAAATTTTATCTAGAAAGGTTATACAAAAAGCTTTATTTATTTTTTTATGTGCAATACTGCTGATTCAACACAAGGCCTAACAAATACTTTGCAAGCATAAAAGAGCCATACTCTAAGTCCCCCCAAAATATACAAACCTTTCTTAAGGCTATAGGAATAAAAAATCCCTTTTTGTGCTTTTCAGTTTACCATAAAGGAGGCACGGGAAGAGATACTCCATGGGATGGGATTTTCTTCTTACTTAGATGCAATGAATCAGTTTTGCATTTGAAGGAGTGCATATTTAGAGAAAAGGAGGTGGTTATTTCTCTAGATTGATCTTACCACAGACTTGCTATACTCAACCTACAATTATCTGTATTTCATTATGACACTTCCACACAGGCATACAATGTATGTTAGTCATGATCACCCCTATGCTCTTACTATCTCATCTAATTCTTTTTCCCTCTTCTTTTCCACACTTTGCAGTTTCTAAGCTATGAGAGAGAAGATATGCTTTTCTCTGACTTGTTTCTGTGGGTCTGAATTACTTCATAACACGATATTCTGTTCCATCTTAGATCCTGCAAATAACATAATTTCATTCTTCTTTATAGCAGAGTAAAATGCTATCATGTATATATATGGTACTTTTCTTTATCTGCTGATTGACACAGGTGTGAACAACTGAGTCGTAAGTTAGTTCTGATCTTAGAAGATGTTCCATACTGATTTCCATGGTGGTTATACTGACTTACAGCCCCATCAGCAGTGAATACGGCTTCCTTTCCTCTATATTGCTTCCAGGATTATTTGCTGTTTTCTTGATGGTAGAAAGAAGAAAAAGACCAAGTTTTCTCCTTTAAAAACATGGTTTTGGCTGTCATTGAAACCTCAACCTCTTCTCACCACCACCCAGAGGGCAGCTGGTTCTCAGCTGTTCCTGGTTTATTTCTGGCAGCTGCTAGTAAGGCCTGGAGTAGTCTGCCATCTTAGTCTCCATAAAGAACGTCTACAATGCTGATGAAAACACAAGGAAACTAACTTAAAAATAGACAAATGATGTGAGCAAAATTTCCTCCAAAAAAGCATATGTGTATGTCAATAGTGAAAAGACGCCTGCTATCACTAATCCTTAGAGAACTATGTCTCAAAACCACCAGTGTGATACCATTTGGTGCCCACTTTGGCTACAACCAAACACTGCAGAGGTGGAGCAACTGCAGCCTTTCAGCCTGCTGGTAGGAGTCTGAAGATAATGTGTGCAGTGCTTTAGACTGCGAACCTTCCTTAAAATGTCAACACACAAAATTATCATGTGACCTATCGAATGCACCCCAGGGGAAATGAAAACATATATCTACATAAAAACCTAACTACCTGGGAATGGTGGGTCAGCCTTTAATAACAGCAGTTGGGTCTCGGGAGGGCAGAAGCAGATGGAGCTCTGTGAGTTCAAGGCCAGCCTGGTCTACATTTTGAAATCTACAACAGTCAGAGAAACAACAACAGACTTGACACCAATTTTCATTAAAGCGTTCTTTAGAGTAGTAAAAAGGCAGAGACAATCTAAACGCCCGTCATCTGGAGACTGGATAAACAGTGGTTACACCCACATAGGAAAGATTTTACTCCAGAAAGAAGCACTGGTCCACAGCACCTAAAAAACTTGCTAAGTGAATTAATTCAATCATGGAAAACTGTTGGATGGCTCTTTTTATAAGAAAAAAATGCCCAGAGTAGTAAAGTCTAAGAAAGGTTAAAAAAAAATACTGCTTGACTAGGGTTTGGGTAGGAAGAAAAAGGTATGTCTGCTAATGGTTACAGTTTTTCTTAAAAGGGAGTGGTAAGTAGTCTATAATATTGGTATGACTATATGTCAATTCTGTGTTTAGTACAAACTACTCAATTGTATACTTTCAATGACTGAGCAATACAGCATGCAAATTTGATCTAAATAAAGTTAATGATCTTGTATTATCAAGTATTTTACTTTTATTCATTTTATAAGGTCTTCATACTGAAGGAGGAGAGAGGGAAGAGGAGGGAGAGAGACAGCAGAGAGACAGAGAGGAGGGAATAAGATCACAAACCCTTAGATCTATTCTCTAAACCTAATCACTGTAATAAGTACAATGCTGACCACGTTAACTCCCGAAAGACTGCACCATTATATTATAATGATGACTAAGAGAAATGAAATCTGTTCTATATAGGACATTTAAAAACACAGGATAAAAGTCCCTGATTAACATGTGGCTTTGTTAGACAAATGGAGTGAGTGCCTACAATGTGAAGAACAGTACTACAGAGGTCAGCACCCTCATTACTAAGCCGGGGGTTACCTGGTGTGAAGAACAGAGCCTGAGGAAACCATCAGTCCTCACTTTAGTCTTGTAATTAGTGTCAAACAAAGTCAGAGTCCGTGTATAAACTTAAATTATAGTTTCTAAGTCAGTAATTAGTATTTATTGCTATTATTAATAATACAGCTATATCAATAATTAATAAAGGAGCTGCAAAATCCAACTTTATTCTTTCTCACGTCTGATACTTTAAAAGCACTACATTGTTTTTCCTTGTTCCTGGGTTTTACGAGAGCAAATCCCTGCTTTGGAGTTTGGCAGATTCCAGACACCAGCTGTCTGGTATTGAGCGCTACTAGAGTCTCTGATGACACTCCTGTTAGGAGCTTCTGATTGTAGGGTCACATTCTTTTGTACAGATTCTTAGCTGAGGTCATCCATACTTCTTCCGACAGGTTACAGCTTGTTTTGAGGAAACATGAACCTCTGCTGTAACGGATGCCTACTACAGCCTCTTCCCTGGCTCTGCCGACATGCTCTTTTGGTGTTTCGTAGGAGCTCAGGTCCCAAGGTGCCAACATCTCCAGCTTCAGCAGACAGGTTGAGTTCCCCGTGTCATTCTCTGAGGTCCTCCGTACTTGGCTGAAGAGATGTGGCTCTGCCATTGCACGCTAACAAATCTCCATTAGGCTCACATTCCTCTGACACGTGAGCTACGGGGGCAATGGACTAAGGGTTTAGGAAGCAGTTTCACAGGACTTGGGCCATTCATTTTAACTGGAGTGGTGTCTAATCTGTCTTTAGTCTCAACTGAAATCCTATGGCTTAGGAAAAGCCATGCTGTCAATATATTTTAATATATTTTAAATAAATGCCATTAAGTTACTTTTATTTTTCATAAGTGGAGAAAATACCTAGTTTATTAGTGTAGTAAAATTAAAAATAAGATTAATTAAAAATACAAAAATGAAGTCTAACATTAGTGGGATGGAGAGATGGCTCAGTGTTTACTGTTCTTCTAGAGGACCCAGGCTCTGTTTCCAGGACCACACAGTCTGTAACTCCAGTTCTAGGGGATCTGATTTCCTCTTCTGGCCTCCAAGGGCATTGCACACATATGGTGCACATAATTTCATGCAAAACATTCATACACATAGAATAATATAATCATAATAGTAAGGACTATAGAACACTAACACAGTTTTTCTTTTGGAGATAGGATGTCATATACTCAGACTGGCCTCCAATGTCTATATAGTCAAGAGAGATCCTCCTGTCTCCACCTTCCACTTCCAATTTCGGCGGCACTGCAGATACAACCAGGGCGTCATGCACGCTAGGTAATCACTCTATGAACTAGGCAACAACACCTGCCTTTCTTTCCTTTCTCATCTTTTCACACGGCTAGTAGTAAAATCCATGGCCTCACCCATGATGAGGAAGAATTCTACCACTGAATTTCACTTCTAACCCTGCCACATTTCATATGGGTGTATTTTTAAAGTAAAAAAAGAAAAGAACAGGGACAGAAACAGAAAGCTCTTCTACTACTTAATAAGTGTTAAAATTTGATTTTATGTGCAAATGTTATAGATCATAGGCTGACAAAAACTTTTGAAAGAAAGGCTAGAATAAATGTTTTAAAATGTGAATGCAGGCTATAAGGTCTGTTAGAACCACACCACCTTTGAAAGCAAAGGCAACCACAGATGCTACATAGATAAATTAGGCTGTAGCTCACTAATGCTTTATTTATAGAAGCAGGTTGTTACCCGAATTTTGTCTAAAAGTCATTGTTTACCCTGCCAAAAATTAAATGAGCTGACATTACACCACAGTTCTTATTGCTAATCTCCCATGAGAACTAAGAATGAGTGCTGGCTAGCTAAAGGAGGTGAACGTAACAGTTAACACATCATAGTACCCTGCTTACTTCAACACACACTGGATTAAATCTACCAGTCACACATTCAAAGTAACATTAAAAGCACAACATCTGTACCTGGATTTATGAATTACTGCTAAAGACTTTTCTGTGGGCTGGAAAAGAAACCCAGGGCACTCCAGATGCTGTGAAAAGCATTCTCCCACTGTGCTACGTCCCAGCCTATGAAAGGCATTTCAGAATAAATTTTAAACAGCAGAGAACTGAATTCATTACATTTGTGAAAGGAAGCAAATGCATCCTCTCTCAAGACTTAACTCTCTTTCCTGAATTAGTCTTTGCGTATAGAAGAAAAGCATGAAATACCTGAAAGGACTTAAAATACTGGACTCTTAAAAACATTGTGCTTGGGATCCAATCTCGTCCCTCCTACATGCTAAGCAACCTGGAGCTATTTTCTTCAGCACACAGAGTGTACGTGTATGTGTGTGTGTGTTGTGCGTGTGTACATGAGGAGACCACAGGCTGGTTGGGGCAGGTATCGTCCTCTTGCTCCCCCCATCCCTTGAGACAGCCTCTTTAAGGGTTCAGCTGGCTGGCAAGTGAGCTCAGAGACCTGCTGCTGCCCGTCCCTGCACACGGATTACAGCCACATGCCTAGATCTTTGAGCAGTAAGTGTTTTCCCCTTGAGCCATCTCCCCTGGCTCCTCAGCCCAGAGGTTTTAGTGAACTCAGTGCCTACCTGGTAGTGATATGCAGGTTGCTGATAAACTGGCTGAGCTACCATCACGGGAGAACTAGATATGGACCGTGACTGTGGGAGGAAACAAAATTTACTTTAGGAAGAGCTCTTCAAATTACAGTAAAATTTGATCTTCAGTTATTACCTAAGCTCAGTTAACTTTTTGTTATTGATTAAAATGTTATATTTTTTCCTCTTATGGTATTATTATCAACTTTATTTAAATCTATTTATTAAAATAGTTTTCCTATGTGACTTCATTTCCATAGCAATACTAAAACGAACACCAGTGATGTTTCTTTAAGTCTGAAACTTAACACTTCCAAAGGTGATGACAATATAAATCATTTCCCTGGAGAAACCAGAAGTGAGTTGTTTACACCAGTGGTTAGCGTCAGATGAGTGATCGTATTGATCTTCCTGTTACTGAGTACCAGCATTCTAGTCCATTATTATATAGCCAATTAAATAAAACACTATGAGACAGTGAAATCATGTTTAAGAAATTTAATTTTGGATTATTAAGTAAGTTAATAATCCAAAAATTGTGATAGGTCTGTTTTTGAGGAAAACAAAGTATTTTTTGATTATTCAAAATGATAGAGTAAGCCCCCAAATACATTACTCAAGACCAAGTAATTAATAAGACAGGTAAGTTATATTTCAATCAGGTAAAATAAACCGATGATAGTGATTAAAATTTAATTTCTAATTTGGAATGTAGTATGCTATTATTTTGTTTAGATGCCTATAATCCCAAAGTCAAGAGAAATATTGTGCATTTATACAATTCAGATTGGTATACTAATAAAACTATAGTATAGATAAGGCTAGAAAGTAATGGTATATTTTACTGTTTTTATGTTAAAGGAGGAAAATGACCATCTCAGCAGACAAATGCACTTAAATTTGCCTTTTTATGATGAAAACTCTTAGCAAACAGAACAGAGGATAATACAGGAGGATACTGTCAGCCATAATTGATTTTGCCTCCTACGACATCTGCTATGCTAGAAGACACGCTTGACTGCCATAATTACGGCAGAGATGCTTTTAACCACTTTAGCATGCCCTGAATAATATTTTACAATAGTGAAATATTCGGCCCCAAGTGGAAATAATGCCAAGACTTCAAAATTCTGGTTCATAGTGTCTTCTAAAGCTAATGCTGGGGTCACCCGGGAAAGGCCACACCGTTAAGCTGATCCTTCATGGGATGGGTTGGCAAGTGAGCATGTTGGATGTGACCTAGTCTGCTGTAGCGTTGAGGGAGCGGTTTTAGGAAGGTATGGACTCCGGTGGTTACAGAGTACCAGATATAAACAAGGGACCCACAAAAGCAGGTCCAATTTCATCACAGTAATTCTAAATTCACAAAATGAACACCACAGAAAAAATCACAACATGCTTGGACTTGAAAACTGTGCTTTTTTTGGGTCTGTTTTGAAAACAGGTTTTGCTGTGCGTCCCTGGCCTTCCTGGAACTTCCTCTGTAGATCAGGCTGGCCTCAAACTCGGAGTGTACCTGTTTCTGCCTCACAAGTACTGGAATAAAGTTGTGGCCACCACCCGGTGTGGACTGTGCTTTAGAGGACATACAGTGTCAAGAAGAATTTAAGCTTGAGGACTTAAATAAGCCAGAAATAACCATAAATAGTATTTTTACATGTAATATTCTGTTTTGATGTTCACCTACTCACATTAAGAAGACAATTTGGAAGTTGAAGATGAATAAATGCTAAAGAAGGGTCTCTTCATTTTTTTCCTGCATCTCATTTATCAAGGTTGCCATCATAACCAGGATTATCATAACCAGGACTATCAAAATTGACTATTTACATTGCTTCTGACTTAACAGTGAGGGTAAATATAAACTTCATAATATATATGAGATTGATATTACACTAAACATTAAGATTCGTGAGAGGTTTTCTATGGTTAGATAACACATTTATTTGTATTTTGTGTATGTGTGTGGATGTCAGAGGCTGGTGTTGGGGAGTCTTCTTTGATGACTCTACACTTTATTGAGACAGGGTGATTCCAGCTTTTATGCGGATTATGAAAACTGGTGCTAACACCTTCAGGGCAAGCTCTTTATTCACTAGGCCATCTCCACAGTCCACAAATTCGCATAAAAGATTTGTTTTACTATCTTAGGTATAAGAGTGTGCCTGCGTGTGTATTTGAGTGTTAAAGTACCTGCAGAATTCAGACAAAGGGGCTGGATCTCCTGAAGGTGGAGTTACAGGAAGTTGTGAGTTGTTCAACATGGGTCCACAAAGTGTCAACAGCTTAGCTCTCAAAAATATAACATTTAAGTTAAAAGCAGACTACTGATACAGTGTTTAAAAACGCCCCAAGGAGCTCCCTACATTTATCTGTAATAAGAATATAGAAAATGAAGAAGATATTCTGAAGAAAGGATAAAAGGTATGGAAATAAGGAAACGACCTAAATTTGCTGTATTTTATTTCCTCTTTGGAAAGAACTTAAATTATATTTGTTAAATTTGGGTAGTAGGGGCACAACTATATTTGTATTTGTTTGTGCTTTAACTATCTCAGAATCAGGGCTAAAGAGATGGTTCAGCGGATAAAGGCTCCCAGGGCCAATGTGGTGGAAGCAGAGAACCAGCTCCTGAAAACTGTACTCTGACATCCACTGGCTGACACAAACAATACATAAATACGAAAAATTAATCAAATACATAAGAATAAAAACAAGTCTTTAAACATATCTGGTAGAAACTCTTCTAAAATGAAAACTCCTTACAGGCCAAGACGGTGGGACAGAAGTGACCTCTGGAGTATGGAAGTAAGCCACGCCGTTGTGGTAAGTGTAAGGGTATCCAGTCGACGTGGTCAGGTACATCGTTCCAGCAGCAGGCATTATACTGGAACCTAAAACAAAGAATAAACAGCAAAGTCTTTAAGTTTATAAACACAAAATTTATTAATACACTTCAGAAAAATAGTTTAAGATTTCTACATTGCTACAGTAAAAACTAAAATACTTAAAACGCTATGTATTCTAGTATCTTCGAACAATCCATTTTATAATACCTCAGAGTTATAGATTATAGGGATTAACAAACAAGGTAAATTAATATAAAAAATCCTTCATTTCAAATTCTCATGCTAGTCTAATGAAACAATTTAATTATCAGTAACTGAATTATTATTTTTATAAATATTAACTATGTAGAGAGCCTGAAAACTATGGTAAAGTTCCTGAGATCTTGGCTGGACCTATTCTTAAAAGTCCAGAGATGATGGAGACAGTGAAGCTGGAGAAGATTGGATTCATTTTCCTAATTCTTTGGGTTAATAGCAGCATTTACTCATGACCCTCTTATCTATACTTTCCCTTTCGTTACAACTTCTGCTATTATAACCATGACCATACTCCTTGAAGTTAGTCTAGGACCTCCACCACCTCCCTTCTTTCAGTTCAGGATTCACACACACACACACACACACACACACACACACACACACACACACACACTCTGTCATTGAGTGAGACTTTAAAAGCTACATAAAGGTCAGGGAAGCATGATCATGACGATCTGGGACTTGAGTTCAGACCCCAGCCCCTGTATAAAAGGCCATTTATGGCAATATAACCCTAGTCTTGAGGGTGGGTGGGGAGGGGATGGAGACAGGCAGACAGCCAGAGCTGTCAGTGAATACCAGGTTCAGCGAGACACTTCTGTCTCAAAAATAAGGCGGAGAGCAACAGGAGAGTGTACTGTAGGTCACCCACCGTCTCCCTCCACATGAGCACCTGTGTGCACACGTGCAAACATAAACAAAAGGAAATGGGAAGAGAGTTAAAATGTGCTGAAAATAAAGTAACGTAAACTCGTGTGCTTTTTCAATACTGCTTTGCTGTTTTATGACTGATTAGGCGGCGGTAGCAGCAGACTGCACACAGAAGGGCCCACGAGGAGAGGTTTCCCAATGACGAAGGCAAGTAGACCAGACTGTTGGGAATACAATGTTGGTAATGAAATAAAAAAGAAATGACAGATTTGAGAAAAAAACTAATATATGAGTCTCTTATAATTGCAGAAATAAATTTTAGTATTTATTTTTATTTGGAGAGAAAATAAAAATAGCTTTGTAGTCTATAAGTCTTGGAACAGAGGCTAATACTACAAGCTAATCCTATACTTCTCCATTAGAATACGGGGTTTTACTCCAGGAGACAAGGTAGAGGCTGAACATGGTGTTCTTACAGGGGCACTTTAATTCAAACAACTGTTATTTTAATGGAAAAAGTTTATCTTTAAATAATCAAATGACGGATACTAAGAAACAGAATGCAAATTATCCATGAAGATTTTACATAAACTAAGACTTCTAAGAAAATATAGAATTCCAGTGTACAATGGATTAAGAGCCACAGCTGGCCAAGGTCAATTTCCCTCTATTATTGAGAGTATTTCAGCAGAAATGTCAACTGGTGTTTCCATTATTCAGGTCTCGTTTAGTAGACTACATTTCTGAATTTCATAGATGCAGCTAAATGGTTTAAAATGACTTTCATCTTTAAGGCAGATATGTGTATTGTATAAACAGAGCGAGCACTTCTCAAGTTGGCTTTTCATGATATATAAAAAACTGCAACAATGGCTCTTTTGCTCATTAGTTCTGAATAAACTATTTGTGTATGTGAAAGCAATCAGTAGACAATGGGTCAAAAACTGTTGGTACAATTATTATAGTTAAACTCTTACAAACAACAGTATTCTGAAAATATTCAGAATCCTGCTATATTTAGTATAATCATCTCTCTGCCTCACGCCCAGTCCCTCCGTGTGTGTCTGACTACTTATGAACTTGCATGCAGAGGCCAATGTTGATGTCAAGTATCTTCTTCAATCATTTTCCATTTTAATTTTAGAGATAGGGTCTTTCACAAACACAGAGTTCACTGACGGCTCAACTAGATGGCTGGCCAGTCAGCCCCCATCCTCTGGCATCCGCCTCCCCAGCTCTGGGATCTCAGGCACGTGCTGCCATGCTTTGTATTTACGCGGGCTCTAAGAGATCCATTCCAGTTCTCATTCTTGCAGCAAGCACTTTACTCAGACAGCTTTGCAGTCCACCATACATTTTGTAATAACTAAGTTAACCAATGCTGAGTCAAAGTTAAAATACCTGATAACTGCTGTCCACAGAACACTTCAAATTAACACAATCTATAAAATTGTTGACAGTGATATGAATTAACAGCCTAAGGTTTTACATCCCAGCAGACACATGATATGACTAAGGAAAAACAAAATTAGCAACTATTTTATAGAAATCTTCTTTAATAAACAAAACTACAGAAGTGCTTAATATAAAAAGTTAAAGGAAAAAAAGAGTATTATAAAAATTTGAGGAAGGCATACACAAAAGTTATCTAACCCAAAGATTTAGTGATTGTTTTCTCTGATATTTAGGACACACGTGTTTTGACTAAAAAGCACATGCAGTTACTTTTTTGTTTTTAGTTATATATTTTTACTTTCTATACTTTGGCTAATTTAAAATATTTCCATAATCACAAATACTTTTAATTAGAATTCTAAATTTATTTAGCTATTTTAAGTGATATTTTCCTATAATTTTTTCTTTTGAATGTATGTTCAAGGATGAAATACCTGGGTCTTTATTGTTCAATTTATAAACAGCAAGGAAGTAGACTCTGCCTAGAAGCCTGTCTGCAGATGAATGGATAATGAAAATGTGGGCACACATTCATATACACAGAAGGATTTTATTCAGCTGTAGGGAAAAAAGGTCATTCGACCCCCCAGTGGGGTTGCAACACACAGGCTGAGAACCACTGATACAATTTCTATGATATACGAAGAACAAAAGACTGGACCCCACGAAAAAAACCAATTAGAAATGGGGTACAGAACTAAATAGAGCTCTCAGTAGAGGAGTCTCAAATGGCTGAGAAACACTTAAAGAAACTTCAACATCTTTAGTCATCAGAGACATGCAAATTAGAACTACTTCGAGCTTTCATTTTACAGCTATCAGAATGGCTAAGACAGATAAAAGCCAGGTCACGCTGTGTGGATGTTGGGTCAGGGACCAGTCATTCACTGCGGGTGGATCCACCGTCAATGCAAACTGTAAAGAAGTCTGTGTGGTGACTCCCCAGGAAGCTGGGGTAACCTATCTCAAGGTCCAGCTGAACTAACTCTCGGGCATACACCCAAAGGACTCTGCATCCTACTCCAGATACACCTGCTCAAGTATGTCTGCGTGCAGCAGCTTTACTGTAATAGGCAGGACCCACAGATGAGGGGTTCAAATGACTCCTATGACATTCTCCTGTACCTGTAAGTCCGCGCCTTCTTCTGCCACCATCCTGCAGGAGATGGGGGCTAACACAGAGACCCTAACAGGACAATGCACAGGGTAACGGATTTTGGAAGCGCTTGGAACATCTGAAGTGGGATGTCTCCATCAGCTCTCCCATCCCTGCCATCAGGGCTCAGGAGCTATGTAGAAGAGGAGGAGGAAAGACTAAAGAGCCACGTGGGATGAACTGACACCAAGGGAACAGTGTGAGACACCAGAGGACAGATGCACATTATGAATTAATTCACAGACGGTGGCAGCAATCAAGCCAGACGCGGTCCCAGCACTGAGGTAAGGAATGGACAGGAGCTCCCACCCCTAACCAAGAAGCTTACCTGCAGCTGACAACTGCTTATCAAGAAGAACTTTGCTTTCACCAATGGTGTCTCACTGGGCGTACTAACCACTCTTAAGAGTAGGCCCCATGCCCAGGAGATAGCCGACACAAAAGGAATGCAACTGTATTTCTTGCATTTTTGGCCTCATATTGTTATACCTGAACATTTTTTTAAAAACTTACTCATCTTTTACTTGTATATTATGGCTTTTGACTCTTGTTTTTATGGTTTTGTTTTTGTGTGTCTGTGTTACTTGTGCTTTTTCACTTTTTTAAAGATTGTTTTTAAAATGTATCTGTCTTCTAAAGAGAGAGAAAGAAATAAGGGGTGGAGGTGGATGGGTGGGGAGGATCTGGTAAACTGTGATCAGAATATACTCTATGAATTTTCAATAAAAAGAAAATGTTATCATGAAACACATTACTTTTTATGCTAATTAAAAATATTTTCCTTTAAACCATAATTAAATAGAATATACTTAACATTGTTCATGTATATTTCCCCTATACCTCAAGCTAAGGTATTTAAATTTCTATTAAAAATAGTTATATGACTACCAACTTTGCTAAAATAGCTATTAAATAAAGAAACAATATTTTAATAAAATGTCTAAAATAGTCTAATAGTTCATAAAAGGATCATGCAAATATTAAAAAATACATTAGTTCTCAATACATACGAGGAATCCCTATTTGTTGTTTTCTTATTGCTGGACCAATGTTCAGTTTCTTATCTTTGTAATTAAGTTTTTCAGCCTAAAATAAAGGAAAAAGCCCATCACCATGATTTGTAAAAATCATTTGACATCATGATTTGTAAAATTTGACACCATGATTTGTAAAATCAGTGGAGAAAAACCAGTATGAAACTAGCAGACATTATGTGACGATTTCTTCCTCTTTTTTAAAGTACAGGTCTCACGAGTTCCAGACTGCCCTCACATCTGGCGTATTACTGATCTTCTGATCCTTCTGCCTCAACTGCTCAAGTGCTGCAATTGAGGGATTTGCCACACTGCCTGGTGTATGTGGTGCTGGGAATCAAGTTTGCTAGCAAAAAGATGTTCTGAGATCAAGTAAGTGTCTTTATCTTGGCTCCACTGCTGTGCATCTCGATGGTGTAGTAATCATCATTAGTTGCTGATTGTGTGTTTGCACTCAGTCTGTGAAGTTCATGTGCAATACTAACCACTATTTACAGTTATTTCCAGGTTATTTGCGGTATTACAGAAAATGCGAGTAGTTAACACAAAAGCACCCAGTTAGAGCAAAATGTTTTTTTCTTATTCTAGTTATCATATTATAATAAAATGTCCTTTTAAGATGTTTTTCACATTATGTGCTATTTTTTTAAACAATAAAATGTCTCACAGGTGCTGAAGTTCTAGCTAATGTTCCTAAGCACATGAAGACTGCTCATGGATTTTATGGAGAAAAAGTGTTGTCATGCTTAATTCAGGCATTACAGTCCTATTGGCCACGAATCCAATGTCAACGAAATATACTGTTTATCACGACTTAGATGTGAAGTGTGCATTCCCTCCACAAACATGTTCACTTGTTGAATGCTTTGTCCAAATGACAGCTCCAACCATAGGAGGTGGTCAGATGAAAAGGATCGGATCTAACAGATCACTGCTGAGTTAGTAATCCTACAGCATTATTGGATGTGATGGGACTGTTAAGGGCAAGGCTTAGCTGGAGGAAACAAGCCGTGATCGCATATTTCTGAAAACTAGCTCCTCACAGATCCCTTCCTCAGCCACCTCTGCTTCCTGCCACTCACTGTCACGGGTTCCGCCTGCCTGGGCTCCACAGCACAGAAGCAGCGGCTACCAGCTGGAGCCTGTGAGACCCTGAGCTGACATCATCTTTCAAGCAGCTGCTCTCAGATCTCTGTGACAGGCAATACAGGCTTTGCGAACACAATTTCTTTAAGCAGCAACACATGAAACCAGGTCATGTGTTAATTCACTGGCAGCAATACTGGGACAAGAGGATTTTGAAACCTTATCTTGTATTCCAAATAGGACACCAGAAGTTCAGTACCCACTAATTCAGTTTTATGGTGACTATAGAATAAAAAACTATCAAGGGTAAGAACTGACTGTGTATGATTTCAATACTACATAATTAAATGACCTTTTTCTAAAAGGTTAAATGTTATACTTGCATATTTTAAAAGATATCAAAGTGAACTACAGGCTACAGACACTTTATTAAAGAATGTTACTGGTTTATGTAGTTTTTCATAGGAAGGAAATAATATCAGGTAATCTTATTCTAGTAATTTACATTTGTAGTATTCCTTAGGAATTACAAAAAAACATTTACACCTCACAGAGACACATTCTTAAATCACTAGTTTAAACAAATAAAATAAAATACACTATAACTTAACAACCATCCTCATGTAATGACTTGTAATGTATTGTTCTTCAGACTGTTTCTTAGGGGTCAATGGCAATCTTAAGATACACACACACATGTATCTGCATATATAGACATACACAGATCCCTGGCTTGCACTCAACTATTATCATAAACAGTTAGTTTTAAAGAAAGAAGTTCCAAAACAGAAGTTAAATACACTGAAAGATCTTACCTCTTGTAAGATTTTTTGTGCATCTTCTTGAGTCTCAAAAGTGATGAAACCATACCTAAATAAATGCATTAAGTATTAATATTTCTTAGAATATTACACTAAATTTTATTTTGGAGTTCAAGAACTGCAAGTTTTTTTAAACCACTGAACTACATGCCTAAAGCTGTATTAACAGTTTTACTGTTTAAGTATTGCCAATGTGGGCATGCCGCATCAGCATGGGCACCACAGATCAATACTGTCATTGAGGATGAATCTATGTGCCTGGTGCTCACAAAAACCGGGTGTCAGATCCCTGGAGCTGGAGTTTAGGTGACTGTGGTCCTCACGTGGGTTCTAGGAACTGAATCTGGAGTCCTCTGGTGGAGCAGCAACTGACCTCATTGAGTCTTCTCCAGCCCCATTCTCGCTGCTTCTTACAAACCAATTAAGCTTTTGTTTATTTTTGTATCTCATTGTTGCTGTTACACACTGGTTTATTTTTTAAAATCTATGTTGTGTTGTCTACAAATTAAATTCTTTCATTTTCTAATTTGGTGAAATATAAATTTTAAAAATATATTCTAATAATTTTCTGAACTTCATTGATTTCTACTGCAATCACTTCCTTTTATCTCTAATTTTGTTAATTTGGGTCTTCTCTTTTTTGGTTAGTCTGGCTACTATCTTATGGATCTTGTTTGTCTACCTAAAGTACTTCAATTGGTTTTTTTCTACTTCCGTTTTTATTAACTTCTGTCCTGATCATGATTCTTTGCTTCTACTGACTTTTTTAAGTTTGTTCTTATTATTTTCTAAGGCTATAAGATCCATTATTATTTATCTGAAATCTGGTTCTAAATGTTCATATTTTCAGCTATGAATTTCCCTCTATGAAGAGTGCCGTCTATCCAATAAAGAATGTCTTCCTTCTATCTCATAAGTTTATGTATGTTATTTCACTTTGATTAAAATAATTTATAAATTTCCTTAATTTTTTGATGCAGCCATCATTCTATAAAATATTATATCTCCGTCAGTCTTGAGTGTTCTAAAGTTTACCTGTTTTTTCTAGCTTTATTCCATGTGCTAAGGATTCAAAACATTTTCACTTTTCCCATATTTGATAAGCCTTGCTTTGTGTCCTATTATATATCCTATTATATATTTTAGAGGAAGCTTTATGGGCCAATTTGAAGACCGTGTACTCTTCAGTGTTTCAGTGCAATCCCTGCGATGTCTGCTAGGTCAGGTTGGTCTATGACGTCATTATCTCAGATGTCCTCTTTTCTCTGCTGGGATGCCTTACAGGTGAGCCTAGAGCACTGCAATAATCCACTATTACTGTGTTAGGGTTAGTGCGTGTCTCTGTACCCCAGGAGTCCCTGCTTTATGAAATTAAGAGCATCAGTATTCGAGGCATGTACATTTAGAATATTTTCTCTTGTTGAATTGTTACCTTAATCAGTTTGAACATTTGTTATCTCTTTTAATTTTTTTTTTAGACACAGAATAGCAACTGTCTGCTTTCTAGTTCCCTGTGCTTGGAGGACCTTTTCCCACCATTCAGCCCTCAAGATTACATTTGTCTCAGATGACAGGGTTTATCTTTAGGCAATAAATTCTATTCTTTATTTCCATCTACTACTCTGTATATTTTGATTATAGAATTTAGTCTATTAACATTTAAAGTTATTACTGAAAGGTGTATTTAATTCCCGTTGTTTGTCAAATTTGTAGTGCTTGGTCTTCTTTCTATTCCATAACTACTCTTCTAGGGTGGTTTACTCTTTCTTGTCGTGTCCTGGATGTGTTTAATTTTGGCTTCTTTCTGAAACCAATCAAGTATCTTCTGAGTGCTGCTTAAGTGGTCATGAATTTCTTCTGCTTGTTTTTTTATCATACAAAAGGAGACTTCAATTATGCAGGATATAGTAGTTCAACTTAATATATTATTCCCTTCCAGTACTTCAAATACATGGTTCCATACTCCCCTGGCTTTAAAGGCTTCTGTAGAGAGATTTGCTATTAATACTGACAGGTCTGCCTTTATATGTAACTTGGTATTTCCTCCTGTGGCTTTCAATATTCTTCTTCACTCTCTGTACTTGGTGTTTTAATTACACTATGATGTGGAAATCTTCTTTTCTGTTCCTGTCCATTTTGTTTTTTACATGTCTTGTGAGTACAGACAGCGTTACTTGTCAACTTGACAGACTCTAAAGCCACTTTAGAGAGAAGCCTCTAGACCTGTGGGGAATTAGCTTGGCTACAACAGCCGCTGGCCATGCCTGTAGATGACCATCTTGTTGGGTTAATTGAGGCAGAATGACCTGCCCATGGTCAGGGGCATTCACACTTCATGACGATGTGATGTGGCCAGCTCAAGTTCCAGCTGCCTTGACTTCCCCATGGGCTGAGCTGTACCCTTGAACTGTGAGTCAAAGCAAACTCTGCGCTCCCTAGGTTGCTCTTGCCAGGGCATTTTTGTATCATAGTTACAGGAGAAGAAACTAAGACAGCTAGCCATCTATTTCTCTAGATTTGGGAAGCTTTATGATATAATTCTATCAAAATATCTTTTATGCCCTAAACCTGGAGTTCTATCCTGATAGTTCATCACTTTTTAAATGTTGTGCATATAACTCATGATGTATTCATGTTTTATTATTTAATCTTTGCTGATACAAGAATTCTACTTCATCTCTCGTTTCCATTTGATCCATTTTATTGGTGAAGCTTAATACTGAATTTTCTATTTGACTTACTGAGTTTTTCATGTTTTCAGTATTTCTTTTTAGTAAATTTCTTTCTCATTCCCTGTACCGACTTTCTTATTGCAGTCAGCTGTTTACATATAATCTCTGTGAATTACTCTAAGTTTATTTTCATACTGTTTTGCTTTGTTAAACATTCGTTTCATTCCCCATCTTGAATTTCACCTAATTCACTCTCATTTGCAGCAATTAATGATGGAATTGACATTTTTGGGCTGTGTAACACTGAGATTTTCGTGTTTCTTAATTACCACATTAAGACTTAGGCATCTGTGGTTATTTTGTTGACTGGAGTTTTTTATCAACTGTATCCTTTAAGCCAAATTATCTGTAACATTTAAAAAGGGCAAGACTGAGGTAGAGTCGAGGTGCACAGCTCAGCAGTGAAACCCTCAGCGCACGCGCCCAGGCACTTGGCACAAGCTCTTTACCACAGTACCTACTGCAGAAGCCACCCTAAAGTTGGGAGGGCCACAGCACAAGCATCATGCAGATAGTTAAATGTAACTACTGGAGGGTCACTACGCTAGGACGGCACAACAGGGCATTAAGGACGGAGGGACTGTAGGCTGAGCAAGGATCAGTATCAGTATCAGGGAAGTTAAAGTTTGGAAGGCTGTAGTGAATAAGAAGTGAGCACGGGGAAGAGAGGAAAACTGCATGGGCTGGGTATAAGAATTCAGAGTATGAAGTGAAGAATGGTTGGAGGACCATAGAGAACAATCACACAGCCTAACCAAGCACAGCATGGACTAAAGCAAGACCACCCTGAGACATTTTCCCAAGAGTAAAGACTAAGAAATCAAACACAGCAACAAAATCCCAAACCCAAGAACAGCCAAGTAACAAAAGTACAATAAGAGTATACCGAGGGTTTATTTATTTATTTATACCCAGGGTTTAAAAAGTCACATTGGATATATTTTTTTTGGAAGATTAAGTTTTGAATTCTTTCCTCACTGTGATGTTTCATGTACTGTATTGTGCTGATGGGAGAGTCTGACTCCCGACCTCAGTTCCCGCTGTTAGATTAGACTGGGAGACAGACGGACTGCGCAGACTCTTCCTGGACTAGACCCTGGTTTAGTGGCACAGTAGTGACAGTGTTCCCCAGTGTTCTGAGGAGAAGGCAAACAGGGCAGCCCCGAGAGCCTCATGTTTGTTTCAGATTTTGTTATTTAGGTCTTTGTCTTGGTTAGGGTTTCTATTGCTGTGAACTGGCACCATGACCACGGCACTGGTATAAAGGAAATCATCTAATTGAGGTGGCAGCTTACCACTGCAGAGGTTCAGTCTATTATCATCACAGTGGGGAGCATGGCAGTTGGGAGTAGGTGGCGCACACACAAACTTGGTGCTTGAGAATTCTACATCTTGATCCAAAGGGAACAGGAAGTGAACTCTGTCACTGGTCGTGGCTTGAGCATATATGAGACCTCAAAGCCCACCACCACAGTGACACACTTCCTCCAACAAAGCTACACACTCCCCCTTGGGGGCCATTTTCATCCAAACCACCACAGTCTTCAATGAGTTTCTTGTTACTCATTTGCTCGTTTGCACACAACCTGAGGCCACTTGTCATTTTACAAGATTTTTGAATCCTCTGTTCAGTACTTATTTTATTATTGTATTTAGATTTGATAATTAAGGAGTTATGATCTTATGGGTTCCCTTGCCTTTTCATGCTTCTTTTATAATCTACTGTTATGGATATTTCTTCAATTTCTTAAGAGGAACCCTCTTGACAGCCTTCTTTTCATGGTGCGAACCTCATTACCACCCACTAAGGAGAAAACAAATAGCTTTAACAGCTACAACACTAAAACAAATCAGGTAGGAAACACACTTAAAATTGATAGACACTAATATGCCCCCAATGACCACAAATCAGGAAAGGGGAAAAATAATGTATAAGCCATCAAGTTAAAAACTTAGGGTCAATGTAAAGGTAGTAAATTATTGAAATGACAGGAGGCTGGGAAAGGGGAAAAAGAAAAACGAGGTGAGGTAAATGAGAGAAATGAATAAGAACACAGAAAAACAGTGAACAACTGCAGGTTAAATCATTCTGCTTGCACAATAATGGAAAATGTATAAACAAAATTAAATATGAAAATAATAAGAGAAAAACATCGCTTTTTGAAAACAAAGTAAAAATACTAACCTATAGTAAGAAAGGGAAAAAAGGATAAATACAAGGCCTCAAAGACACACAAGCAAAAAAAAAAAAAAAGAAAAAAAAACCAACCGAGACAAACATTGGAGCAGTTTCTTTCCGGTCTCTACTGTGTGACAGGTGGTGTGCAGCTGAGAGCTCAGTCGCCTGTCTTCCCTAAGATTAGGCTAGTGTTGAGCCCACACTCGCCAAGTGCTAATATGCTTCAGACTGTCCTCGCTTTAGGATCTTTGCTTTCATTGTGTGCTGGGAGCCTCTATGGCCACAGGTAGCATTGTACTTTGTAGGTCAGGTAGATTCTTCCATGTTCCAGAAGTTCCTTAGTTGGACAACCTGGTACAGCTATTGTCTATGCCAAACAGTGTTGCCAAGGGTTTGAGGAGTAGGGAAGACACACAGGCACTGAAATGTAACCCAAAGGACTAGTCTCAGTGCTCTCAATCCCATGGAAAACTAATCACCTTCTAGGAGAGAGGCGGCTACAGAAAATGCGGGTTGAGTGCTGGATATTCTCTAGCCTGGCAACAGTTAAATCTTATGCCCAGATGAGGCTCTGAGAGTTGGAGTATATGCTAATCTCAGGCTCAAGGCTGCTGCTACTCTCCGCTACTTTTCCTCAGATGTGGCTGTCTCCTAGCCGTGGAAGTTGGAACCTTCATATTCTTCACTGTTGGATCTTCCATTGTCTGAACTTCTCAGCGGCCCAGCCCTTCCTTATTGCCTCCACAACTCTTTTTCATTCAAGAGATGGGACAGGTTGTTTTCAGGCTCTCTGAATTTTAATTGTTGCTTACTGGGTCACTTTTCAGCTGTCCTTCACCTATTCTGTAGTTTCCAATGTTCTTCTAGACTTTCTCTTTCCAGAACAGAATCTTTACTACCCTGATTCTCATTCACTGTGTCACAGAAATGCAATTTCCACTTTAACTTCTCACCTGTGTTTTTCTTTATTTCTTTTTCTCCCCTTTCTTTTCTGTGGTTCCAGGGATGAAGCCGGGGCCTTGTGCATGCTAAGCAACAGCCTTGGCTTCTTTATTTTATTTTGTTGTTGAAAAGGGCAGTAACCCATGCTGGCCTCCAGTTTGCAAAATTCCTGCCTCAGTCTCCAGGATATTTATCAGATTACATCTGACTTCCTATCCTTTTCAATGACAAAAGTATTACCAAAATTAATGTAAATTCTCTTAGCTAAGTGAGAGGGATATAATCTCGACCTCATCTTGATATTATTTGGCAGTTTCAGGAGTTTTTTTTTTTTTACAGTGTTTGTGAAAACACTACCTCTTCCACATTAGCTCCTGCCATTCTCCATGCCATTTCTCATTAATACTCTTTTTCTATCTTATTCGTCCTTCTAGTAATCCTGAAAATATATTTGTTTGGAGAAAACACAACCCTTTATTCATTTCCACTGCCATATCTAATTTTTTTTTTGACTTTGCAACAAAACTTCTGTGAATGCAACATGCAAACTACCTTTCCCCTCTCAGAGAACTCTGGATGTTGTACACAGAGATATTCTGAAACAGCTCTATACATTACAGGGCATAGTCTACTAACTTCAATGTTCATTCTTGTTTTTGTCATTGTTCTATTGCTGTGAAGCAACACCATGATCACAATTCTTATAAAGGAAAGATTTCAGTAGAGCTGGTTTACAGTTTCAGAGGTTTAGTTCACTGTCGTCATGGCGGCATGCAGACAGACATGGTGCTGGAACAGTAGCTGAGAGTTTGACATCTGGATCCACAGACAGCAGGGTGAGAGAGGCACTATGGCTGGCTTTGGCTTTCGAAAGCCCAACAACTCCTCCAACAGGGCCACACCTCCTAATCATTTCAACTAGTACCACTCACTACCTGGTGGCAAGCATTCAAATACATAATGAGCCCATTCTCTTTCAAACCACTGCATTCTACTGCCTGGACACCACAGGCCTGCAGCCATATAATAATACAAAATGCATTAGTTCAACTTCAGAAGTCCCCATAGTCTATCACTGTCTCAACACTGTTTAAAAGTCCAAAGTGCAAAGACTCTTCTGAGACTCAAGGCAATCTCTTAACTGCAACCCTTGTAAAATCAAAATCAAAAACCCTATCACATGCGCCCAACAACAATGGCACAGAATACGTTACCATTCTAAAAGGTGGAATAGGGCATAGAGTGAGGAAACACTGGACCAAAGCAAACACAAAACCATCAGGGAAAGCTTCAAATCCTGCCTTTCCATGTCTGATGTCAAAGTGCTCTTCAGACCTCCAAGTCCTTTCAGCTCTTCTGACTACAACACACTGCTCTCTTGGACTGGTTCTATAACCCCCGTCTGCAGCTTTCCTCAGCAAGTATCCATAACTCTGGCATCTCTGACATACTGAGTCTCTAACGAAATCCAGGCTTCACCCGATGACCTATCTGGGCCTACATGCAGGGACACCCCTGACATATACCTGGCCTCAGCAGCCTTTTTTAGACATAGAGGAAGATTCCACATTCTTTTTCTTGTATTCCTGACTCTAAACCTAGAACCATGGGGCTAAATCTGCCAAGCTCTGCTGCTTGCTGGGTCTGCAACTTAATCCCCTCTTCCAAATACATCTGCACCAGCTTTTTGTTGTCTATGGTTTCTTTTACTGCCTAAGTTTTTCTTTAGTTCCTTTCCACAAGGTGGAAACTTAACTGGGTGGGATCTTCAGGTCACCACTCCCTTTACTCCACTGAACATCAGGTTTTCCTTAAACTCGAGTCCAACAACATTCCCAGTGCTTCTTTCTCCATAAACCACATTTTATACTTTTCCTTGCTCAGCTTCCTTCCTTTCAGTATACATCTGCAGTAAGAGTTGCTGCTGATAACTTTACGACAGAGTCAAATCTAGGGTGTCCTGAAAGCTCCTCTGCCAAAGCCAGTACTTGAACACTCTTCAGTTTAGCTTCAGGCAATTTTGGAGGGGGGGGGTCAAGGGCAGAAAGCAGCCTCTTTCTTTGCCCAAATATCACAAGAACAATCTCGTGGCCCCTTACTAATTTTCTTCCCCTCTGAAACCTTTTGAGCCAGGCGTTATAATCTACATTGTTGTTCCTACTAGGATGCCCATAAGCCCTGCTGAAAACATTCAACTGCTTTCCTGATCCAAGGTCCCAAAGACCACATCCCACCAACAAGCATCAGGTCCCAGCAAAACCTACTCCCTGGTGCCAGCTTCTGTCTTAGTCATTGCTCTACAGTTATCAAGAGACACCATGACCATGGCAACTCTTATGAAGGAGAACATGTGAGTGGGTCTGGCTTATAGATTCATCATGGTGGCACACAGGCAGACATGGTGCTGGAGGAGGAGCTGAGAGTTTGGGCTTCTGAAGTTATAGACGTCCTCCAAAAAGGCCACAGCGCCAAATCCTTCCCGACAGCACCCCTGTCTGGGAACCGAGCAGTCTAGCATATGAGCGATTACGAGGCCACTCTTTCAAATTATCACAATTTTTTTGATTTGACAATTTATCATTCCTATTAGACTGGCATTTTTCATTTGTTCCTTGAGTAGATTCTGAATCACAGACTACAGACATTCTTTCAGATCAGCAATTTTCTGATAAATTCTCTTATAGATTAAAAAAAAGTACACAATTCCAGAAGTATCCGCTGTTTCAGCTTCTGCTTCTTTAGATACTATATAATTTTCCACTCAACATTTTTGTCATATTATACTGAACGGCCCCTTGGTCCATGTAAAAGCAGGTCTTTAGATTAATAAATATAGAACCCCCTTTTACCCTAGTAAAGATCACGTGTGCATGCTCACACACACATCGAATGTAAGGGAAAAAAGAGGACATAGAATTCTTTACTAAGAAAAAGACAAAATATATTAGCATACAAAACTTAACCCAACAAAACAGTTCATTATTCTACATATTATATGAACTGATACAAACCCTTTGGATACTCCGGCTCTGTCATTAACAATCTTCACTTCTTTTACAGACCCATACTGGGAAAAAAATTTTCTTAAATCATTTTCATTTGTCTAGTGGCATAAAAAAAAACATTAAGAAACGTTTTAGTCACTAAAAGATGAAACAACTCCAATGTCTGTTGTGGAGACATAAAAACTATAGAGAATAAGTTAGAGGGCATCTCATCATTAAAAACAGGCAAAACCATTGTTACCAAACTCTATGTACTTTGCTTTACGTAGCAGCTAGGCTGCTACTTTCAACGGAATGTTCTATGACTGCAAAGACTGCAACTATGTAAAGGACTCTTTCAGTGCCTTTAAGAATGTTAACGGGATTGTGTACACTAAAGCCATAGTTAGGCTACATTACTACTGGCTCTAGTATTTGGGGAGGGCAGCTGTTCATCAGTAAAACCAAGTTACAATGGCCTAATCCAGTCAGTTTGAGGTAATCAACATAGTCTTTAGGAAGAAAGGAATGTATTTCCCCCAAATACTTGAATTTGCCAAAGTAAGTCACAAAATGCTATAATATTTCAAATAACAAGATATTTTCCCTGTACTAAACATAAATTTTAGATAATACAGACATTACATTGCTACAATAAAATTAGTAAAACACACACAACTTTCAAGATGTATACAAAGATGGTTTGGGACTATCTGATTTTACTAAAATAGGTAGACAATAAGAGCTATTCCCAGAGTATTTATGTTGAATTCATGGCAATTTAATTTTGGATTCAGTTGCACCTAAGCATAACTTTAAGTTTACCTAAAGGAGAAACAAAACATGTCTTAGAGCACAGCCACTCACTTTGAGTTCAACTGTTACCTCACTTAAATACACAATTTGCTATTTTGGATGATAGCACTGAGCCTGTTAAATTGGATAACAACAAACACTAAATCTAAGAATAAGTGAGTTACTTTTATTTTAACAATGGATTTTCTAATGGAGTCAATGCTAAAATGAGAGCTGCTACTAGATATTCAGAAAAGTGCATCCAAACTATTCTCTGGAGAAGTCACTAACCCAGTCACTAACTCGCAGAGTAAGGGAAAGACAAAGTCACGGTGACTGAACCTGCAGAGCACAAGTGAGGTTTCAAAGTCTGTGTGCGACTGTAGGAAATTACTTCCTCACAGGGAATTATTTGTGGTTTTGAAAAAGACACGTCTGAAAGGAAGTAATTCTGTTACCTTAATGCTATGGCTGTGTAGGAAACAATGACCTCTAAGATTCATATTGGCCTGATGTGCTTTCGTGACTGACATGAAAATGTTTTTATTGAATACGTAATTTGAAAGTTCACTAAGATGTTTAATAGGAATGAATTCTAAGCATGAATACATGTATTTTCCATAGCTACAATCTTTCAAAAGGTAAGAATTTTGTAAAGCATATTTATTCCTAGGGAAACAATCACATACTTAAGAATCATTATTTTGGCAAATGCACCAAGCACAGCATTTTTCTTAGGTGAAAGAAAAAGTAATTTTACCTAGATTGTAATAGGAGTATAAGTCCAAAATCACACACTATAGCATCTTTATTATAACAGGCGTCTCTCCCTATATTTCTAATATGTAAACTCAGAAATGCTTCTATGAATTCACCTGGAAGATGAATGTGTGTGCGTGTGTGTACACTGAATTTAGGGCCTCTACAAGACAAACCTCTACCACCGAATTACCGACTCAGCTCAAGTAAGGGCATCTGACTAAAAATATTCATGAACATCTTTCCTGCTCATATCTACTGCTACACTTCTTACACAGGAATACTGAAAATCACCTCAATTATGCTTTTCTCAAAGAGTGAAGCAGCTGATGAGCTGATTAAGCACACTTTTATACAGATTTTCTATTTGGACCACAAGGTCTTTTAAATTAGCAGATTATAAATCCTAACAAAGAAAGCTATTTGTAAGAAATTTAAGTCTAGGATATGGCTTACAAGTGCAAGATAAAAGTTGGGATAAAGATATAGGGTTTTGGAGCTGAAGCGATGGCTCAGCAGTTATGAGCATCGTCAACTGTTCCAGATGTCCTGAGTTCAGTTCCCAGTAACCACAGGGAGGCTCATATTATCTATAATGGGATCTGATGCCTTCTTCTGGCAGCCAGGTGTATGTGCAGATACAGCATCATAAACATAAAATAAATAAATCTAAAAATATTTCACGTATATGGTTTTATAAGACTAAAATCTTTAGATTAAGTTTTCATTTGAAAATTGAAATAATCAATTATCTACGAGCATCATGTAAGAAAGTATAACTGAAGTATGCTGGAAAATGAACAATATTAAGCAACGAGTGAGAAAAGCAGGTTACTTAAAAATAAGAAATAAAAAATGAAAGGCATATTTCCATCTGTAAGAGACAGGAGATACAGCAATTAAAGAACCCTCACTTTCCTTGTATGTGCCATGGACAGGCACCCCTGTAAACTACACAATCTACACAATCACTGTACCACTGGACAGGTACCCTGTAAACTAACCTACACAATCACTGAAAGGGTTATTTGCATTTAAATCAAGACAATGTGAAGCCTATTATCCAATATGCAATTGTAATTTTTATAGTTGTATAAAGAAATGACTGCTGAAAAATAAGATAGTTAATTCTGAAGAAAAACAAAACACTGTTCCTTGCCCACCGTGCTGCACCCACAAATAGATACCTTAAAGTCAATTCCTCCTACGAAGATGCGGTTAGGGATCACGGTTCCGTATCTCGGGGCACTCGTTTGGTTATTCAAAGGCACAGGTGATACAGGATTGGGGGATGGAGATAATGAATCTGTCTGTGTTTGATTTGTTGTCTGCTGTAAAATAAAGTCATTTTAAACTTTTAGCACTGGGCATGAGTTTTAATGCAGGTTCATTAAAACAGTCATTTAGGCAAAACATCATCTACTAGACTTGACCTTTATTCCAAAATTATGAAGACCACAGTTAGAGTTCATAGTTTTTGTGGGAAGTAAAAATGAAACAAAGTACTTCATTCTAGAGAGTGCTGTCTATAAGACAGACTACTCAGATGTACTTAAGATAATTATAAGGCATGAGATTGTTAAGGAAGTACACTAAATAGCCCGCAGCAATGGTGCACACATTTAATCCCAGCGCTTGGGAGGCAGAGGCAGGAGGATCTGTGAGTTTCTTTCGAGGCCAGCCTGGTCTACAAGAGCTAGTTCCAGGACAGCCAGGCTATGCAGAGAAAACCTGTCTCCAAAAAACAAAAGAAAAACCTAAAAACCCCAAGAGGCAAAAACCAAGAAAAAAGAAAAAAAAATGAAAAAAGCCTTAAATTCACAAAGAGGTCAGAAAGTGAGAAAGGATGACCCAGGTCTGCGTGCGGCTCTGTCCTGGCCATTGCACAGGTGGTAAAGCTGGCCTGGCACTCAGTTAGGCGGTGCTGCTCTCTTGTTACAGAACACCAACATCAGACAAATCCGCTAAATTATGATGGATCAAGATAGACAGAAGCATTCTTTGATCGTGTCTGAATACTGATAAAAACAAAAACACTGTCCAAACAATGACAACTGGCAAACATTGCTTTGTCCTGGATAATCTGAACAACCTTTTCTTCTTCATCAGTTTTACTTTTTAAATAACAATTTATGCAATCATAGAAATATTCCCATTACCTCAAAACATGCATTCTAGGTAAAGCCCTTATCACTAAAATTCTGTCTATAAGTCTCAAGCCTGTATTGTATAAATCAAATTATTAGCACCTGAGAGAACCCATGGTATAGTTTCTTTCTAGTTCCAATGACTTCACAGACACGACTCAATTACAGATGCGTTCTTGGTAGCATTTGGGTAGTATAAAGAGCCTTGGCAACTTAATAAACTTGGATAATTTTAGCTTGAAAAATCAAAACTTTAAATGCATGTATCTATTTGAGAATGTGACTGATCTTTGAAGAAATTACATACTGAGCTGGGTGAAGTGGTGCAACCTCCAACCCCTGCACTTGGGAGGCAGAACCAGGCAGATTTCTGTGACTTCAAGGCCAACCTGGTTTGCATAGTTCTAGGCCAGTCAGGGGTGATCAGTGAAAAATTTACAAACCTAAACGTTACGGGAAAATTACATACCTAACATTTCCATGACAAAGAATTGAGCTCTGTGTACATCCATTATATTCACACTTCTAAAATGGAAGGCTTAATATACCAATATCAGTGTATAAGGCTTTGCATAACGGCAATCAAATAGATTTGGAATGTAAGATAAAAAAAATCAAGAAACGTATTTTTAAAAAACTACTTCTTTCCTTCTGGGAAGACTAAACAGATGTTTGAGACAATTTGGCATACTAAGTCCTTCAAAAATACGAAAGTTCATAACTCTCTGAGAAACATCACATGAAGTTTTAACTTAGATAATAGAATTTTTTTTTCTGTATTTGTCCTTTTCCATTTTATTGGCTAACAAAACTACTATTTTAAATGTTCTATAATTAAAATAAAAAAGGCAAATTCCCTATCCTCATGAATATCATATCATAGTAGTATAAAATAACAGATAAATATAACATATTATATGTTAGAATATGGAAAGCAAGAGATGAATAGCAATATGCAATACTAATAGAAATAATATGTCATTTCTATTTCAACAGAGGAAATCTCTAGTTGTAAACAGTACCAGTGGTGTTCTAGAAAATATGGTCCTACCAGAGAGCATCTTTAGCTTCAATACAGAAAACCTTGTCTCTCTGCCCTTTTATTTTTAGTGTAGAACTTGTTAATAAAAACAAAGTCTTTCCAACGTTTTTAAAAACAAAGGCGTTCAATGAAAGTTCTAGTTTGTCCTCATGTTTAAGAAGACAAACTCCATTTTTCCTGAGAGGGGACGATGAAAGCAGCCCCAAATGAAGAGACATGAGGCTACCCACCGAGAAAAAGGAGAAATACCGATAAAAACCAACCACCCATCCACCCCAGTCCCTTGTTCTAAAGGTTCCTATTCTGTTGTGAATGTCATCTTACTTTCCCCTTTACTACTTACCACCTTCTAAAAGAATATGTGTATCTGTCACTTGGCACTATGCTATAATACTCACGAGGGCAGGAAGTTTAAACACACATACTTAAAACACCGCAACGTGTAAACCGGAGGGCACCGTTACACAGCAAGGGTTCAATGAGTTATTTGTGGAGCGTGTGGACGCCTAGATCTGGGTTTCAGGAGAAACCTGCTCAGCACGTGCCCAGCCTCTGGCTAAGGACCGAAGTACCGGTTATATTCTAGAACCCGCGGGACTGTTCGCAGCCACACGGCTCCGGGAGAGGACACCTCGAGCGAGGTTCCTGAGAGAGCAGCGGCGGATCTAACGGGAAGTTCCCATTGTCAACCTTTCGGAAGCACGGACGGAGGGGCTGCTCCCGGGCCGCCAGCGGGTGGGTGGCAAGTTTTGGAGTCGATTTAGACACTCTTCCCTGGGGTTTCACCGAGAGCCCCATCTTTGCAAAGGCAGAAGGAAGGGGTGTGTGTGTGTGGGGGAGGCTAACCGTCGCCGACACCGCCTCGGTGCTCCTTCCCCTCGGAGGCCAGCAGCTGGGGGCGATGGCCGCATGGACGCCTTCCTCGGCTTCTCTCAGCTCATCGTGGACGGGGGCGCCGACGCGAGGGTCCCCCCCCTCCCCGCCAAAGTGCGGGAGGGAAAAGAAGGCCAGCCAGCGAGAAATCTTGCCGGGCAGACCCGCCAGCAGCGGTGGCGGGAACCCTCAACGGCACCGACCTCGCGCGGGCGGCCTCGCGCGGGTCCCCCCCCCCCAACAACGCGCTGGGCGCCCGCTGATTGGCTGCCGGCCGGGAGCGGGGGCGGGGCGGCACGGGACCAGGCCGCTCTGGCTGCCCGCTGATTGGCTGCCGGCCGGGCGCGGGGCGGGGCGGAGCGAGGCGGCACGTTACCAGGCTGCGCTGGGGCCCGGTAGGCCCCGGGCTGGGCCCAGGCCTGCCCCGGGGGAGCGGGCGAGCTAGAGCGGGCGGGCGGGCGGGCGGCGCGCGTAACCCCGGCCTTCCCGAGCTCAGGCCTCCCCCGGGCGGAGCGTCGAAGGCCGCACGACCGTCAATCGCGGGCAACGAGAGGGTGTCCCCGCCAGGGCGAGCCTCGACGGCGCCGCCGTTTGGGCGGGAAAGCGTTGCGAGGGCGGGAAAGTGGCGCCGCTCGTTGGGCACCGAGGACCGAGCCTCCCCGCGGTCCCCGGCCGGCCGTTTCCCCGCGCTGCCCTCCCGCCCACTTTCGTCCTGACCCCAGGCCGCCCCGTCCTCACACCCCGACGGCTGCTCGTCGCCGTCCCCCGCGGTGGCCGCACCACCCTCCTCCCCAACCGAAGAGCGAGCGTTTAGGCTCCGAAGCACAACCTTCCGGGGATCCCTCCTTCCCCCGACCCCGACACTCACCGCCCGGGACTCCGTCTCCATCTTTCCCGTCCGCTCTTCAGAGAGGCAGCGGGAGGTGCGGGAGCGTCAAGTTGGAAGGCGTGTTCCGAGGAAGCGAGCCGGCGCGGCTCCCGTCGGGGACTCGCTCCCCCTGGCGGCGGCGGTGGCGCAGTCTCCGAGACGGGCGGGCGGGGCGGGGGTAAGGGGGGGGGGAGGCGACGCTGTGCGCAGGTCCCGGGGGCGCTGGGCGTGAGGCGGCTCGCACTGCCCGGGGGCGCTCGGCCTTGGTGGCTCACACTGCCCGTGGCTCTAGGCGTGAGGCGCTGGGCGTGAGGCGGCTCGTACTGCCCGGGGCACTCGGCCTTGGACGGCTCGCACCTCCCGGGGCGCTCGGCCTTGGACGGCTTGCCCTGCCCGGGGGCGCTCGACGTCGGACAGCTTGCCCTGTGGGGAACGGTAGGAAGGTGTGGGATGGCTCACTTGGCGCTTGGCGGGAGACAGTTCACACTGCGGGGGACGGCGCACTGTGGGTTGGCTTGGGACTGCGGGGCGCGGTGTGGGACGGTTCGCACTGCCCGGGGGCGCTCGGCGGGGGATGGCAGGGGTGGCCAGGTGGGGCGGCGGGAGAAACGTGCTCCCCTCACAAGGCCTACTTGTGCCCTGTGGAGGTCGAGAAAGACCAGCGGCGGCGAGCAGTCGCCCTCCGAGCGCTGCAGCGCCCACTTCAACCCTCCACTCCAGCAGGGCCCTGGGGACTTCCGACGGCTGGTTTGGCTGGTTCCATGGTTCCAGGACGGGAGACGGTTTCCTCCACCAAACCTGCTCCCCCTTCCCAGCGCAGAAGCCGCAGGCGCAGCACCTGCAGTCTCTGTCACTCACCCCTGCCGGCGTCAGGGCAGCCAGACGTTTATTTCCAGTTTATTTCCAGCGCTTGGGAGGCAGAGGCAGGGGCGTCTCTGAGTTCAGGGTCAGCCTAGTGTATGTAGTGAGTTCCAGGACGGTTAAGGGCTACACAGTGAAGCCCTGTCTCACCCTCAGTTCGCCTCACTCTCCGACCATTAAAAAGATAAATAAAACCGAGGCGAGAGAGCTTGAGGGAATCAGCCTCATGATACTTGGCCCCGTAGCTTTCGGATCTCCTTGCAAGGACTGCCTTGCAAGTACCATTTCTAAAAGTTTGCAGAGAGCCCGTCTTATTATATGTTGAGTAGTATGTAATTACAGTTAGATAACCCCATATAATACGGACTGCCATTAGTATAAGCGACTGTCCACCATGACTCATTTTGTTTCGGCACGATCACTCACTTCTCACTCCAATTCTCCTGATATCACTTCTTCCCGATATCAATTCTCCGTTGTATCACAGCTGGATAAACAGGCGGATCAGTATTTCGGTCAAGGTTTAAAGCTATAGCAAATTTATCCTGAGGATTCTGCAACCCCAGTTCTTGAAGCTGTCAGCATCAGCAAGCGTTAAAAGTTACTTCTGTGGCAACCTGTGTACTCGGTACTGTAAAATTTGTCCTCAAAATACGCTGCAACTATATCGATTTTAATATGTCTACAGATTAGTTATCAAAAAAGTACCTAAAAGGTCAGACAGGAAACAGCTTTAGTTCATTTTAAATGAAGCATCCTAAACGTTGTCGTATATTTCTGCATACAATTTTAGTTTTAGTTTCTGTGAAAAAGGTTTTAGTTTTTGTGGGAAAGTGTTACGAGCTGGGGGACTTCAGTTCGTTTCTTTTCGAGTAATATCTATGAGGACTCTGTGCCCTTCTCCCCAGAGAGCGATGAGTGACCAGACCAAGCAAGAGAATTGTTTTTATGATGATTCTTTACTAGCAACTTCAATATCCAAGGCATCAATGGGGTTTACAATCTTAGTAGGCATGGGGGATTGGTAATGGGCAACACACAGGCAATTCAATATCACAATTATTAATCCTACTAATCCTAATACATAAAACCAATTCATAACCTTAATCTAACTTATCACTTATTCATAAAACACTTCTTAACCTTAATTTATCCATTAACATTTCCTAATCTTTCTATTATCCATAAGTTTTCTCTTAACATTTCACACACTAAACATATGTATTAACACGTCTATGCTCTTAACATCTCATACACGCATTAAATACGCTCATGCATATATACAGATATGTGCTTACATACACACCATGGATAATCTGTTGCATTTTACAAACCTTAGTATCTCATTTGTTCCAGGTTCTCCTAGGATACACATGCTTTTCAGTTCTTCCATCAATCTGTTCCTTTCATAGCTTTTGCATCTTAGTCTGTTTTCTGTGGCTAATGAGTGACACCAATTAAGTAATTTAGTGAAATAAAAAAAGAGTTCTGCTTGGAGTCATGGTTTTGGAGGTCCAAAGTCAAATGCTGCTTCTGGTTATGACAATCTACAGAATCCTGAGGTGGTACAGGACATCACACAGCAAGAGGCAGTGTGTCTGTGTGTCTGTGTCTGTGTCTGTGTCTGTCTGTCTTCTAGTTCCTCTCCTCATAAAGCTTCTTGGATTCAATCGTGGTCATCCACCTTGATGGTTATCTAATTCTGAGCACCGTCCCAAACCCAACCTTGAAGACGATTTGAGTCCAGTTCCCACTGTCTTAATTCCTGTCTTTGTCACTGTTCCATTGTTGTAAAGAGACACCTTGACCACAGAAACTCACAGAAAGGAAGCATTGGCTTGGGGCTGACTCACAGTTTGAGTAGGAGCTGAGAGTTCTACATCTGAATACAGCAGGAAGAGAGAAGGCTGCTGGGCCTGGCTTGAGCTTCTGAAGCCTCAAGGCAGTGACACTGTCCTCCAACAAGGCCACTACTCCCAACCCCTCCTGTAGCTTCACTCCCTGATGACAAGTAACAACTTTGTGGAGGACGATACCCTAGCATAATCACACCCTGCTAATCAATATGCTTATTTCTCAACCTTCTTACTCTTCAATGGCAAAACATTCGTCTTGAAAGCAGCTTCCAAACACATCACTCTGTGGTCACCTGGGTGTGTAATAGATCATTAGGCTTCTTTCTCATGTCTCAACGAAACTTGTGCTCTAACTAGATCTCCCTTCCTACTTCTCCACTCTCCATGTTTCTCAATTTCTGCTCTTTTAGATCCCGCCTGGAAGTGTTGTTATACCCCAGGGAGTGTAATGTCGCGCAGGGTCATTTACTTGGGTACAAGTCGCGCGGTTTCCTTGTTTCTCCAGGACTGAATGGTCTAATATTGTGTCTATATGCCACCTTCCTGTGTTCACTGACATACGCTTTCACGTGTCTGTTGTCGCGAACAGTGCTGCAGAGATACAGATGTCAGTTCCTTGTCTACACCAGAAAGTTTTTAAAGTGTTTTCATACGGGTAGCCGAAGTGTATGTAGTAATCCCCATGCCTACCAATAGTGTCCGATTCCCTAACATCCTAACCACTTACTGAGGAGCGAATCTATAGGCTCTCATCTACTCAGCAAGTCTCTCCCACTGAGCTACACCCCCTCCTCCTCTTCCTCATTCTCTCCTTTGTGGGATTCTCTATTTTGCTTAGTCTCCTCTCAGCCTCATGGTTCACTCAACCCCTCTGCCTTAGTTTCCTGTAAACCTAGGAGCGAGCCTCAGCGCCACAGCCTTTGGATGCTCGCCATTCTGAAAGTTGTGACACCTTGTGATTTTAATTGGGTTATTTTTCTCGAGTTGTTTTTATCAATATTTTTGATATTAACTTATTAGGTGTATCGGTTATAAGTAAATATTTTCTCCTACTTTATAGGTTGTCTCTTCTTTCCCTTGGCAATGCAGAAGTTTTTGGTTTGGTGTAAACCCAGATGTCAACTTTTCCTTTCCTAACTTTTAGTTTTGGGATTATGACCGATAAATTATTGACCGGATCAATGGCATGGGGGTTTCCCCTTGTTTTTTTTTTCTAGTACTTTTAGAGGTTCAGGTCTTATGCTTGAGTCTTTAGTAAGTTTTAGTTGATTTTTATACATAGTGTGAGAGAGCAATTCATCTTCCAGTTTTCTTAGCCCCACGTATTGAAGGGAGTGTCCTTTATCTCTTTGCTGAAAGTCAGTTGACCATAAATCTTGCAAGCTGATTTGTGGTCTTTTTATCCCATTCCATTGGTCTTTTGTGTCTGTTTTTATGTCAGTGTCATGAAACTTTGATTAAACAGCTTTGTAATATAGTGTGAGACAAGAGAGCATTGCCTACATAGCTAGCTAGCTCTCTCTCTCTCTCTCTCCCCAGTATATGTGTGTGTCACTAAAGATAGCTTTGGCTATGTGTTAGTTTTTCTTGTATATGTGTGTTCCATATGAATTCTATGCTTTTTCTATTTTTTTTGAAAAATTCCATTGTTATTTTGATATTGGTCAGTTTGAATGTAAATATTGCTTTGGGCAGTATGAATATATTAACTATAATAATTCTTCTAACCCTTGAATATAGGATCATCTTCAATTTCTTTACTGTTTTATAGCTTTTCGTTTATATATATATATATTGCTTAAATTTGCTTCTAACTATTTTTCTGCTATTATAAATAGGATTTTGAGTTTAATATTTAAAGGACAGGTTGCTGTTGGTATATATAATTACCATTAACTTTTGCGTGTTGATTTCATATGCCACAGTATTACTGATTCTTTATCCATTTACAGAAGCACGGCTTGAATAATACACAATTTCAATTTCTTTTTAAGGTAAGACCTTCAAAATTCTTTGATCTGTACATTATCAGGTATTTGCTTACAAACAATAAATCTACTGTATACTACTTACAGCAGCGTACAAGCCAGACTTCACTGGGAGAGTGATTACTAAGAAAGGGCTCAGTTCACGGTGCGTGCTTCAGCTCTTCCTCTACACCAGCTGCTCTCACCTCTTGACTACTGGCTCTGCCGATTTCTAAAATCTTCCCACTTGCCTCTTGTCCTTCCGTTTGAGGCACGAGGCGTTTTCCTGAATATTATAATGTCCTTAGTTCACACTTCTCATACCCTTAGGTACTTGGGCAATATTTCTCATTTCTACAGGATGTCTCTTCATACTTTTTAAGTACCCGCACATGAACTCTTGTTGAGTTATCATTTGCCCTCTCCTCTAGCAACTGCAGATTTCCCGAGTGTTGGGCAACTGCTGCTTTGGTGCCCACTGAGCTTTCGTAGCAGACGGGCCATCACGTGCTGTGGTGCACAGGGGGTGGGCTGAGAGCCAGACCTTGCTCCTTCACGCCTGCAGCCTCAGAGCCCTGCACATTCAATGTTCTCACTGCAAAGCTTCCATATGGGATAGCAGAAGCCTTCACTAACATAACCTGTATCCATGGCGTGAACGAACACAGGCTCATAGCCATCGTGTTTTATTATCACACGGTAAGACGTACATAACTGCTGGGCATTTAGAATGGAAGTTCATCCTGGTGCGTGTTGCCAGTTGGGTTCCTCAGGAAAGAATGCATGTAGCACGGATAATAAAAACCCAGAGGCAGATATTGGGGTTCAATCTGAAGATAAGAAAAGCAAAACAACTAAGCCGCTGAGTTAGTTCTTCTATGAAATCTTCAGATGGAAAGAGAGCAAATTTCTGTCTCATTCCGTCTTATATTCCTCTCTAGTGCTTGCTGGGATTAAAGGCGTGCACCACCACTGCCAGCCTCTCTGGCTAACTAGTGTGACTGCTGGGATTGAAGGTGTGCACCACCACTGCCTGGCCTGTATGGCAAACTAGTGTGGCTGTTCTGTGTCCTGGTCTTCAGGAAAGCTTTATTAAAATACAAATGAGATGCCACTACATTTCTGCCTTTGTCTTAAATAAAAAGAAGGCTATAACTAATTCAGGAAAAATGATATACAATAATTACAATAAGTGTATACAATATATACAGGCAATAAATACATCAACAATGTCTAGTCCATTTGAGTCTGACAAATTCGGAGAAAACACTTCACGTCAGTCCTATCTTGGTGCGTCCAAAGACTAGTACCTCATTTACTTCCTACCATAACTTGCTTTCTGCGGCAGGTGAACAAGGGAACTATAACTAGAGAGGCTCCGCCTGGAGTTTCCCAGTGGCAGAGGATTACCTTGAATATTCCTCATTGACCTACATCCATTAGTCCAGTGAGAAGACTAAGACTTCCTATATTGCTGAGAAGTTACAGAGGGAAGCGCTATGTTGATGACCACTTCCTATGTGCTAAATAATCCTCTCTGAAGAACTCTGGACTCCTGGGTGCTGGCAGCACACATTGTTAACCCCAGCACTCAGGAGGCGGAGGCAGGCAGATCTTTCTGCAACCTGGTCTGCGGAGGGAGTTCCAGGACCTCTGGTAGCAGCACCATCTTCATTCTTCCCGTGGTTTGGATCTTGAATGTCCTTCATGGCCCATTCATTAAAGATTCAGCCTGCAGCTGTGCTCTCTTGGGAGGTGGCAGCCCCTACGAGTCCAGACCTGCGGGGAGTTTTTACTGCACTGGGGGGGTTCCCTTGAAGGAAACTGTGACCTTTGTCTCCCTACTCTCACAGCACATTCCTAGCCTCTGCGAGGCAGGCACACAGGGAGTTTGTAATGTAAGATCGCAGGCACCAGACACCTTCTGAGCTTATGGCAGAAGACGACAGAACTTAAAAACTCCTCTCTTCATATATTCCAAAATTCTCAAGGTCGAGTGGATTAGAGAGCCTTCCAAAAGAGATGCTCAAAGTCTTTATCAATTCCTGTGCACTCGTGTTCAGAGAAGACACAGGGAAGACTGCAAAGGAAGAGAAGGCATGAGAGCCCAACTTGGACATTTTGAATGGAGACAAAACATTTTGCAAACTGTATGCCGTACTTTCTGGCTTTTCCTTATTTGAAAGCCACTGACCTTGTTGGGAGCTGTGAATCCCCCCAGATCCTGAATTTCTTGTTTTCCCCTGATCTGAGTGCCTACAGCTGCTCTGAGCACGAGACCTTCAGGAGTGCCTGATGGCAGGGGAGTGGTTTCTGGTGTGTTTGGCTGGGGCGTGGCTATCAGTTAAGGATCCCTATATAAGATGCCCCTGGACACAACAAAGGGGGCATTCTTGGGGGAATTCAAGGATGACCCGTGTCTCTGTCTGTGAGTGTTTGTGTGTTTCAATCTCCAGCCCCTTGCCCGGCTCACCAACTGTATGGTAGTGAGTGCATAGAGTGCAGATGGGCGTGGTGCGCCACAGACCTTTATTGTTAGATGATAATAATATCTTAACATGAATATGAGGGCATGCACGTAGGAAAGGAAACATTGGTAATTAATGTTCATATCAGAAGATGATGACTAAGATAACTGTAGCGTTATCCATCTTCAAATGACAAGTCACAAAGAGAAACTTCATTAAAGCGACACGAAATCTGAAGCAAGGACAGCTGCAAAAGACAGAAATCAGATGTAATGATCACTGAGTACCAGAAAAATAGTAGCCTAAAACCAATTATATCTCTGAGGACAAAATGAAAGTATTTCCCATGTAACACAGTTGTGACACTTGCTATTCTGGCTGTAGTTCTCATCCTCTCACTAGAGGGCGGTGTTGCTTCTAAAACCAGAGCTCACTGTTCTCTAGGACCTTCAAGAAAAGGTAAAAGTCACGTCTTCCCAGCCTTGTCCATGGTAAATGTCAAATATGAATCTCCTCGAGAGCTCCATCCAGTTCTGACTGGAGCCTCAGGCGAGCTAGATAAAAAAGTGAAGAACTGCGCTGTGGGATCTGGCTAGCAGAGCTAACGTCAGTGTCCGCCCTAACCAGCCCCAAGGCTCATTTCTCCTGTTAAAGAACCGCCCTAGGTGACCCCCAAGAAGCCAGTGCATGCTTAAAAAGGCTAGAGTTCTGACAGATTTCTGGGGCTACACGGCTGAAGTATTTCTTGGTGCTCTTGGCAGAGTCAAGGAAAAACAGTCTTGAATTATGAAATAATTAGTAATTGAAATACTTTTAATGCTCTCTGGTTTCATACAAACCTCAGTGCTCCAAATCTTTTAAATAAAAATGCTGTCTTCTGTTTCTCTAGGGATCTTAAGCTATTGTCTGCATTTGCTCTTAGTGTGGTTAATTCAGTTGAATCCCTGCACCACGCAATGATCTCTCCTCTTGGTGGAAAGGGCAAGATGGATTTATTCAGAATGAGATACAGAGACGAGGTTAACCCCTTGTCAGATAGGAACGTTTTAGGGTAGAGACTGAACCTGCCAATGACCTTGTAGTTGTGTGGCTCCATCCCGTCGGTGTTTCGCGTTAGGCGTCGTCCCCAGGGTTTTGGTTGGTCTGTTTCCTCTTACCCTGCCTCTTTCATCCAGCTCGTTGTCATATTTACTCAGATTGCAGAGTGAACATAGAAACCGCTCGTAGAACCTCCAGGCTCGTGTGAAACCCGAGGGTTCTAGCAAACCCTAGTTTATCTCCGCATGGGCTTGGCATAGGGATTTGCAGGGAGAGCTTGCATTTCACCCCTGGCGGTGCCAAGTGTCACCCCCACGCCACACGCTCTGACAGTCTCACTCAGATTTGCCACTTTGCAGAGTGTTTCCTCCGGCATCTCCCTGGGGTCCCCCTCCCCCGCCTCCCCTCCCCATTTCGGGTGCACCTTTAGGCTGCTCGAGCGTTTCTAAACTTCCTAAAATGTACTCCGAGTGCCTGCGGGAGCGTACACTGGCGCGCGCACCCTCGCCCCGTACCCGAGCCGGGGCCGGGCGGGTTCGGAGCTCCAGCACACATTCCATTCTTCGCGCTCGGGCACACCCCTCCGCGGTGTGGATTGGTCGGGCCGAACCCCCCCGGCGAGTCTCGGCTCCTGAGAGGCTCAGACGCCTGCCAATCCCCGCGGGCTGTCAAAACAAGTCTTTCCCTCCCTGTCACAGGCGAGCGGAGTGGAGGCCACCGCCGCACTTCCTGGGGCCGCCGCGCCGCGGTCGGCGGGCAGGTGGCTGGTGGCCCGTCCGCAGTCACCGCTCCGGCCGCACGCGTCCCGGCTCGGGAGGCTCCTGGCCCGGCGCCCGGCGCCTTTTGTCTGCGCCGAGCGGGCGTTTGCATCACGTCTCCGGTACCTCCCGCTGCTTTTCAGCCTGCTTCTCCCTCCTGCTCGCATCTTCTCCCCGCCCCCCGCCGCCGGCCCGCGCCGGCCCGCTGACCTCCTGGACCACAGCCCGAGGACGCCTCTGCCCCAGCGATGTCTCCTCTCCACAAAGTTGCGGCGATCGCTGCAGCCGCCGTCGGGCGCTGAGACCAAGTCCGGCGGGGCTTTCTCCGGGTGCCTGAGCGCACCCCTGCCGGGGGCTGGACATCGGTCACCGTCGTGCTGTCTCGCCGGGAGCTTCCGAAACGTGCTTGGCCATGGCCGAGGGCGCGGCTGGCAGGGAGGGTCCGTTGCCTCTCGACGCTGCCGGAGGCGAAGACGACCCCCGAGCCGCCGCCGACGCTGCCTCCGGGGACGCTGCACCCGCGGCCTCGGGTGGCCGGATGAGGGACCGTCGCAGCGGGGTCGCACTGCCAGGTGCCGCAGGGCCCCCCGGGGACACCGAGGCCGGCCTCCTGGAGGCTGCGCGAGCGACCCCCAGGCGCAGCAGCATCATCAAGGTAAGCCGAGCTGCAGCGGCCCAGAGCGTGGATGTGGGCGTCGGAGAGGTAGGGGACCCCCGGCAGGGTATTCATTGCCCCAGACAGGCATTGCAGGCAGGGCATTGTTTTCTCCCACCTCCTTCATTGCCAAACCTTCCTGCCTAGTCCGGAGGTTCCCAGACTCTCCTCTTGGCCTTGAGAAGCAGAAGTGATTTCCCGTCTGACAGCCAGGGAAAAGTTCCCCTCTGCGCTCTGCGCTTCTGCGGTTTGATGGATGCTTTCCCTCATTTTCTGGGCAAGCTTCACTAACCGGTGGATGGGGAGGAGGAAGGGAGGACTTGGGATAAATGCAGACCTGCGGGCTGGCTGTGCGTTCTTCAGCCGAGGGCAAGCTTTTCCTGATCAGCAGAGGCGAAACATAGCGTACTTTCAAGTGTGTGGGGGAAATCTCCCCCCAGATACAAACGGTGCCAAAATCCTGAAATGCTTGAACTTTGAAGATAGGCAGGCAGAGTTTGCAGCCTAGAGAGGATGAAGGAAGAGCTCAGTCAGAGTTTTCGCGCTGCAGAAAACACACATCCGGGAAAAAACGTTCCCAGACTCCCCTAGCACCCCCAGAGGATTTGCCTTTATCCATCTGCCAAGGAACTGTAAACCTTTCTTTGCCCCTATTTATTTCTGTCTCCCACGCCGAACTTGTTTCCCCTGTTTGAAAGTTCATCTTTCGGGTGCATGACTTTGGAGTAATTTTTTTTTTCAGGTAAGCCCCTTGGCACTGGCTCTAGGATAGGGCCGTTTGGCGTAGGTCCATGTGATTACTGCGTACATGTGAGATTAAAGTTGATCTTGGTAGAGCATATGTGGATACACATGTATCCATGTGTGGATACACACACCACGCGACAGAAAGAAGGACTTGGAAGGAAGGACGGTGGAAGGATTATTGTTCAGCTTACTGACTTACTGGGTAGGCTCCTGCCTTCAGAAAGCCTGCTCAGACTTAAACCGAGCAGCCTTTGGTCACGCGTGTCTTCTTTCCCGAGCTACCAACCCCAGTGTCTGCGCCCCCATCCACCTAGCTCCAAGCACTATCTACGCTTTTCCCCCAAACACGGACCCTCAGAAATTCAAAAGCTACAGGGAGATTCCTATGTGAAAAGTGCACAGGAATTTCAAGTAACCCGTCGTAGTTTATTCTGTGGCTCTCTCATAATATGAAGAGAGCATTATAGTCTGGATGTGAATTTGGATAAAAGAGAAATGGCCCTCTTAATACTCCAAGTCAGAAACCACACTGTCTCGAAATATAGTACGGTACATATTTAGTATCGTATGTAATTAGGAAACAGGTGCATTTGGTGTACAAGATGCAGATTCTGCGAGAGGACCTGTGGGGTAGTTTAAAACATATGACGGTAAACGCAGTGGGTCTTTATAATGTGTGAAACATACAAGCCATGCGGTGTATGCGGTGTAAGGACTGTGCAAATTCTTGCAGCCAGTTTTACTACTCTGAAATTGCTGTGCCACTAGGTGTGTGCTTCTACGTGCTGGGAATCCAGGGGATGTGGTCACGCAGGCTTGAGACTCAGCAGTCAAGGGCTTGACACGGGAGGGTCTTCATTTCCAGTGTAGCCTCCTGCACACAGCCATACCTCGCCTCAAAAGAAACAAGCTCCGTCCCTGGACTACATGCTCCGGTGCGGTTTATATTCTCGTAAGGGTCGGCCCTGAGTGATGGTGCCTCCTTTGTTTGGAAGTTTGTTTGGTGACCAAAAGGAAGACAGCAGAACATTACGTTTCTCTCCATTTAATGGTAAATTAAATAAACGCTTAATAAATGGTGTTTAAAATTAAAGATACTACAAAATTAGATGAGCTATTTTAAAGTATATTTATTCAAGAAATATACCTATAATTAAAACAATTAAACCTCGCGAAGGAGTGCTTTGTAGGGCTTTGTGCTACTTCACCCTCCCTTTTACACAGCCTACCCTGTAGCTATTAACACTTTCTTATGCATCCCTTCCAAAATAGTCCACGTGCTTGCAGGCATGTGTACCTGTGACTAGCGGCTGAGGCCCTCAGTAGCTACAATGACATTTGACTAGAATTTATTGGCTTTGTACCTTCACATCTGCATCTAACATTTTCGGTGCCCAGAGGATTGACTAAGGGCATTATGATGAGCAGATTAAACTTCAAAGATGGCCTGGGAACAGGTAGGTGGTGGTCATTGGGATTTGTCCCCAGCGACCTTCCTTTTCTTCTCAGGGCAAGAGACAGGTAGGCTCTTTTCTACTCTTTCTGAGGTCAAGAATATGTTTATTTGTCTTGAATCTTTTGTCAGTGGCTTGGTTCCTTTAATGTAGCAAAGATGAGCATATACCAGAAGGCACCATTATAATTAGAAACATCGAGGGAGGAAAGATACATTTCTGCTCATGGTTTCCGAGATCTCAGTCCATGGTCACCATTGGCATTTCTAGGCCTGCAGCAAGGCAGTCCACCACGGTGGGAACCCTCCTAGGGCCTCTCCCCAGTGATTTACTCCCTATATCTGGGCCTCAGCTCTGCTTCTCAGGGCACCCCGATAATCCCACCAAATTATGACCTCTGTTCGGGTTGACCTAGATAATTGGTTTAATTATTTAAATGCTAATTCTCTATTAGCATGACTATTAGATCAGCATGGTGCATTCCTCTATCCTGCCTGGAAACAGACTCCCTTGTATATTAACTAAAGGAATGTTTTTGGTTAGTTTGCCCTTCTTAAATTTGAAAACATATGTATAGCCGAGAAAAGGATTTCCTTCTGCGCTGATGGGAACAGTCACACTGTTGATCTCTGCCCGTCCTCGCCGAGCCTGTCCGCTGTCACTGTGGCTTTTTCCTTTATACTCTCAGGCTTGGTCTTTTTAATACTTGAGCTTTTTAATACTGTAGGAATTCAGATAGAGTCTCTGTAAAGCATTTACTTTTCCCCTGCATGATTATTTTCTATGAACTGCCATTGATAAATGTTTCATTTTTTGCCAACTGTACATAATATAATATTTGTTGGGTCCATCTTAATTCCTTCTTGATATGTGATTTAAGATGTAAAGGTAGGAAAGTGATAAGTAATATCTAATATTGATGTACTATTTTGTATTTGAATATATTTATAACAAAGAAATTAGACTGCTTATCTAGTGGTTGATGTCAATATCCCACTATTTAAAACATCTGCCACTTTAAATCATAGCCAATAGCCCATAGCTATATTATTGTAGAAATAAGAAACAGCGTAGTTTATTCTCTTTATTAGATAGTGGGAACTGAGATACATAAATATTTTGAAGGCCTTTCGTTTTTTTTCTAGTACATGTGACATATTGATTAATTCCACGTTCGCTTGTTTTCTTTGGAATCTAAGTATATCTAGCCCAGGCGAGGAAGAACAGACTGACATCTCTCTAACTGCATGACACGTGGGATGGAGGTCGGTGTTAGGAACGAGGAGCTGAGCCACGCAACTGAGCAGCTAAAGGAATGATTAAGATTGTTGTGGTCCACGCCTCGTTAGCGTTAGGTTACCATGGCCCGTCTTACCCTATCTAGTTTTGGGAGCTGCAAACACCAAGACGCACCCTGGGTACCAGCTGACTCATCAGAGAGGCAAACAGAATGAAATTCACAGAACGTGCTCTCTACTGTGGTTAAATTCCAAACTAGCTTTCGTACATCCCGTGTCCTCTCAGCCAGGCGTCTGGTGTGAGGGGGGTATGGAGAGACCTAAATCAAGACAGGGTCAGCTTCAAAGCCGCGTCCGCTTAACCCCTGTTACCATGTAGGTCCTCGGTTGCAGTCAGCTCGCAAGTCAACACTCCTAGGTTGGAAACAAGTTGAGCACACGAAGAATCTGAATGTTGGGCTTGTCGGGTGAATTGTCCTGTCTCTACTGCCCATCTCCAGTTTAGAGGTCGGGAGCACCACGGCTCAGGAAGGGGATGCAGCCCTTCCTGCCTTTGGCCCTTTGGTTAAGCTCTTTGGTTAGGCCCCTGCTGTGTGTGAAAGGGCAGTTTGCTAATGGAGGTCACTTGTCAATGTGTGCCCCTCCCCACCCCAGGCCAACGTCTTCCCCTGTGTCCCTGAAGACAATGGAGTTTTGAGAAGAATTGTGTTTTCTTTAGATTGATAGAGGGGGCAGATACCTGGTTCACGGACTATATACTATTATAGGGGAGTGAGAGGAAGAGGATTTTGATTGAAACTTTGAACATGTTTTTATAAACAGTTATAATGTGAGATTAAATATGACTGAGAAACTTACAATTTTCAGGCACACTGGCGCTATATATACTTTTGTAGATTAGCCTGGGAATTAATTAGCGTGTAGACTTTTGTTCCCGTACTGATGTCCTGGCTAGTCATATGTCACCTTGACACAAGCTACAGTCATCTGAAAGGAGGGAACAACAACTGAGAAAATACCTCCCGAAGATCCAGCCATAGTGCATCTTCACGAGTGATTGGTGGGTGGTGCCATCCCTGGGCTGGTGGTCCTGGGTTCTACAAGAAAGCAGGCTGAGCAACCCTTGGGGAGCAGACCAGTAAGCAGCACCCTCCATGGCCTCTGCATCAGCTCCCGCCTCCAGGCTTCTGCCCTGTGTGAGTTCCTGTCCTGACTTTCTTCAGTGACGACCCATGCTGTGGAGGTGTGAGCCGAATCAACCCTTTCCTCCCCGTTGCTTTGGTCATGGTGTTTCATCACAGCAATAGTGACCGTAACTCAGACAGCGGATCTACATTGAAATCTTTCAATAGAAAACCGATGGTGGAATTTTCAAGGGACAAACCGGACAGTTCACTGGAGCTGACCAGCCTTTGCGTGAGGGCAGCTGTTAGCAGGCCATGGCCTTCGGAGCTACAGAGGGGGCTCTCCCACGGAAAGTGTGCCCACTGTGCGCGTAGCATCGAACCTCTTAGGTGGCTTTGTCTTACTATCCCAAATTGTCCTATAAGTATGACCGCATTTCACCTTAGAAGTGGCTTCTTATTTCAGTGCTTCTCTGGTGTGACTTTTAATAACACCCCTTGAGAGACTGAAGAATAAACCCTGGGTAAAATGAAAGGTTTTAGACGGTTTTAGACGTGCCCGTTAATCAATGTTTGTTATAAGTCTTAGAATTTGTAGATTTGCTTTTCTTTTTGGAGACCATATTAAGTGTGTGAGAGGTGATGAATGCTTTGAATATGTTTAATTGCCATTGGTTAATGAATAAAGAATCTGGCTTGGCCTGTGGTAGGGTAGAGAAGAGTTAGGTGTGGGAAAACTGGACTGAATGCTGGGAGAAAGAAGGCAGAGTCAGTGAGAAGCCATGTAGCCCTGCCAGAGACAGACGCCGGAACTTTAGCCGGTAAACCACAGCCTCGTGGCAATACACAGATTAATGGAGATGGGTTAATTTAAGATATGAATTAGCCAGAAATATGCTTAAGCTGTTGGCCAAACAGTATTGCAAATAATCTGGTTTCTGTGTGTTTATTGTGGGACGGGGTGGGACAGAAACATCCTACTACAAGTAAGGCTTAAAGAATATAATCCAGTTACATAGCCACTGAAGGGTTCAGCACACTTTGCGATTACCTCTGAAGGGTCAGCACACTTTGCGATTACCTCTGAAGGGCTGTCCCAACCATTCTCTTTTACAATGAACAAAACAGGCAATTAACTTTTTTTTTTTTTTTTTTTACAGTAAAATGCCAGTTGAACGTTTATTGCCAAACAACACCTCAGGCACAGCAGGGCATTAGGAAGAACCATCAGGAGACAGCGGCATAGCCTGGTGCTAGGAACAAATAACCCATTAAGTGAGTGCTTCTGGGTTATGCAAGAGCAATGGGTCGGGCAGTGAATGGCCAGGGAGGTGCTCAATTAACCGAACTGCCTTCTCTGCAATAGCTTTTAGCAACAGTGAATATTAAAATAATACCACGTTCAAGCTGAATGTCCAGACTGCCATAGGGATAACATTGTAACAGGTGGCTTCTGGACTTCCGTTTGTGGGACCACCGCTGAATGAGCCACTGGTTGTGAGGACGGGGAGTCACTGAGTTGGGCTTCCAGCATAAATCTAAGGTAATACGTCAATAAATATTCTCATAGTGAAATCTGTTGGCTTTGTAGAACCTTATGTTTTTGACGACCGTTCTAATCATGTAGAACAAGGCTCGTTTGTAGTTTCGTTGAACTCACTTCTGTATCCCAATTTATCTTTGTATTCCTGTTTTCACAGTGGGATACAACAGAGATTATTATAATTAATGATTATACTATGCAAATGATAGCAATGATAATAACCAAGGGCCAGCTTCTATGTCACATTTTTGTCTTGTTTAAGTATTGGCCTGGGTACTGTATTTTCGTAAACATCAATGGCAACAAGATTCTGGTAGGACAGGGTTGAAATTGCCTCTCGGGTTTAAAATTTGGCTGATTTGTGGTTTTATTTGTAATGGCCTGCGTGGGTTTGTTTAAGAGAGCCATTATCTGCTTTATTTCGAATAGAGTCATTTTAACTCACCGCATTGGGGATCAGTGGGGCATTACTCCGAGAAAAGCAGGATTACCTATTTGAACAGAAAAGAGCCACTGTTTACATCACCATTATCTCTCCGGGAAGAAAAATTTGAAAACAATCCAATCCATCCCAAACATAAAAACCAAGCTGGTCAGTAAGAGTGCGTTTAGCTTTCCGGTGTTTCTGAGTTTGTATTTATAGATTATGGAAGTGTGTAACGATTTCTTCTCTTTTGTTGTACTGTCAGAGATGCAGCTCAGGGTCCCTGTCAGTGAGCTGGGCCACAGCCCTCGGGTGTAGCTGTGACAGGCAAGGAGATCGTGTTTGTCCTCAGCCGTACAACTTTGTATTAAAAGTTCAAAATACTTTTGAACGATAACATCTGTTTTGTCCATTCTTTTATGTTGACCTTTCTCAAGAACCTTTTAAAATATGCTCATCCTAAATTTTTTTTTGTTTTTGTTTTTTCGAGACAGGGTTTCTCTGTGGCTTTGGAGCCTGTCCTGGCACTAGCTCTGTAGACTAGGCTGGTCTCGAACTCACAGAGATCCGCCTGCCTCTGCCTCCCGAGTGCTGGGATTAAAGGCGTGCGCCACCATCGCCCGGCGCTGCTCATCCTAAATGAAGCGGACTAAACCCAGAAAGAATGCTCAAGTCAGCCAGCTTGTATTGTTTGTACGGTACGGGATCCCTGTGATGTTACAGAGAGTTTGGGGGGGCTACAGATATCCAGAGTCATGTGATATCATGGGAGATACATGCCCAGAGAAGCCAAAAAGAGACAGAAGAATCTTTATGCTTAGTTGGGACCAACATTGTAATGTGGAATGGGACCCAACCTTATTGTGGGCAGTTTTTTCTAAGCCTAAGTTAATTCAAACCATAGCAGGTGAAGAACTTGCGTGGGTAAAACCACACACTCTCTCAAGCTCTGGCCAAGGGCGTTTGTATCAGAAGAATGCCGCGTCCTTCTCCAATTCAATCCATCTTGAGCGTTGGGTTGAATAGAGAGACACCACATACGTGCCCTTGATACCTTGCTCCCTTGCGGTGTCACCCCATAAAATACAGTCCAGCGAGCATCCTTACTGGCAGTTTCTTTCTTTTTTTTTTTTTTTTTTTTTGGCAGTTTCTTATTTATTGATCAAGAGTGAATTTTGGAAAAGGGGGTAGGGCCTTTACTGTAAGGGAATGAAACCTTTTGCTCCCCCTAGAGGTTTTCATATAAGATGCAAAGTCATTTTTCGCTTTTGGTGAAGCCTGGTTTTGAGATATTTTGGAGTTTATTGATTCTGCACCATAATTAAATAGTACATATTTAGAAATGCTATCAACAATTAAATGGTTTTTCATTTTCTTTTTAATATAATTGACAAAACATAGTAATATCTTGAAAAAATATCTACTGAGACTTTTCTCCATAATATTAGAAAATACCGTATTTGGTTATATTCTCCTAAAGCACGTTAATTCTTTTTTTATTTCCAAAAAGGGCCCTACCAAACATTTGAAAATTACAAAAATATTTTGAAACTAATATTTTCTGATGTGCTGTTGGCATGAGGTCAAGCGAGTGTTGCAGTAAATGCGTTTGTCTTTTTGACAGTCATTAGTAAACAGCAACAGGCAGGCCATTTTTCTTTGTTTGAAACAGGGCCTTACTGTGTAGCCCTGGCTGTCCAGGAACTTGCTGTGCAGATCAGGTTGGCCTTGAACTCAAAGAGCTCCACCTGCCTCCAACTCAGCTGAGGATTCGGGAAACTCGCGCGAGAAATGCCAAGTACTGGTTCATATTGTAGATGTAACAAAACACTGAGACCTCAGTGGCTTACAACTGTATACATCCGTTTCCTCGGTCTCTAGAGTTCCGGTTGAATTCCAAGGTATCTTGGTAATACGATGGGGTTTCAGCCTATACGGCAATGCGAGAGCCTGAAACAAAAATACAACCCAGTTTCCTCCGTGAACATCAGGTCACATCACCAAGAGTTAAGTTTTCATTGGTGTGGAGATTGTTAGACGCACAAAGCCAAGAATAAAAAAAACACCTCTCTCCGCTGACACTGGAGAATGTCAGCCGCCAATGTTGAGGATAAAAAGTTGGCATCTTAATTTAAAAATCTCTGGCTCTAGATGTTATATATTTATTTATGTAAAATGAAGACCGTGTACCGGTTTTGTTTTTTTTCTGTTCTGAACTTCAGGAAGAATCCGGGGAAATCCAAGCTGTGATCTAAGGTCTTTACTGACAATTGACGACATTGCGGCTTCTAGGCTTCTAGGTCTTTACTGTGTCATATAGAGATGACTGCGGATGCATGTATTTGGTGAGTTAAGCAGATGCCTCAGGAAAGAGTCAATAGAGGATTGTCTTGAGTAACCCCTGCGTGCCAAGCACTGTTTGGTCTGTGGTGGCTGTCTTAGCAGAGCCACTGGGAGTCATTTTACAGTCAATTACATTTGGGCAGGGACTCTGTAGGAAGGCCTCCAGATGTGTGGAATTGACTTGTATCACCAGGGAGCTCCCTCTCTCGTGAGTAGGCTAACCTATTTTGATGCTGCCTTTGTTGCCTGGAAACGTTCTTATATTGAGCCCAAATTGGACACATTTCCTAGACGGTCTTATTTCCACCTTTGGGAAGCAGAAAGAGTAAGTTTAAATTTTACATTACAGCTCTTGATGCATTTGAAGGGGATTATTGATTATGTTATTGATTATTGGGGGGTCTTCTCCATACTCCCATCACGATGATAACCTTTGACATTTTTGTTTCCCATGTCCTAGACACCATCTAGGCACTTTATGAATGTTAACTTACACAGTTCTTCCTATTCCCTACCCCAGTTCCTAGATCCGCCCCGTTGATGAACAAACAGAGGAGGTAACCCTTCCCAGATTTACTTCCCAAATTCACAGATGTCTGCATTTCGTGTTCCTAGACCACAGTGTTGGTTGTTACGCCAGAGCAACCATGTCCCATCGTCTCTTCTACATCCCTTCTGTTTGTAGAGTCTGTGCCAGGAGTTTCCACCGATAGAAGTTAACACACTTGTGCTTGCTTTCAAGAAACACCACTTTTCAGGTTGAGAGGATTTGGTGAATTGACCAAAGACATACTTGATCTGGCAGGTGGCTTTGATTTACTGTATTAGACCAGTGTGCTTTTCTTAACTAGGGAAGTAATCATTTAAAAAACATGTCATAAAGAAGTCTTTCTTTCTTTTTGGTTTTTTGAGACAGGATTTCTCTGTGTAACACCTCTGGCTGTCCTGGAGCTTACTTTGTAGACCAGGCCGGCATTGAACTCACAGAGCTCCACCTGCCTCTGCCTCCACAGGGCTGGAATTAAAGACATGTGCCACCACGGCCCAGCAATTTTCTTAACCCTAAGAAACAATGTAAGATAAATTAGGGTTACCTAAAATTAGGGTTCCTAAAATTAGGCTCTAGGTTCAGGAGGTGATACACACCGCCATTAAAGACCGGAAGTGGTGATAGCAGCTGAGCGCTGACTTCAGCCAGCTGTTGTGCTTATGATGTTTATTCTCTGCAGCAGAAACCAACTCCTAGTGTGTGGAGGGCATAGAATAAGAGATCTGGGTAGCAGACGTTGCTAAGTGGTTCCAATTTAGTCAATGAAATACTAAGGCTCCTTTTGAAGGATGAATTGTCAGGCCCTTTTAGACATAAGAAGGAACCAAAAAGCAAAAGTAATTCTTAGGATTTTGATGGAGGGCTTTTGGAAGGAGGGTGTGTTTGAGACATGGAGCAAACTCCGTGTTTTGGCTGTTCTTTTACAACCTGACTAGGATGCGAGGTCTTCTTCCTAGTGTGACCAAAGGCCTAGCTTGTCTGCTTGTGTTTTTGAAATTGTAGGCAATGGTCACTATTGGTTTTTCTGTGATCATTCTTGCAAAATTATAAAAAATTAATGCAGTCATAAGTTAATGAAAAAGAAAGATTCCGCAAACCGACTAGGCCCTTCTTGACGAACGGTTGTCCAGTTTTAACTAGAGTTTGTCCAGGCTAGTTCACCAGCGTTTTCAATTTTCTTAATGAGGGAAAGAGTTGCAAATTTATTAACCGGCCCATGAACTTGATGAAAGAGCTTTAATTAAAGATGTGCTCAGCTTTAATTAATCTTGTCTAAAGTTTCACTTGAAGGAACAGATAGTATCTAACACTTTAGGGACTCTTAAAGACAGGGACGATGTATAAAAAACGGGCAGCTGTTACTTACTCTATTATGAGTTATAATACGGCTCAGGGTAAAGGCTGCCTGGTTTCTTTCTCTTTCTTCTCTCTCTTCTTCTGAAGCCCATGGAGCTTCCCTGTGGTCTTTTGTCTTCTGTGTTTGCACCGACCAATTCCCTGTGGCTAGAGAGGGAAAAGCCAGCAGCTGGAGAAGGCGCCTCCAGGTTGGAAGTCTCCTATTGCTTTCTTTTCAACTCTGAGGTTAAAGCGGCTTCCAGCTTCCCCGAGGAAAGACTCCAGGAAGAACTGGACTTTTGTCTGAAGTGCTCACGAAAACCATCCACAGCTCTGATCAGCACGGTTGTCATAAGAACTGGAGACAGCCAATGTGTTGCAGCCGAACGAAACCAGGGCCGATTCTAGCACCCCAAAGCAAAACGAGCCTCTCGGGGCTAGTGTTCCTGGAAGTTTCCAGACTATAATCCTTTCACAGCACACATAGCCTCCTCTTAGCCCATCGTCACTTCTAACTGCTGCGATTTCCACAAAAACACTAAATTGGAAATTATCTGTAGACGTAAGGGGAATTGGCCATGTCCTTTGTGTTTTCTTTCTTTGTTAGCTTCCCCTCACCAGTCCCAGGAAGGAAGGGACCGCAGTTGAGATCTTTCATGCATCATCCACAGCCCTTCTAAGTGTTAGATAAGAACTTAACCCCCCCCAACTGAACTGCCACGAATCCTTCTCTTGCACCTTCCTAATGGATCCCTGCCCCCTGTTAATATGACCCCCAGTGCTAGGTTCACAGCGCTTATTAGGAGCTTAATCTTTGAGTGGGTACATCTTTCGGGGGAGGTAAAAGGATATAGACTGATTTGAGATTCTTTAGTCTCATGTTTGCGTCTTATTACCTGTTCTCCCTCCCTCCCTCCCTCCCTCCCTCCCTCCCTCCCTCCCCCCCCCCCCCCCTCCCTCTCTCTCCCCCCCCCCCCGTTTTGAGATAGAACCTCATTATCTCACCCAGGGTGATCTCCAACTTCAGACCATCCTGTCTCTCCCTCCCGGAATTATACACACGGACCACCCTTCACAGAGACCACCGTCTTTTAACTCCTTATGACATCTATTTAGTCGAGTCACCCTTCAGTCCTCTTCAGATGCTTGGCCTGTGATGACGCAGGTCAATGTAGGTGAACGCAGGCCACTCCTGGCCCAGCGCCCAGCCCTGTCATCTATTTCTTAATGCTTGCACTTCATCCTATGAGCGAGAGGAGAGTTAGAATATCTCCTTAGGCCATACCATATAAAGAGATTTCTTAGTTATGTCAGATTATATGACTGATTCAGATTTATCCATATTAGTGTGTATGGCAGAGGAAGGAAGCTCGCAGGTCTCGTCTCCTCTTTTGGAGTCAAGGTCATTAAACTGGCTCTACTAACATCTCGGCAGTGCTGATCATTTTGTTTTACATCGTGACGCATTCGGCCAAGTTTCTTTTATTGACTGACTGACTCATTCATCTCTTCGCTGATGGTTATGATATCTGTGACAAGACTGCTCTGCAGTGTAGGGAGTCAAAGGTAAAACAGTCGCTCGGCACCCAGTGCATCGTGATATGTGGTCACACGCAGAAGACAGTTGCTTGTCACAGAAGTATACCTCTGACCGGCAAGGTAGATATATGCTTACGGTGTTTGCCAGGTTTGCTGTATATTTCCAAGTTACGTCTTCCTTTGTCTTGTTTTTTTTCTTTTAAGATTGATTTTTATTTATGTGTGTGTGAGTGTTTGTCACATGTGTGCAAGTGCCCACTGAAGTCTGAAGAGGCTGCTGGATGCCCTGGGGCTGGAGTTACAGGCTCATGTGAGCTGCCCCACATAAATTCTGGGAACTGGACTGGGTTCTCTATAACTCCAGGAAGCACTCTTAACTGCTGAGCCGAATCTCTACTCCCTGTTTTGTGTGCGTCATCTCAATGGTAGCACCATCGTTCCTGTAGCTGGCTTTGTAGCAACCTGGAGCTCACCCTCTGCTCCTGCCTTGCCCACCACACCTAACCTGCCTCCGGGTTCTGTCTCCCTTGGTTGTTCCCGTTTGCACTTACTTCTGGTTCTATCTGTGCTTGGCTTCTCTCACTAGAACATCTTCTTAACTGGCTCTTCGGCTTCCAATCATCATCTTTTCCTTCATACCCAAGAACCGGAGACATAGTTTCAAAACGGCAAACCTTCTGGCACCAGTTTCCAGGTTAAAACTCTGACATCTCACTGCTCCAGGTACGAGGTGCAGATTCCTCCCCATCGCCCACGAGGGGATCACCAGTCTATTGCTGACAACGTGTGTCTTTCTGGCTTCAGCACCTACCATCCCTACCCCTCACGTCCTGCCGTGTGCAGCTCCCCTGTGTATAAAACACAGTGCCGGGCTGACAGCCACTCAGTGTGTGTCAGCTGTCCTACTTACTGTCTTAGAAAGCACACAGCAGCATCCAACAAGGAGAGCGGAAGGAGAGATGCTCAGAGTTGACGTGAGGATCCACTATCATTGAGGCGCTGGCAACTAAGTCAATATCACGGTGGTTAAAAGTTAATCTATTACACGTATGAAAACTTTGGGTTGGTTTCTGTGTAGCCCGTGAGAAAGGATTCTGTTGAGCCTCCCTTTTTATCCCCCCCCCCCCCCCGAGATTACTCTCTAGTTTAGAAAAATCGCCAGACCTTTACTCTTCAGGTTTTACTGTGTTTTCCAAATGGTCCCCTAAATGGTGGTGGTGCTGTTGCTAGGCACTTGGTTGGCCTCAGAGTTTCCTTAAGTGGTGACTTCCCGTCAATGGAATATGGTTACCCATAGGGGCTGCTTTCTGTTTCAGCTTTCCGATCTTTATTTTCACGTAGCCAAATCTCTGAGTTTTTATTATCCTAGATTAACAAATGCATGATTGGTAAAGTGGAGTATAGAACTTAACTTTGCTAACCTTTTGTATCTGGCGTGACAGCAATTCCTAACTTGGATCTGAGTCATTCCCGCCATGCTTAGAGAGGGATAAAGGAAAGGCTGTCACGCCGTGTTCCAGGAGTGCCGTAATCATCACGGTTAAAAACCCATTTTAATTTGGCAGTAAACAGAAATTTGGAAAACAACCGGTCTTTCAATGATGTTCACATTAGTGGTGTTTTATGTAGTAAAAGCTCCTTGAAAGGGAGTCACTGGCTCATTTGATGGCTTGTCACACTGCTTTAGGATGGAGTAAACACTACCTGGACACGCTCCTTATATTGCTGACGTGTTTCAGTGATCAAAATTACCTCTGAATTCAAACTAAATTTACCGACTGTAGAAAGAACAGCTTACAACACATTGTTCATGCCTTTGTGCTTTTAAATTGAGCCCTAAAATGCCAAGTTTCAAGGTTTTCTTTTTTTGTATGATTTCAGTATATATCTTTGATCAAGCAGAAGTTTTATTTAAGCAAGGCTTGAGCATTCCTAGTTCCTGAATGATTTTAATTAAAAAAAAATCAAGTATAGATTTTGAAAATCCATTGCCATGCTAATTTGGAAGTTTAAAGACTTATTTTTATGTGTGGGCGTGTGTTGGCTTGAGCCAGTTTGTGTGAACCACATGTATGCCCTTGGGACCCAGAAGAGGGCATTGGAACTCCTGTATCTGGAATTACAGTTGGTGGTGAGCCACTGCGTGGGTGTTGGCTGTCCAGTCCAGGTCTTCTGCAGTAGCAACAATGCTCTTGACTGTGACTGATCCCTCCAGCCCCTAAGCTGGAAGTTTGGATCTGATCTCTTTATAATTCACAGTATCGCAATGCCCTGGAGCTTTGTAAAAAAACAACAAAAAAAAATCCACATCATGATGGGAAGCGCATTTGTACGGGCACAAAGTGGATTGCTGCAACCAGTTTCACAGGTATATGCAAAACCTCATAATTAAATATCCTAACCATCCCCAGTCCTGTAGAAGCAGCTACTGAAAACTTTCGTGTCCCTTGAGGAAGCATCAGGGACGGGTGGGTCCTGGATCCTAAAACAACTCCACAAATGGATGTGACTTGCTTGTAAAAGTCAGGAATCCCACTCAGTCCATCTCAGGCCTTCATAAGGGCTGCCGGCTGATGGTGTGATTGCACGCCATAGGCACAAAGCCTGATTTATGGTGCTATTGTTACGGCGTGATTGCTGCCGGGAGAATGAAAAGTGGCTAGTATTAGAAGCGATTATAGGTAGGGTTGCCTGGTGAAATATAGGATGCAGAGGGAAGTCTGCATTTCAGTGAAACAGCACATGGGAGTTTAGAATATGGCCTGCGCAAATTCTATGCACTGTTTATCTGGAATTTAAGTTGGGTGGGTTACCCTATTCTGTTGAGTCTGGCGGCCCTCGCTGTCAGTGACTGGGTAGACAGTCAGTAGCGGTACAGGAATCGCTGTGTGCCTGATGGATCGGAATCTTTCCTTAAAGCTCCTCAACGATGAGGTCTTAGTCACTCAGCTAAAGGGTCATTTCTGGAGCTGAGACTTCAATCTAGTCAGCCCCAAGAGCTATGCTTTGGTGTTGTAAGTATCATGACTGCTGGCTTCAAATTCGGCTCAGAGCCAAACTGACAAAACCGTCGTGTTACTGTCCTAAGAGATGGAGGCCGGCAGAAGAGGAGGCTCAGTAAACCTTTGCGGCCTTGGCCACTTGATTGTCAACCAAGTGCCCAACACATACGGTGCCAGGTAAGCTGGATATCCGTGTGCAGGAAAAAAAGTGAGACTAGATCCATAGTTCTCACTCTGCACTAAGATCAGTACTATAAAAGGGGTCATTCCCTTAACGGAAGACTTGACATGTTAGGTCTGCTAGAGGCAGATGGGGGACAAACACTTCAGCGTGTTGGCATAAGCATAGATTTCTGAATAGCACCTTCATTGTTCAGGAAATAATAACAAATTAGCAAACAGGATTGTGTGGAATCCTTCCACAGAGCAAAGTAAGCATTGCCAGAGCAAAGACACAGCCCTCAGAAGGGGGAAAGGCTTTGCCAGCCTTTCAATCTATTGGGGATTAAAACCCAGGATACAGAAAGAACAATAACAAGAACAAACCAAACACCCCCAATAAGTAAGTTGTCAAATGAATTAAAACAGTTGCCAAAAGAATTACAAATTGACCTTAAGTGCATACAAAATTTCACATCTTTAACTACCAAGGAAATACAGACTGAAGAGATGTGGAGATTTTCACCTCGCCCCGTTCAGAATGGTGACTATCAAGGAAGCAACAAATGCTGGAGAGAACATAGCGAGGGGGATGAGGGAGCCCTTGCTCCTTCCTGGCGGGAATGCAAATTAGTTCAGCCCCCATTGGATTGGTCTGGTGGTTCCTCAAAACCCTAAAATGGATCTGCTGTGGGATGGAGCTATTCTATCCTTACACACAGGCTGAGCATGGAATCTAAGTTAGCACACTACAGAGACACAAACACATCCTCTGTACTCGCCAGTATAACTGCTATAGAATCTGCCTAGGTGCTCATCAACAGACGAACAAGTAAAGAAAATATGGTATACACACATATCTATGCATGTGGATACAACATGCACACAGAGCATAGTTTTACTTGGCAACAAAGAAGCATGAAATTATGTAATTTAGAGGAAAATGGGACGGAACTGGAAGCCAGCCACCGTGAGTTAAGTGAACTAAACCAGGCACAGAAAGGCAGATGCCATCGTGTCTTCTCATTTGAAGACTCCAGGTTGGAAAGTGTCTACAGGAAAAGCAGAAGAGGCACCCTTTGAAGAGAGGCAGGGAGGGAAGAAGTGGGGTAAGAGAAGGCACTGAGCATGCCTGTGAAAATGACCCAAGTCCAGCTAAAACAAATAAGTAGCAAACAAAAACATCTACAAAGCAAGAACGGTGTTCTCAAGCAGCTCCTCATACACCGAATGGTGTCCTGTTGAAGTAAGAGCGATTCTGCCCTTCCACGAAGCGCTTTATTACACTGAAGTTTTGCATAGTAGAATAATCAAAGACATTTAAAGTTTGCATTAATAAACTCTTGGAGTAAACAATTGACCTTTATCTATAGTCTGTATGTTCTCTTTACTCACCCCTCCCCCACTGTCCTTCCCGGTTCTGCCGTTCTCCCTTGAGGGATCCCTTCTCGGCAGATAACTCTCTTTCTGCTCTCACATCACGCGTGTTCCGGTATCGTCTCCCCGCCGTCTGCTCTCATGGTCCCGTTTCGACCCCCTCTGATCTCCACTCGTAACCACTTCACGTTGAATTTCTAGCTAGATTGCACAGATGAGAGTAAACTTGGCGTTTGCCTTTCTGAGCCCAGCTTGTTTTGCTTAACGCAATGAGGTTTGTTTTACGTATCCCTAATTAGTCTTGAACTCAGTAAGGTGATTTGAACTCTTGACCTCCCTCCCTCCACCTCCTGAGTGCTGGGCTAGTCATCTGGTCCCATACATAGCAAGTTTGGTTTTCTACTTTGACTCTAGAATCTCAATCTCTCTCTCTCTCTCTCTCTCTCTCTCTCTCTCTCTCTCTCTCTCTCTCTCTCNCCCCCCCCCTCTCTCTTTTGAGACTAGGTTGTACTGTGTAACCCTGGCTAGCCTGGGTCTTATAGTAGATCAGGCTGACCTCAAATTCACACAGATCTAAGTGCTTGGGCTTATAAGAGGGTGTCTCCAAGCTTGGCTGTAACATGAGAAAATTAGAAGCCTGTGTAGATGTTTGCTGTTCTGTTTAAAGTGGCTTTCGTTAGTTTAGCCAGATGTTTTTGTTTGCTGCGTATTCTCCAGCAGCTTCTCTTTGATTTTCTTGTTATGGCTCAATCACTGTGGTTCTGCCTTGTGACGGGGAGAAGCTGTATTTTTTTAATCTGCTCACTTTGGGGCTTGAATAGCTTCTCTCCTGCAGCTGTCAATCATCCAGGACTCTGTGTGTCATGGAATATGGTTCTCTTCCCCATAAGTGACAGTGGTTCCCATTAATTAACTTAAATAAATGACGGTGGTGCTCATTAACAGTTAGGCAGTTGTTACCCATGGAGTATCGCAGTAATTCATGATCTGCATTCGCTTATTTATAAATATAAGCATAAAATTTTAACAGCACAATAAACCTTGAAATCAGAACATTTTAAATATAGAGAGGAAAATATCATATACTTCGTTAGTTAAAAATATGCTTTTGAGAGCGGTTGAAATAACTGGTTTTTAAAAAATATGTTTTTAAAAGAGACGTCTTTGATGGGAATCCGTTTGCCACGAGCTCTAACTGTGCCATTCTTGGAGTATACCCAAAGGATGCTTCGTGCTATGACAGAGACACTTGCTCAGCCATGTTCTCTGCTGCTCCCTTCATAAGACCCCCAAACTGGAAACTATCTAGATGTTCCTCCACAGAAGAATAGATAAAGAAAATGTGGTATTACACTGAGACATTGGGGATGTTCTTTCGGGAACTCACCATGGCCAGCTGGCCTGGGTCTGAAAAAGCCTGGGATAAAACCGGACTCGCTGAACATAGCGGACAGTGAGGGCTACTGAGACCTCAAGAACAATGGCAATGGGTTTTTGATCCTACTGCACGTACTGGCTTTGTGGGAGCCTAGGCAGTTTGGATGCTCACCTTACTAGACCTGGTTGGAGGTGGGTGGTCCTTGGACTTCCCACAGGTCAGGGAACCCTGATTGCTCTTCGGGCTGATGAGGGAGGGGGACTTCATCAGGGGAGGGGGAGGGAAATGGGAGGCGGTGGTAGGGAGGAGGCAGAAATCTTTAATAAATAAATAAATTTAAAAAAAATAAAAAAATAAAACATCTAAAAAAAAAAAGAAAATGTGGTATATTTATTTACACAATGGAGTATTACCCATCTGTTAAAAAAAACCAACATAATCAAATTTGCAGGTAAATGGACGAGCTAGAGAAAAGTCATCCTGAATGAGGTATCCCAGACTTGGAAAGACAGCCTTCTAAACTATGAACATACACGAAGGCAGCCTAAATGAAACTGGCAAATAATGGGGGAGAGGGGACAGAGCTCCAGCTGGCCCGCTCTTGTAGAGCAGATGAAGCTTCCTGTACTGGCATTGGGCTTGGGTTACATCTAATTGAGTTGTTGGCCGAAGGAGTCCCGTGGGAATCCTTAAACCACCAGGCTGTTGCCAAGACATAGGCTGCTCTCCATCAGCGACAGTGGGGCCCCATTGCTGAAGACAACTCTTGGATACGGATAAGTTCTTGGTGCCTACATAGAACCTTCACCCCTAGGTTCTAGAATCTTCCTTCCAGGAAGGTATGCTGCTCTGCCCAAAAGGAAATGGATCAGGAAGCCAGCCAAAACCCCTTTGAAGAACAACGGTGTTCTAGAACACGGGAGGAAACAGCTACTGAAAACACCTGTTAAACTGTAAGCATTTGTCAGTCGCTAGGATACCCTTACATTTAGGAAGCTAGATTTATAAGGTGCATTAATGTGCACGGCAGCTTTTACATTAATAATACTCCAGTGTGTTGTCCTGAGACCCAGAGCCTCACTTAAATTAGGGCATCCCAACTTCTCCTCAGATACAGCTCAGCGGTAGCCCAATGTGTCTCTCAGTCTCCCAAAATTCACGCACTGGAGCATACCAAGCTGAACCTCGAACACCAATGCGCAGATATTCTACCTTTCCAAGGGGCCTGTAAACCCAGACCATGATGCTCACAGGAAGAAAGCGTAAGTGTAACTGTAACTTCCTGTTTGTTTGGAACACATTTTCATGTCACAATCGGTCACAAGGGGAAGCCAAGGCAGGGAGTGAAACAGACGGCACACGACAGTGCTTGCTAGCTTCCCCGCCATGCTTATTCTGCTGCCTTTCTTAAAAACCCCAGGACCGCCTGCCCAGGACCGCCTGCCCAGTGCGGCACTGCCCACAGTGGATTGGGCCCTCCCACGGGCTTGTCTCCCGGCTGCCTGATGGAGGCAGCTCCTCAGCTGAGATACCCTCTTCCTGGGCGACTCTAGTCTGTGCCAAGTTTGCAAACACTGACCCCCCTACACCAATGCTTTACAGTAAGAAAATACTCGATGGGCAAACGTCAGCCGACAGATGACCAGGAGTGAAGTGTGAACTTAGTACAGGAGCTTGACCACTGTTAGGATGCTTGACATACTCTTTGATGCCTGCAATACATAGGATGTTTTACCTGAGGTGACAAAAGCGTCACAAACTTAGGCTAAACCTTTCCCCATTTCTCTTAGGCTAAAGGAGGCGATGAACAGTAACTAGACCAAAGAACTCCAACTGTTTAGAAGGGGGTAACTTGAACAGGAAAACTAGGGAATGATGGAGGAACCTCCCAAAACTAGAGTTAACAATTTAAAGCACTTTTTTGTTTTCTACTGAAATTTGCAAAAACTAAATAATGTGTGTATGTTTCTACAGACATAATAAAACTTTGATATCTAGTTTTTCAAATGTAACACTTGTGTCTTGTTCATTACGAAGCAACACACTGTAACTGATAGTGGATATCAAGTTTTTGCACTATTCTAGATGGCCTTCCCAAATCCACGGGGAGAGAGGGAGGGAGGGAGGGAGAGAGAGAGAGAGAGAGAGAGAGAGAGAGAGAGAGAGAGAGAGCCACCGTTGACAGGAGTAGGGAAGGAAGGCCATGAGGAAGAGTTGTTAACAGTTCAGAACGAGACAGGTTTTGGATGGACAGTGGGAACGGCTGCAGGATGCTGAGAAACAGAAGCTAGTAAATTTTCTATGTATATTTTATCACAACTTTTAAATGACTTTCAATGCTACACATTTAGTTGGATTTTGTAATCTTACTGGAGAATACAGAAGACTTTAAAATAATTTTCAGTTACATGGTTGTCATAGTGTCTTTTGTTTATCTTATTTTTTTTAATTACTTTTGTTGTTGTTGTTTTTTTTTTTTTGAGACAGGGTTTTTCTGTATAGCCTTGGCTGTCTTGTAAATCACTCTATAGTCTAGGCTGGCCTTGAACTCACAGAGCTCTGCCTGCCTCCGCCTCTTGAGGACTGGGATTAAAGGTGTGTGCCACCACTACTTGGCTCAAATGAGTATTTTAAAGAAGCTGTATATTAAAGCAATGGAATTTTACTATATTTATCTATTTATTGTGGTTGTGAGGCCTGTGTGTGCTATGGCATGTCTGTGGAGATCAGGGAACAACTTGCTAGAGTTGGTTCTTTTCTTTACCGTATGGGTCCTGGGGATTGAATTTACATCATCAAGCTTGAAAGATACCTTTATCTTCAGAACCAACTTGCCAGCCCGCTATTAATATTTTGAAACAAAAATGTATAATGTAAAAGAAAAAATAAGAATAATTATCATGGTAACTGATACCAAAATTTCATGATTTATTCCAAAAGATAAACCAGCCTTAAAAAAAATTATAGGGATCATTTGGTCTGAGTGAAAGTTGACAAACACAAGCATACAGTTAAAATATCACACAATTAAAATAAATAAATAAATAAATAAATAAAATCACACAATTTAGCATTGCCAGGGCAAGGAAATAGTGGTTGTGTTTAATGTTTGGAATTGGGGGCTCTCTTTTCCAACTGAGCTTTCCTTTCCTTTCCTTTTTTTCCTTTTCCCCTTCCTTCCTTCCTTCCTTCCTTCCTTCCTTCCTTCCTTCCTTCCTTCCTTCCTTCCTTTCTTTTTTCTTTTAGACAAGGTCTCACTTAGTTGAAGCTGGCCTTGAACTTGCTACACAGCTAAGGATAGCCTTGAACTCCTGACCCTCTTGCTTCCACCTCCCTGGTGCTAGGATTGCTGGCGTGTGCCACCAGGAATGGCTTTCTAATTGTGTTTTTCAGAGACAGCTGTGATACACGGTAAAACCTGTAGAAAAACAACCACTTTAAGATTGCATTCAGCTCTTTAGTAATTCTTAGATTCTTGAGTGCTGATGTGTCAAATGTCTCTTTCCTTAGTAGCCGAAAGCGACAGGTTGGGTTGAAGATGGAAGGGTGTAGGACCCACACTGGATTTGAAGGAGCCGGGGAGACAATGCCCAGGCACTGTGATCTGTGTTGCCGCTGAGGGCGGCTGGCTTTGACACTGTTAGTTTCCCTTTGATTATCTCATGAGATCTATCTGATAAACTGCCCATTTCCCTCACTTGTGTAAGAGGCCTCCTGCGTTTGACTTTTTGAAGAATTTTTAGTTTCTCCAAAGCCAAGCGCTTTGCCAACTAATGAATCAGCAATGCCTCTTGTCGTTAACGTTTATGTTTTGCTTTGTAGTGGCGGGAAAATAGAGACGGTGGTTCTTCCTGCTGTTTCCGAGTCAGACAGGGATAAAGTCGGGCTTCTCAGGAAACAAATGACTTCCTGACTTGAAAGCTTTGGATCTCAAAGAACATACAGTATGCTTTTAGTTTCTTTTAGTTGAGAAGACACGTGTTGAAAATGTCTTTAAAAGCCTTCTGTTTACATAGGGTGCCTCTATACCATTAGGATACGTGTTTGGGCGCACCATCGAAAGGAAATGGAAGTATATACGTCCCGGAATGATTAAAGCCTGACTCCAAAATTGTGAGCATTAGTGGGGCTTCTCGGTGCTCTTCCTGCTTTACAGAGAAGCACGGAAGCCGCAGCGGAGGGACTGGCTAGCTCTGCACCCTTAGGAGCACCCAGGGGTTGTTCTGCTCAGGTGCAACTGGTCCATGAATAGTTCTCTCCCTGATTCCGATACTTATTCTAATGTGCGTGCGTGCGTGCATGTGTGCGTGCATGCGTGTGTGTGTGCATGTGTGTATGCATGTGTGTGTGCACCTGAGGAGGTCTGAAGTTGACACTGGGTATCTTCCTTTATCATTCTCCACTTTAGTTTTGATCTCTCGCTGAGCCCAGAGCTTGCAGATTCCTTCGGGTCCATCTAGCCAGCTCCCATGGGGAAGCTAAAGTCTGCCAAATTCTAATCTTTGAGAATTTTCTTAAAAACCCACTTTATTTTGAAAACTTAACAACTCCTAAGACCATGGAGACAAGCCGCTCACCGTCCTCCTGTTCATACATTTAAGACTGTCTGTGGGAAAGGTATCATGAATATAGCTACTCTTTCATTTTTAAGGTTCCAATAAGGTTGCCAACTTCTATATATGATGGTGATACCGCGTTATTTCTTCCTGCGTCTTTTACAAATACTACTCTAAATATGTTCAAAGTTAAGCGTCTCTCAAGCACGCTGAGGCTCATTACTTGCTCCCCTCCTGTCAACTGTGTGCAGAGGAGTGTTGTAAAAATTTTGAAAACACAGTTGACGTCAAGCTTGCACTTTAAGTGATGATTTCAACAAAAACCATCTCAATACACAACGCAAGAACACAGCACATGACAGGGCAAACCATTGTTTAGAGACACAGGTTTTGTCTTTTTATTTCTCCAGGGAGCTCTTAAAGCTGGTTAGACTATTCAGAAAAATTACCCATGCGTTTTTGTGATAACCTGTCTTCGTGCGTGCCAACGTTCTGCCTTCTTTTCTTTTGTGATTTCTATCGTTTGAGAGTACAACTGGAAATGCCTGTTAGAGATGAGTTCTAGGAAAATAAATGTCAAAGAATTTTCTTCCCTGAAAGCTGTTGAAAAGCTGGCCGTGGAAGACCGTGGCCTGTGTATAGAGTATTATGGCTGAAAAATGCAAGGTCGTCTCCAAATTCAAAATACTGCAGGTTTCCCAGGAAAGAATGCACCCTAGGAGGCCATGAGGGGAGACTGCCTTTCCTTCACCCTTCTAAAACGTGGCTGCGTTCTGAATCGGGGCTTAGGATTTCCAGACTCATTACGTTGATAGTTTGGTTCACTTTTTCAGGCACCTTTTACGCGCTCGAATTATTTGCCCATGCCCACCGGGGAGGGACTTCATTTTCAGAGCTTGTGCTGAACTTCACTGGTTTCTTAAAAACGTGAGTTGCATTCTTTTTGATCAGTTTTATGGATTTGTGTGCACAAACCCTGGTGGGAAGCTGCTGTCTCCAAGTGTGAATTTTGACACAGGCTTGTTCTTCAACCGCTTGGCTCTGTGTGTGTGTGTTTGGGGGGGGGGAACTGAGGCAGGAGAGATTTTTGGCTCAAGTTGAGGTGTTCCAAGCTTTGAGAAGGGGGTAAGTCTTACTTCAACACCACCTTCCACGGAAATAGGAAGAACAGACTTTCCCAAGGGGTGTTCAAAGGATGGAAGGATGGGGGTGCTACCACAGTTCGGGGTTCACTTTGGAAATCGTTGTTCTGCCCAAATGAGTGACCTGTGACCTTAAAGGGACCCAGCATCCTGCCTCCTTTGCAGCCTCTGATTTTGTAAATTTGGGGAGCTGCTTTGTTTCTTTGCCCCTTGTATAAAGAGGTTCGACCAGATGCCTGTAAAAAATAATGGAAAAACCTGTCGCACATAACCATAGACTTATATTTCAAAATGTAGAGTTAAAGCCGGAAGTAAATGCCTGAAATCAGTTAAATGTCTCAGGACTACTATGTCATTCACTTATTTATTAATGTGACAGGCTGGCCTTGAACTTGGTACCTTCCTGCTTCCCTCCTGAGGCCTGAGCTGACGGGCGCGTGTGCCACCACCCTTGGGTGACGGTAACCGCCTCTTCCTCTTCCTCCTCCTTTCCTTGAAACCTTAATTGTACTGGCTGTAACAGTGTTAGGTTTATGGGAAACTTGAGCAGGAAGTGTGGAGTACCTACTCAGCCCTCGCTGACCTTCCTCTGTCCCCAGCTTCTCCAACATTTGCTAAGATTGATGAGCCAGTATCAACATATTGCAAATTGAGATCCAGAGTTTATGTTAGATTTGAGGGTTTTTTTTCCGTTGTTGTCCATTCTGTGGGTTTTGACAAAGTCGTAATGCTATCTATCCAATGTTAGAGCACCATGGTAAATAGTATCACATCCCTAAAAATTCCGATTCTGGCTTTCCCTTACTCCAAACTCCAGGCCTCCGCCAGTCCCTTTTACGGCTTTCCTCTTCAGAATGGCTGTAACCGCGTAGCCTCCCTCGATTTCTCGTCCTAGCTTTTTTCACTTAGCAGTAGGCGCTTGTTGACGGCTCATTTCTTTCCATCATTGGACAGTGTAGACAGATGCATACACGGAGTCCATATATCGATGCACTGTAGTTTGTTTACACACCCACTACTGTAAGATACCTTGATGATTTCACATCTTGGTAACCGTGAATAAAACTAGTATCAACACTTTTTTCCCCTGGAAGGTTTCGTGTTTAAGTCGTTTGTGTAAATAATGTGTGTGGTTCCTGGATCAGATGGAAGCGCCTGTTGGCTGCTATAAGACGTTGTAAGGCTAGCCTTCTCCTGTATTTGTCGATTCAAGGGGGAAAGGAGCAGAAAGGATGCTGAGGTCTGCATTCGTGAGCCTTTAAACACGGTCTGTCCCCGTACGTTAGCTCAGCCTTACCAGAGGACAGTGAAGGAGGGTTTTCCTTTTCTCCTGGTTATATGCTTGACAATATATTCATCCAAATCGTGGGGAAATAAGGAGGCCCGACCTCTGGGGAGTTGAGTCTATCTATTTGAAGTACTTGACTTTTGTAGATTTGGTACATTTAATGCCCCCTCCCCAACCTCCGCCTTTATCTTCCCTCTGTCTGCTCACCATAGCAACACTCTGTTCCCGTACATCCATCCCATATTTGAATGCCCTCTTCCGGCTTTAGACTCCATGGAGGTCAGCAGAGAGCTGGTTCCAAAGCCTTCCTCCCATGTCTAGCCACTCACTGTGACTCTCGACTCTTTGGTTTTACTCTCTGTATTCTGTCTCGTTCTCCTAGTGGTCTGCAGACCTGGCATTAGCATTGGTAATCCTTTCTGGGCCACCCTCACCTAGCTCATCCTCTTCCCACCTCAGCCCCTCTGAACACTGCCTCTGCAGGCCTTCCGCTCTCTAGCAATCTCTGAATTTCTCTTTCCTGTCCCTCATTTGATTCTTCCTGCACTTTGATTTATTTTGCTGACTCTGATTTCTTGGTCTTCTCCCCACCTATTCGGTTCCTTCTGGATAGAGGCTATCACGAGGGCCTGAAGCTGTTTACCTCTTTGTTCTCATTTCTTTCTGTGTTGTTAACTTTTTGCCAAATGCTCTCTTACCTCAGCTCTTTCTCTTACGGAGAATCATATAAAGTGGGTCTTTTGCTCACACATGCGCTCACAGCCCTGGTTAACAGTGCTAAACGTCGGGGACTAGGAAAGAGTCCAAGTGTGTTAGTCTTGGTATTCATGGCATCCCATCATCTGGCGTTAGCATAAATGTTCACATTTGTATCTCCCTACCCCTTGCTTGTTTCTATGCTCCCGCCAAATCATGCTCTTTACTGTGTGTATGTGTGTTGTATGAAGGATGGAAAATCGGTTTCACTTATGTGGTTGTGCTGGTTACTCTTTTATGATCGTGAGGAGAAGTGTGTTGAGAAGGATTCTGGGGGACGGAGTGAGCTCATCTAGAGAGACTACAGTTATCAGCCTGTGACGTCTCCCCCAGGGGTGGAAGATGTGAGCATCATGCAGGGACTATTCATTAACCAGTTATTACCGGTTCTTTGCCACATGTTTCCCTTTCTGCTTTACATATATGCACGCATGTAAATATGTATATATATACAATATATGTAATCTGTATATTGCATATATAGATTTTACTTATTTGTCCAAGTTCAGGTCAACTGTTAAACAATAGAAAGGCTTTTCTCCTCATTCCACTCTTCTCTCTAGACAACTACCTGTCATTTTAGACATCTTCCCTCCGTGAAGACATACTGAGGACATATACTCCTTTTCTCACTATATTGTTAGTTTTTCCAAGGCTTAGATTTTTTTCTTTTTTCTTTCTTTCTTTTTTTCTTTTTAAGGATGAGCTCTAGGCTGGGTAGTGGTGGCACATGTCTTTAATCCCAGCAGTCAGGAGACAGAGGCAGGTGGATCTCTGTGAGTCCAGGACCAGCCTGGTCTACAAAGCGAGGTCCAGAACAGCCAGGGCTACACAGAGAAACCCTGCCTCGAAATACAAACACAAAAACATACAGAACAACAGGGTCTCAGTACAGACCCCTGGCTGGTCTGGAACTGACCGTGTAGATCAGACTGGCCTTGAACTCACAGAGATCCACCTGTGTCTGCCGCAAGTGCTGTGGTTCTGGATGTGCGCCACCACTGCTACCTCCAACACTGACACTTATTTTAAGTTTTTTCTAAGGATTTCTGATGAAAGCTCTGAACTTTAAGATTATATCTGAGCTTCCTCCCCCCCCCCCCCCCCCGATTTCCTCACAGAGATCAGAAAAGCTTCTGAAGTAATCCTATTGGTAAATACTGGTTTGTTGTTGGGGTAAATCTCCTGCGTCCCGTCATATAACTTCACGTACGATGGTTCCCAAACGGTTGGCGACTCTTGGATTCTCCAGGCCGCTGCAGCTCCCCCAGGAACCAAGAACTGTGGTTCATTCTGAACAAAGAAAGTGTGGGGTAGACACTTCTGCTCAGGACGAGGGCAGGGAGCTTGGGCTTCAATGCCGTGTTAGTATTGTATTCCTAAACACTGTATTAGTCAGCTGTGTTTCTGCCGCCGTGAAGAAAGAGCTGACGCAGGCTACTTAGGAGTGAAAAGAGGTTTTTTCGGGCTCATTGTTCAGGAGATTGGGTGACCCCATTAATTTTGACTTCTTGTGAGGGCAGCTCATTGTAGGAGCAAAGATGAAAGCAAAACACATCAACAACCAGAGATGGGGTGGAGCTGCTTTCGCAGGCACACCTTCAGTGACCTCAACGCTGTCCACTAGACTCTACTTCCTTAAGGCTTTTGGTACTTGTCGGTACCCCTGTCCCGGGTACGAGGACCTTTAGGGAGCACTCATATTGCAGCCAAACCGTAGCAAACATATTAATCACTCCCCTTACGCAAATATTAGACATTGTGGTGCCATATGGCGGTAGCATGTATATAGGCTGGCTGTCGTGGATTATCAACAAGCTGTTCAAACGCACTACTGTGATTTCAGTTCTGAGTCAATATTTAGAGAACATTCATGGGATTAAAATAAACCAAATATAAAAAAAATGACACAAAAGCTCTAAATTCCCATATTTGAGAGAGAGCGTATAATTCATCTGGGACGGCGACAAGCCAGTTTCCCCCACAGTTAATAAGTGGTTAATAAACAGTGCTCTCTATGTTTATGCTAAGTGTGTGCGACTGGGGAGGGGCGGACAGAAAGCTCGCGGGGCTGTCTTCCTGCATGGGCCAAGAAGACAAGAATGTCGAGCTAGACGCTGCAAGTATGAGAAGAGAGATAAATGGAAAAATACGCTGGAGACGTGAGCGGGTGAAAGTCGCTCTGAGGAGGGAGTGAAGGGGTCTGGCGAGAACAGGAAGGTGTGTGCCTTGGGCTGGAGGAAAGGGAACGGGGATGCGGTCAGAGTGTTCTTGTCAGTAGGATGCCATGTGCTCCCCAGCCTTCTCAGAACGCGCGTGTTCTTTACAGAAACCCATAGTACTGGAGTTCTGTCTTTTCAACCTTGCATACTATTCCTCCATACACAGACGGTGGTTTTCTCCCTATCCCCAACCAAGCCGATTCTGTTGAGCTTCACTGTTTAGAGCTGGCAAGAAAAGGGATTTATTTCCCGAATGTAACTTAGATCAGAGTGTTGGAGGTCATGCGGGCTCCCTGAGCTTTCTCAGGCACTCCGTGTGCGTGGACTTTGTCATTTGCCCGCCCCACTTTGAGCACTGCCAATCATGGGAGGCGTAGTCAAATAAATCACTGAGAGGAGGCGTGGATGGAGGGCTCCTTGTGTGAGGGCTCACGTGCTGCCAGCCTGTGCCATGTTATATGTACGCTTACACACACACATACACACATGTATATATATACACACACACATACACACATGTATATATACACACACACATATACACACACATACAAACACACTCATACACACACTCACATACACACAATAAATAACTGTTTTTTTTTTTTTTAATCATGACGTTCCGTCTCCAGCACATTCAGGACTAAGTAAAATTAGGGTTCACAGGCTGGGAAGGTTAGTGGACCAGGAACATTCAAGGACAAGGTCTTGCTGAAACGGTTATCCTGAGAGAAAGGCAAGACTGGAAATGGATGGGAAGAGATCCGCTTTGTGGAGGGCCTGGGGAGCTGTGGAAAGTTCCAGGCTCTGAGCTGAGGTATTAATACGTTATATGTAGACTTTCCTTGGGTCTCTGAGCTAAGGTATTAACACGTTATATGTAGACTTTCCCCGGGTCTCTGAGCTAAGGTATTAACACGTTATATGTAGACTTTCCCCGGGTCTCTGAGCTAAGGTTATTAATACGTTATATGTAGACTTTCTCCGTGTCTCTGAGGTAAGGTATTAACACGTTATATGTAGACTTTCCCCAGGTTTCTGACTTTGGTAGGGATGCAGTGTATTGTCTTAGCAGTTTGAAGGATGGCTTTGGCGGTGGCAGGGGCCCAAAGCAGAAAACAAAAGACAAGTTAATAAGAGGAAACAATCATGACTAGAGATGTAAATGATTCATAGGGTGCTTATTACCATTATGGAGACCGACTATATTCCAGGACTCTGCTGAGTGGTGAGGAGCCAGGAAGGGGGAGCTTCTGATGGTGAGAGAGAAGCAAACAGTGATGAGTTTGTCCGAATATTCAGGTACTCAGTAGGCAAATTCCCAGGAGAGTATATTTTTAAAAATAAAATTTATTTTGTATTTTTAGATTGATGAAAGATGGTTAAGGTGGAACACATACATATGATTTACTTAAAATTGTGTGTGTGTGAGTGTGTGTGTATCTGTATGGGTGTGTTCTCTGTGTGTGGGTGTCTGAGGAGGTCAGAAGATGATGTCAAAACCCCTGGAGCTAAAGTTGCAGGTTGTGAGCTTCGTGATATGGGTGCTGAGAACTAAATTCAGGTCCTCTGGAAGAGCGGCAAGGGCTCTTACCTGCTAGGCCATCTGTCCAGCCCTGGGGACACAGCCCTGGGGACACATCAACACCTTTGGCTTCCTGTGTCGTTATTATCTCGTTCGCACCAAGAACACCTGATATTTGCTCAGTTAACAATACAGTCAAACACCATTCAGCCTTAGGGCCCTGCTATTGGCTGTAATGTGGTTGGAGCTGGAGGACATTGTGGTAAGTTAAATAAGCTGGGCACTGAAAGAAAAGTATTGTTTCATGCCACATATATATGAGGTAAAGAGACGGAGCTTAGATGCACGAGATGACGTCACTGAGATGAGTCACTCAGCGAAGAGACAGAACTCAGATGCACCGAGATGACGTCACTCAGATGTGCAGAGACGGAGTCACTCAGTGAAGTGAAGAGACAGCTCAGACGCACAGAGGTGGAGGCCGAAGCAGCTGCAACCACAGGGTGAGGGTGCAGAGCTGGCAGGAAGTGACAAAGTAGGGCAAAGCTCACAGAGCAGCAGGATGCAGGATGGGCAAGGCTAGATCCAGCTGCACGCAGGTGTGCCTTGCACACTGCCCTTGTGTCAGGAGAGTGTGGGCTAACACACGAGGAAGCCTTCTGAGGAGAAATTCGTTTACATTGGAGAGAGTTTTCAGAACCTCCTAGACCCTCATCACGTGGGCTGTACATACAGATACGATGGCGTCTAAACAGTTAGATCCAGCAGAGAAAACCTCAAGGTGATTGACAGAATGACACTTTATGCACACATACGATATGAATGTTGAAATAGGAGCGGCGGGGCTGCGTCCCCAACACCCCGGCCGCTTGGCTAGCTTATGCCCAAAATAACAACACACAAACTGTATTCAGTTAAACACCGCTTGGCCCATGAACTCTAGCCCTTACAGGTTAATTCTCGCACCTGGACTAGCCCATTTCTAATGATGTGTGTAAGCACCCCAAGGTGCGCTTACCGGGAAGATTCTAGCCTATGTCCATCCTGGGTTGGAGTTGCCTGGGAGAGCTGAGCATGGCTTCTCTGCTCCAGCAGAGCTGTCGGGTCTCTCCGGAAGTAGAGCAGACCTCACTTCCTCTTCCGCCCAGCATCCTATTCTGTTTATTCCACCCACCTATGTTCTAAGTTATGAGGCCAAGCAGTTGGTTTATTATACTTAACCAATTACCTTCCTCCATCATATGAAGAGGGCACAGCAACTTAAACTTGTATTGTAGATTGACATAGGAAAGAAGAGGGTACATTTGGGATAAGAGGCAGGAAAGGAAGCCACACAGCGGACTGGCAGTAAGTGTTGATGAGGGTATCCAGTGGAGCCTACACTGTTTCATGGTGTGTTCTATTGATGGTGCACATAGGGCCTGCCCCTTAGGGAGGGACCCACTGATGAGAGGCAAACCGCTTCTTTTCCACATTTTATAAGTATGAAGCATGGGGAAGGGTCATTGAGCAAGTGTGTGCTTTGGTGTGCGTGAATGGTATGTACTTGGGCTTCCCAAAATAGAACTTTAGTTTATTTTCTCACTAGTCTCAGCGAGAAGACTGTGCTTCTGAAATACACCCAGTCAGCCCTGAGGAGTGGGAGGGGGAGCTCTGATTACCATAGAGCCTGGGATCATTGGCACACACCAGCATACATATGTTTCCCCTCGTGAATCCGAGGAGAGGGGCTCATTGTCAAACCTGTTCACCCGTCAAGCCAGTTTGTTTCTTGATGCTTGCTATGGAAGCAAGTGAATGTGGCAGACAGTTAAACAATATGCAGAGGAGTATATAATAAATAATAAGCCCAGGTCCCCAACACCCAGAGGCAAATGCCTTTACAGTTTCTAGTGAATTTTCCATTCTAGGGAAGGCAGGAAGGCAGCGTGGCTCCCCTGCATTGCACCCCATAAATACTCTGCAACTTATTTTTCCAGGCCGACTCTGAAATACGTGTGAGTTGTGTTTGTGTGTGTATGTGTGTGCATGTGTGTATGTGTGTGCATGTGTGTCTGTGTGTGTTTGTGTGTGTGTACATGTGTGTATTTGTGTGTGTTGCACACGTATGTGTGCATGCATATACAAACTATCCGTCTCAGGGGTCATTCCTCTGGAGCTGACCACCTTGTTTTTCCAAGACAAGGTTTCTTACTTGATCTGGGCTTCTGATTAGGCTAGGTTGGTTTGCCAGCAGTTTTAGGGGCCCAACTGTGGCCTCCTCTGGGATTTCAAGCGTGTACTACCACACACAGTTTCCTGAGTGGGTTCTTGGATTTGATCTTAGGTCTTCAAACATATCTAGAAAGCATTTGACCAGCAGAACTATCTTCCCAGCTTCTAAGACACGAGCTCCGAGGAACAAGACAGAGCAGTTTGCTGCAAGAGACGCAGATATTTGGATACTAACGCTGATATGCCCTCATTGATAACGACAGTTCTAAAATCAGGCATAAAGGGGCCCCATCCTCCCCATGGCACGGATATAATGCTATGAACCTAACCATTCATGTCATATTCCCATAGTTCAAGGGAGAATGTGCAATATGCGGACACTTTAGGGCATTGAAGCATTTCCCCATTCTCCAGCTCCCTCCCGGTTGTGTGTGGGCTGAAACAGCTTGCCGACCTTGGCAGTGTTGGTGGCGCTTCTCTCAGCAGAGGCTTCCACGTAGAGCTTCAAACACCTTTGTGGTTTGGGTTGTATTTTGACAGTTGCTAGGTAGCTTGAGTCAGAGAGCACAGCTGTGCAATTTGTGATTTTTTTTTCCATCCTGGTCTCTAGTGAGAGCTCCGTCAGATGAAACTGCCGTCGGACTGCTAGTGCGTTAGTGTTGACCAGATTGTTGAGAACACGCATGGCAGAGCAATGCGCGAAAGTCTACAAGCGAATTGAGCCCAGAGGAATGCAGGCCAGCGCCTTGGGAACAGATGTTCTGAACTGTGTTAATGAAAGGCAAAACCCTGGGGCTTGGGACTCACAGATTCCTGGAGCGTGGCTGCCTGGAGCAGGGGCCAGGGGCGTGGCCAATGTGTGTTAACCTGCTCATCTCTGCCTTGAGAGCAGCCTGTGTTAAACAGTCAGGGAGAGAGGTTAGGATTTTTCTAGAAGGAAATAAAAAGGTAAAAGAAAATATGGAAATGTAATTTGCCTGATAGAACAGACACTTGAGGATTTGAAATGGGCTCTCGTACAGGAATGAATACAGTTCGTTCATCGAGTTCTTCAGAGTGTTTTTCTTGCTGACTTATAAGTGTTTATTTTTTTATTTTTTGGAGAGGTGGGTCAGTGTGAAGCATCTTTGATCATTTTTATGGATCTATAGTGGATGGTGGCAGGGAAACACCGTGAACAAACGGAAAAGTCAAGATACGAGCTAAATACTCCGTGAAGGGTGCCAGGCAGACGCTGCTGCCAGGGCTTACGCTGGAAAGACCAACCACGGAAGAAGGCTTCAAGAGAGCTGAGCTGTTTTCCTGAGCTAGAGGGGCAATCAAATCAGCCAGAGATCTCGCCTGGCTGCCTAGAGATTAGTTGGGCCTGGAGTCTGGAGCCACAGAGGGGCCGCTGGGAGGAGCTTTCCCAGGAAATGAAGCCATGGAAAGTTCCTTTTCTTGGCTACCGCTCACCTGCGTGCTTGCCGAGCCCCGTGTCTGCTGTTGATGAATTTCAGGAGGCAGAATTTATGTCGTAGGCGCTGATTAACGAGGACGGTGAAGAGCCGGTACCGAGGGAATTAACGGTTCCCAAGGTCGCAGTCGCCCTGCTCGGAGCCTGCCGCCCAATCTCTCGGCAAGTCGGTGTCGCGTCCGCATGTTGCCATGTGGGGTTTTGAAACCGCAACACAATAATAGAAAAGACGCTTCTTCTAGGTCCTTCTCAGCCTTTGCTTTAACCTTAATGTTTTTGCTGTTCTACATAATCAAGTTAGTTATGAGATGTCCAGTTAAGATGAATAATGGAAATTTAAAAACATTCTGGCATTGCCTCTTTTTTTCTAATTACCAGGGCAGTTCAGGCATAAAGCAATAAGCTCTGATTTCTTTTTGAAATATTCTATGAGTGGGGTTGAGTTAGGAACGAGGTGAAGGCGTCCTAAGGGAATCAAGAAAGTTTAAAGAACAATAAAGGTTGGGTAAACCTTTCTCTGCGGGTATGGGGTGAGCATTTAATCAGTTCAGCCAAGTACCGAAGCATCTACCCAGAGACAGTCTCTCAGAGGGGATCATTAGCGTGAGACCGGCTTCTCCTTTGAGGGAACACCCAGGTCAGCACCTGACTGTTGAAGCGTGGACCAGCCTTTTCCTAAACACAAACATTCAGTTTATCTATTAGAAGGTAAACTTGGACTTACACGTGGGCAAACACATATACCCCCACGCCCACACATGCAAACTCTATACACCATACACACACAAACATACACCATAGTCACCACAACACTACACACACATACCATATACACACACCACACATACACACAGAAACATACACCATAGTCACCACAACACTACACACACATACCACATACACACACCACACATACACACACAAACATACACCATAGTCACCACAACACTACACACACATACCACATACACACCACACATACACACACCACACACATACATACACACCACACACATACACACACACCACACATACATACAAACATACATATGTACATACCACACACACACACACACACACAAAGGCTGGGGAATGAGAAGAAGTGGTACTTACTTAGTCACCCTTTGGTAAGTAATTTAACCTTTCTGAAGTCTAGCAATTTCTTCATTAACCGTATGACAGAATTTAAGTGGCGTCATCTCTAAGGTTCCATCCAACGCTAACCCCTTTGTCCAAGCCTTCCCTGTCCCCTTCGCTTCCCTCCGCTTGCCCCGCAGTCTGACGGTGAACTAAGTCCTCTCTCTGGACATGTTAACTCAGAGGGCAAATGGGAATCCTGCCTAAACTGCTGGGTTACCTGCCCGTGTATATGCGTGTGAGAGAGAGCACGATGCAGGAACTGGGCTCAAGCTTAGAATCTTTAGTGAAACTTGGTAGATGAAGAGTTGGGACCACACAGTGTTTAGTGAGCAGGTGGACTACAGAAACAAACAGAAAAACAAAGGAACAGCAAACCAACCCCCAAGGTTGTTAACGCCCCAGGGTGGCACCCAGCTCCCTAATATATACACAAAGGCTTATTCTTACTTATGAATGCACGGCCTTAGCTTGGCTTGTTTCTAGCCAGCTTTTCTAATTTAAATCCTGTTTCTCTTTAGCTGCATTTTGCCTCTGTTTTTTTTTTTTTTTAACCTTTCTTTATTCTCTATATATCTTTCTTTCCTTCTTACTCTGTGGCCGGCTGTGTGGCTGGGTGTCTGGCCCCTGGCATCCTCCTCTCTTCCTTTTCCCACTCCTCGTACTTGTGTCTAGGTTTCTCCTTTTGATTATATTCTCTCTGCCTCCTAGCCCCGCCTGTTTCTCTGTCCTGCCCTACTATTGGCTGTTCAGCTCTTTTTTAGACCAATCAGGTGTTTTAGGCAGTAAAAGTAACACAGCTTCACAGAGTTAAACAAATGCAGCATAAAAGAATGCAACACATCTTTGCATCATTAACCAAATATTCCACAGCGTAAACGGATGTATCATCTTTAACTAATATTCTACAACATTTGACCTCTGGTCTCCTAGAGAACAAGCCACATGGCTTCCAAGTCTCTGTGACCACATATTCACCGTCTGGATCTCCAGAGTGCTAACCCACTGGGAACCCCAGAAATGCTATACAGGTTTCAATTCAGTTCTTTTCTTTAGAGAGTACAGGGGTTCAGGTCCATGGCCTGGCACACGCTTGGCAAGGGCTCTGAGGGCCTCCCTGTCCCTGAAGACTTGAACTGAAGACATTTGACCCAGAAGATTGGACAGAAGACTCTTCCCTTAGCTGATCAAAGAAGTAACTTCCGGGAGACAAAGGTCTTCTAAGCCCCTTCCCTGGGGGAATGTCATGGCTGGAAGAAGGCAGCAGCAGATCACGTGACTTCCAAGAACCCATGTTTTCAAAATTTTAATCTTTTATTTGCTCTACTAAGAGCCCCTTTGTCTTTTCAAAGAAAAACTATCTATTTTCCCATTTTCGTTTCCCTACAAATTTTGGTATATAAATTCCAAATTCCAGCCTCTCCCCATCCCCGAACATTTCTGTTCTCCTATGTACTGAATGTATAAACACTGTGCATTTCCTCTTCTTGCTAGTTTGTTTATATATATATACATATACATACACACACACACACACACACACATATATATATATAATCAGTTTAATTCACATACCCTGAGGAACTCAAGTGACAGATTAGCCCTGCATTCTCTCTTATGAGAATGTAAAACCAGTCCCCCCTCCTGCATAAAACAAACCCTTTCTCTTCTCTTAGTGCTGGGCATTGCATCTAGAGCTTCTTGTGTGCTTGCACAACAGATTTGTTGTAGAAAAATATCTATGGAGACAGCGATTTTTACAAAGAAACATAACAGAAAAATTAACAAAAAAAAAATCCAGTAGAGACGCTTGCGGTAATGGAGCGGCTGCCGGGCAGTTATACACACACACACACACACACACACACACACACACACACACACACACACGATGGAAGCGTTCCATTCTGCTGTTGGGAGAAGAGTGATGTCCTAATAGACTGTGCTGGTCTCTACTTCAGGAAACATGGGCAGCCCTGGGAATTGGTGGGAAGGCATAACCTCCGTGTTTAGCTTTACTGTCCATCCTGGCTACTGTACTGTCAACTTGACACAAAGAGTTACCGGAGAAGAGAGAAGCAGTTGGGAAGATGCCATCACGGACTGGCCTGAAGGACGTTTTCCTCACTAGTGGTTGACGCGGGAGGGCCCTGCCTACCGCAGGCTCTACCATCCCTCGGCAGTCCTGGTGAGTCCTGCGGTGGATAAGAAATCAGTGCGGCAGACATGAACATCTGCTTACTGTTAAATTTAATTTCTACGCTTTCTGGAAAGAGTGATGTACCAAGGCAGAGAACCCAGGAGATGTCAGGGGTTAAAGTGTTGGCACAAGGGATTTTTTTTTTAATAATGGGAATTTTCTGTATGTTTTTTGTAGTTACGTGGGTATATGCATTTGTCAAAACTCAGAGAATTCTACAACGAAAGAATGAATTTTACTGTCTGACAAATTTAAAATTAATATGATTATATATATCTATTGAAGATTAATTTTTAATACAATAATCTGCTCAGTGTTCCCCCTCCTCCAACTCCTCTGAGATCCTCTCCACCTAGCCAACTCCACTTCATTTTTTTCTCTTTCTTTAGAGAGGAAACAAACAGGCAAGCAAAAGAAACCAAACAAACCAGAATAGGAAAAAAAAAAAAAAAACCAAAGAAAAAAACCACAAGAAACACACATATATAAAACCCATAAAAATACAAAATCAGGAGCCAGGCGGTGGTGGCGCACACCTTTAATCTCAGCACTTGGGAGGCAGGGGCAGATGGATCTTTGTGAGTTCGAGACCAGCCTGATCTACATTTTTGTGAGTTCCAGGACAGGCTCCAAAGCTACAGAGAAACCCTGTCTCAAAAAACCAAAAAATTTAACCAACCAACCAACCAACCAACCAACCAACCAACCAAACCAAACCAAAACCAAAAACAAAAAACCTCCAAACAAAGCAGAATGAGTTAAAAACGCCCCTGAATTTATTGTATTCGTTTTGTGCTGGCTGTCTCCTGCTGTCCACTGGCCCCGTCCTCAAGGGAGGTTTATATAACCAGGGGGGCTCTGTTGGAGCAAACTAATTTCCCATTGCAAACCGTGTCGATTGCAGGCAGACAGCTTCCCGGTTAGGGACGGCAGTTCCCGTCCACTTTCCTCTCTCAGCGCTGGGGCCCCGTTTGACGTGAACCTGTGCAGGCCCTGTGCGTGCTGCCAAGGTCTCCTAGTTCAGACGTGCAGCATCTTGTCACAGCTGGAGGACCCGTTCCCTTGGAGTCATCCATGTCCTCTGGCTCTTACGGTCATAGCTCACTGAGGCCCTAGGGGAGAAGTTTGACAAAGACATCCCATATCCCACAAAGTCTCCCACTCTCTGCACGTTGTCCAGCTGTGGGTCTCTGTGTTGGTTCCCACGACCAAACCATGGGCAGCAAGCCGGTAGGCAGCATTCCCGCCCTGCATGGCTTCTGCTCCAGTCCTTGCCTCCAGGTTCCAGCCTCGCTCTGCTCTCCTGCCCTGACCTTGGAGGTGTAAGCAGAAATAGATCCTCCCTTCCCCAAATTGCTTTTGGTCACCCGTATCTATCGCCACAAGAGAAACCGCAACTAAGACAGTAGGAAAAATCTCCTGTGGCCAAGAAATCAAGAAATATGTTGCCAGTGCTTCCTGAAAGGTGGGTTTAAGAGAAAGAGAGGAGACTAGAGCGGGACAAGCGGAGACAGCAGAGGGGAGATGTCCTTAGCGCTGGTGGGGCCATTTGCCCTCTCTCCTCACGTACCTGAAGGCACTGGTGCAGAACTTAGCATGGCACAGGGGACCAGGAGGATATCAAATTAGATGGAGATCAAGGACCTTTATGTCCCTGCAAGGTGAGACAGAGCTGGCACCTGGTTTTGTACCCTTGAGGGCACTCAGCTGACTCCTTAGGTTATATGTTCAAGATCCAGTTTAGAGCGGTATGGGGCGCCAGGCCTGACCCTGGCAACTGCCATTGGTAGAAAAAAAAAAGTGAGCCTAGGATGCGTTCCAAATAACCCTTTCTCCACGATGAACCGGGAGGGTGGCGTCCGGCTTGGCTGCCTGTTTCAAAGCTGCAGCAAATGTGGGCATGAATGCACCGGCAGGGTTTGGCCCTGCTTCTGGTGTGCCTGGCTGTGACAGCTGGAGACAGGAGGAGGATGGCGGAGTGCGGAACGAGGGCATTTGTCACTCGGGGCCGTGTGCCTCTCGGTTCCTGGCAAGCTCTGCTGCGCAGCTGTGGTGTGCGGGTAGGGGGGGAGGGCGCGGGGAGGGCGGCAGGGAGAGGGTACCCTGCAGCCTACGCACCCACCGAGTTTGGACGTCTCAGCTGGAGAGTGCCAACCTTGGGGAATCTACGTTACCTCGCCATTTGGAACTTGATTATTTCTGATTGCCTTTTGCAGACCGGACACGGGTCAGCGAGACTCTAAAGTGCTGGAAAGTAGCTGATGTACCTCTGCATTCAGATGTCTCTGTAGATGCACGGAGGGCTTGGGAGTCCGTAGCTTTTCCGTTAGCATCATTTTGCTTGCAGGATTTTCACCGCTCGACTTCTTTCCTTGAGAAAGTTTGTGCTGGTGAACTGTGCGCCATTGTTCGGCGGTGACAGCAGCTGCCTCATAACGTCAGATTCTGAGGGGACGGTGGGTGGCTGGAGCTTCAGTGAAGAACCTTTCTTTACACTTCTCTCTCGTTTGGGGTCCGAGGGTGTCACTGACAAAGGACTCGAATCCCCTGCAGTTGCTATAGGGGTGTTCGTGTGTGCGCACGCTGCGCGCATGATTTTATTCTTATTTTGTATGGTCACAATGTAGAACATACAATGGACCAGGTAGTTTCCTTGAAGTGTGCAATTCTGAGGTATGACATTCACACCCTGTTGCAGACATCCTTGCCACACGCCTCCAGAAACATGATACCCACCAAACGCTAATCCCTCATCTTTCAACTCTCCCCAGTGCCTGGTGGCCACGACTATTCACCTCCATGCATTGGAGGACTGTAAGAGAGATCATCCAGTCATATACATGGAATCATAACACGTTTGTCCTCTTGTGACCACTGTATTTCTCTAGGACCACGTCTTCCGGAGTTGTCCTTTTTGTTGCAAATGTCAGAATTGCCTTTCTTTTCGAAGTTACGTAGTATTTCATTGTGAGTCTATGCCACATCTATTTGTCCACCTGATGACGGACACTTTGGGAGCTTTTGCCTTTTGGGACTTGTGAACAAGGCTGACATAAACGTGGATCTACAAATACTTGAGACCTGGCTTTCAGTTCTACGGATGTCTACCGAGAAGTAGAATTGCTGGATTCTGTAATCACCTGTGTTTAATCTGTAAGTGAAGTCATGCCACCCCAGGACCAGTTCTAATTTCACCGTGCCTCACTTTCCCGGTGACATTGGCCCCTAATGGCAGGTGGCTGTCACCGTGAGGGATCACCCCTGCTTTAGGAGATGGTTGCAACAGGTTTGTGAGCCCCGGGCCAGCTTCGCCCTCCCTCACCTTCCCTGCGGTTTTCTGACTCTGTGAGATGCCCCTTCTTGTCTGGCTCCTTCCCGATGATTCTGTAAGATCTGGTCAGGTGTTGCCTTCTCTAGAAACATGTTCCTGGGTCTAATCAGGCTGCGTTGCGTGCCACCTTTTATGATTTCCTTCTTCCTTCATGGTACAGGATTGCCACTTCATTTGCCTCTCTCCTGTGTGCGGAAGGCCAGTTAATATATGTTGTCGTACCTACTGTGTGCTTGGTGCTAGGTAGGGGTTCAGTTAATATATGTTGATGTCCCTACTGTGTGATTGGTGCTAGGGGTTCAGTTAATATATGTTGACGTCCCTACTGTGTGATTGGTGCTAGGGGTTCAGTTAATATATGTTGACGTCCCTACTGTGTGATTGGTGCTAGGGGTTTAGTTAATATTTATTGCTGTACCTAGTGTGTGCTTGTTGCTAGGTAGCGGGTTCAGTTGCCACACAGATGCATAGTCTGTTTGCAGGGAGCTCCATCTGGACCAGTTTCTCAGGAAGTGCTTTATAAGACCACACAGATGCAGAACTGCTGGGGACCTGCTCAGCCTAGAATCTGAATTTTAACACCCCACTTTGGCAATTCTCATGCACACTGCTCACTGTGAAGCTCAGAGACCCCAGGGGTGGGGGAGACAGGTCCTCTGTCAGCACAGCACAGTGTCCGCAATCCCAGGGAGATTTCCTGGCCAGAAGGAGGTGTACCAGTGATCTTCGTTGAAGAGGAAAACTGAACAGAAATGAGGTGGGTGGGTCCCACGGTAAGGATGACTGGCAGCGTGGTGGGTAGACATGAACTCTGCCCTTTCTCCCGAGTGGACTGTGTAGCTGCTCCAAACAGGCAGGTCTCAAGCTAACTCCCAGCCAGAGCCTCACTTCCGCATTCCCTAAGGGGAGGAAACGGATCATTTCTAATCTTGAATTGCTTTAGATTGTTGACTGGCTAGAAGCCGCCAGGATTTCTAGTTTTTGTTAGGAAAGCTCTCTCTCTCTTCCCAACTTTGTTTCCATACAGTACACTCTGATTATGGTTTGTCCTCCCCAAGCTCCCCCCAGATCCTTCCCACCTCCACACCCACCCAAGTCTGCGCCCTTTCTCTTTAGAAAGAGAACAAACAGGGAAACAAGCAAACAAACAGAACCAGATAGAAAGAGAAAACACAAGAAACACCCACCCAGCAAAACCCACAAAGCCATAATATACAAGCAGAAGACCATTAAGACAAAAAAATGTCCAAACAAAGCAATACGAGACAAAAATTTATGAAATATGACTGAGTTCATTTTGTCTTGGCCGTCTTCTGCTGGGCATGCCCCCCCCCCCCCGCCGCCCTTAAGGGTGATTTATATAGCTAGTGAGACTCTATTGGAGAAAACTAATTTTTCCTGTGCAAGCGTGTGTCAATCACAGACCGCTTCTTGGTTCATGTCCACGTTCCTGCCTCAGTGCAGGGACCACATCTGGCTCGCATCTGCATAGGCTCTGTGTGTGCCTCCCCCGTCTCTGAGTTCGTACCTGTGTCTCAGTCCTGTCGTGTCTGACGCTGTCTCCATGCCATCATGCAGCCCCTCTGCTCATTCAGTTTTCCCGCCCTCTCCTTCTGCATAGCTCCCTGAAGCCTGAGGGGAGGGGTGTGAGGAAGACACCCCCTTAGGACCGAGTGCTATAAAACCTCCCTGCCTCTGCCCACTGTCCACTGCGGGTCTCCACATGAGCAGGGCAGAGCTTCTCAACAAGCCTTTATTAGGCATTATACTTGAAAAGGTGTATTACACAGCAGCTAGGAATAAAGGGCTCTGGAGTGTGTAATTTATAATGACATATAAAATAAAGCATACAATACAAAGACTTGTCTATAAGGACTACTACCCTTGTACACTGCATCTTTTTAGGAAGCGCAGAGAATTCCGTTTCGTTGCTGTTGTCCATTTGAATTTTGAGCATTCTAAAGAGAGGAGAGCAGCTCCCTACTATAGCATGTAAAGAGCTGCTACCACTTGCATTAACTCCCTGAGCTATTGTGGAGGGGCCCGACTGGATGCTGTGCTTCTCATCTGAGCACTAAAATGTCCACCTCCCCTCCTCTTCTTTGGCCTTTCGGGTTTAGAACTTGTGCTAAATATTCTGACACTTGCTTGTGTTTAAGAGGAAGACAGGGTTTCTGGAGCCTGCCTCGCCATGTTGTGAATATACCTCTGGATACAGGGACGGATTGGTTGACTATCAGGATAATGTCTCCACGTCAGTGGGAGCCATCTCCAGCTAAGGATAATGTCTCCACGTCAGTGGGAGCCATCTCCAGCTAAGGTTCTGGGAGAGACTGACCTGAGTGTTGAGCCAGTAGGCTGACTTCCTCATTTGGTCTGAGGAAGAGAGAGAGAGGGCCTCTTGACACCAGCAGTGGACCAGGGCAGCACAGCTGTTCCTCGGGCCTGTATTCCCCGCCCTCTGCGTATGGTCTCCTCTCATCTGAGAGGCTCCCTTTCTCTGTCTTCCAAACCCCCTCTTCATTTGCCCTCCTTCCCCAGCTCTGAATATTGTTTGTGTTTTTCCTTCCAGAACCCCAGACCTTTTACTCATCTCGGGAGAGCGTTCAGCTTTAGACTTGGGCGTTCATCTTGCTCTTTGCAGCTTGGTTTGTTGTTCATAACACGCCAGCCTTTGGTCTTGCTCGGCCAATGGCTGATTCTGGTAGCAGGTTTTTGTTGTTCTTATTGCTCCATGGTACCAAACTTCCGCATGTCTGCCGTTCTCCTCGTCTGTCAGCTCAGTGATTGCGGCCCTGGCCCTGGCCTCTACTTCACTTCTAATGGTCTCTATAACCTATGTGGCCAGGTTTCTGTTCATTTCTTGCCATATATTCCTTTAGCATGGGTGCATGTGTATATTTGTGTGTGTGTGTGTGTGTGTGTGTGTGTGTGTATACATGCACCTGCCAAACTCGGCCCAGATGTCTCCTTTATTCGTTTTCCACCTTACTTTTGGGACAGGGTCTCACTGACCCTGCAGCTCACCGGCTTGAATAGACTGACCGGCCAGCAAGCCTGGGGTCTGCTGGTCCGTGTTCTTGGTCTGTAATCACCGCTGAGCACGGCTGTGCCTGGCTTTTTAAAGATCTGTGCTGGAGACTGAATTTCGGCTTAGGCAACTCACTTCATACACTGACCCGTTTCCCCAAATTTCTCGACACATCTTTCTTATGCCAAGAACTTAATAACTCAGATCACTCTCTATCTCTGCTCATTGCCTAAGATAGCCTGCCCGCTTGATGTGTTTCCCTGGCGCTAAGTCACCTCCCACTGGGGTAAATGTCTGTTTAGTCTTTCTCTGCTATAAGAGGGCCCGTCTTGCCCTACCTGAATCCTGATTTGGCCAACTGAATACCAACTCAGTGGCTACATTCTCAACACTGGTGCTGTTGATCCACGGACGGACAAACACCCTGGGTAACTTCTGCTGCCCAGCCGGCTGCTCATGTGCACCGCAGTGAAGGCCGCTTCTGAATGTTACTCAGTAAGGGCATCTGTTTAAACGTGGCTTCCTCCTTTTGACCGAAAATAGAAGTCCAGCCACTTCAAGGGCAAAGGTTACCAGTCAACTTTCTCCCTCTGATTAAACTTTACCTTCTAAGTAACTTTGAGCTAGACTTTCATAACAAACCGGACAATTCTGGTTTACCGGTTTAGCGTGGCGTCTTACTATATTGATCTGAGTGTAAGCACCTACTCATTTTATTAACGGCTTCTCTGAGTTTATGGATGCCTTAGAATCCCACCCTGGCACCCGGTCAGAGGGACATTGCTAAATCTCCGCAGCGTCACAGATTCTTAGACTCACGATGCTTCATTTGCAGAGGCTCCAGTCATATTTTGTGAGCCCCTTTTCTGAGACCGCGATCGCAGTGATGGTTGTGTAGACGTCACCTCGTAAAACAGCCAATCAGCAGCTACACGTGCAGGAACGGGATTGCATTTATTAGTTTTTAAAGGGTTTTCATTTATTGTTTATATGCAGTTACAGATTATATAAAAATGAGTTCTGGTTAGCAGCCAGGCGCACACTCTGCTTTGTTTTGTAAAGGGAGAATCATTTGGAATTTTATTAGAATTTAAATCTGGACTGCTCTTCACGACAGTTTGAGAATTGCAGCGACCCCTGTTCTTCCTGAAAACCACATCAAAGAATACTTCAAGCTTCTCCGAGCAATGTACAGCCCAAGATGAGAGCAGCCATTGCTTTCCCATTGGCCATAGTAGCTGCGAGTTATTCTTTATTAAGAACGTTATCCTCCATTATTTCCACTTTGCTGCTTTTAAACTGGTTTTTGAAATGCCTTTTGATGAGACTTGCCGAAAGTGTTCCAGCTTGGATCATACTTTATAATCCTTATACTTAAAACTGTTGAGAACTGAACATTTTCTCTTTTTAAGATCAGCCTGATAGTAAGTTTCATAGAATTTTATAGTTGAAGCGTGCCAGCCAGTTCTCTCAATGGCTTCTTTTTTTTTCTCCCAAGGTTAAATCTTACCCAGGTTTGTTCTCTGATAGGAATAGGCGCTTTGAATAACCTGCTGTCGCTGCCGCCCTTGAGACTGAGCTGCAAAACAAATGGTCACTTTAGTGAGCTGAAAGGCTAGGAATTCCCCGCAAACAGCCTGCACAGATGTTAAAAGAGGAGAAGTCTGGTTTCCCTGGGGTAATGATCCACTGGATCTAGGGAAGGGCATCGAAATGTAATGGAAACATTTGAACACAGATGTCTTAATTAGAAGCCATGAGAATCTGATGCCACTTTGGTCTTATTCTGACAGGCACCTTTGGGGACGCTGAAAGGACTTGATATACATAGAGAAGACTGGAGGGGACGGGGTGCTCGGGTACACAGGGAGGCTACATAATGTTGAGGAGGGCCTGCGGTAGGTAGTAGAGCCTTGGAGAAGCTGGCCTGGGGTAAGAGACCCCGAAAACAAGGAAGCTAAAAACATCCCAGATTTAGGACATCTCTGTTTAGGACATCATGCTTTGAGCCACGGGAATAGGCAGGAAGTCGGCAGCCCCTCTGAGTCCTGTTCCATAGGGCTTTTCAGTTCACGTCCCAGGACAAGAAATGATCCTACAGGCTGGCTCTTCAGTGAGCTTCTGTTTCTGTGAGGTCGTATTATATTTTGGGATATTTTCAGTTTTCAATTGACAGAAAATCTGGTGTAGAGCGGATCACGATGTCAAGATGAAAACGTAAGCCGTTGACTGGAAATGCTAAGATTATGGCAAAGGGCATAAGTCTTGTAAACAAAGGGAACTCAGCGCAAGGCCCAGTTCATGTCTGAGACACAGGACAGCCATTCAGAGCTGCTGCTGTTCTGAGGTAGTGAAAGCTGCAGAGAACTCCCAGGGCCTCCTTAAGCTGCCCTCCAATTGGGCTGAGAACTCCCAGGGCCTCCTTCAGCTGCCCTTCATTTACCAAGAAGCCCCAGGTCAGCTTAGCTTTAAGGGGTGAAGTGTGGGCAGCAAATTTTGGGTGTTTCCAGTCTTCCATAGACTCCATGCTTGAAACAGATCTTAAAATATATGAGTTTTCTTTCATCCTCCTCTTCCCACCACAGGCGTTGTTTCTGACAAGGTTGAGTAAATCAGGGATGGAGAGATCATTCTATGGAAAAAAACATTGTAAATTAAGACTTCTGCAGAAGTGGTTTACATTTTATTATGGGATTTTTTTTCCAAGACAGAGTTTCACTGTGTAGTAGCCCTGGCTGTCCTGGAACTACCCTGTAGACCAGGCTGGCCTCAAACTTAGAGAGATCCACCTGCCTCAGCCTCCCAAGTGCTGTGATTAAAGACCTGTACCACTATGCCTGTGATATATTCTTAATCTAGCACTTATTTTAGATCTAGTCTTTAGCCCTGTGATACCCTTTTCAAAGTAAAATAGTTAACATTTTAGGATGTTCTAAATGAAAGTTTTTTACATATGAGATAGTAAAATGCCTTGCTTTATGTTAAAGGATTGATAAAAAAGGCTTGCTTAGGAAGTAAAACATGAGCCAGTAATTTAAAACAGTGGAAAAAGAACAAGGTCAAAGATTTCCTAATAAAACCCCACCGTGTCCTCTGCCAGTTTAGAAGCTCATACAAGCTGTCAGGACAACCCGATACAGCAAACATCTGGGATTTTTCTAAGTAATAATTAATTGTGTGCTAATTGAATTAACTGCAATCTAAAGAGAGATGGGCCGCATGGTGTGTTCAATGATTCAGATGGCATCTGGTAATTTCACGGTCCTTTTGAATTGTTGGGAGAGTCAAGCAGGTCCTCCCGGAGATGGGGATGATTTGATCATCACAGCCAAAGACGGTCACTTGGAAAACCATGTCGAAACACCGCTTCTTTGGGTAGCTGACGATAATAAACATTTCCCTTGTGTCTACCCGAACTTGGCTCTATGGCTGTTGAAGAGACAGGATAACAAGTGAAAAGAGGCACAGAGATAAAAGGAAGCCGTAGGCTGGTGTGTTAGCTTCTTCCCACTGAGGTCAGGTTAGTCAAGACTCTTCACTGAGAAATGGGAAGGTTGTGTCCCAACAAAGGGGGCTCCAGAGGAAGGCATTTTGTACGACTAGGACACGGGGGTCTACTCTTCTCTCTGCGTCTCCATGTCTCGACCTGTGCTGACACTGGCTTCAGGTTGGATAGAAGAACAATTTGCTTATACTAGTTCAAGCCCCTGTGTCCTCTTTGGTTCAAGGGCAGTGGCAAAGAAATGTTGCCCAAGAAAACTACCTGACTTTCGTCCCGATTGGCCTGTTGGATTTGGGGTGAGTGACGTCTGTCTATCCCAGATTGCCCGGTGTGGCCAGGAGCATGCGGACTTGTTCCTAGGGCTTCTCTCATGCTCTGTTGGAGCTCGGTCTGGAATCCTCATCCTACATCACAGCTTGGGAGCAAGTGGAGTTGAGGTGTAAGGGGAGCAAAGCTGAGCCAGCAAGCTGGACACAGCCACGGTAGACGATGCCTGTTTCCATCATGTAGTAGATAATCGATAAATGAGCCCTGAACTTGGGATGATTGTAAGAAAAGGATGCAGAGGGGCATTTTCCTTTGAAAACCATTTTGCGGTTCTGTCTACCTGTTTTGATTCCAAACCTCTGTGGAGCGAGAACAGATAAGAATTCATGCTCTCATTTCTGAAAGTATTTGTCAATAACCATGTGCCTTTCACACAATTTTTTAGTAATAATGTAAATTCCATTTTCTAGGTGGTAGAAATTTTATATGCTGAAATGATTTGATGCTGTTTATTAAACACAGCGTTGAGCACACTTAGAAGAAAATACCTCTACTGAAGGGAGCAGGCAATAGCACCTTGGCCCGAGTATTGCCATTTTGACTTCCAACTCCATTTTACTTGTAGGGTGGAATAAAGATCAGGTTTCCAAGCCCTTTGGGAGCTGAGAACCTTCCAGTGGCTGACCCTTCTCCTCCCTAAACCGCAGAAATAGCCACCATGCATCTTTAGTTCTCTAGGAACATCACTGCTCTTCCCAACCACAGAAGGAACAAATGAATCTGTTTGGGTGGACTGGAAAGCTTGCATTGTATGTCAGCTGACAATGATAGAACCTTCAAGGAAACCCCTGATCTCTAGATCCTGGTTAGTGAAAACTGTCACTGTCACTTGGTAACACATGTTTGTGATTTCTGTGCTGATAACCCTGCTTCTTTCCCTGCTCGGGGCTGTCAGGAGAAACAAGGCTCCCGAGTGCTTGTCCTGCACCCCTGATAGATCAGTGACCGCTTATGTTGTGTGTTATTAGAATCTCTGGAGGGCTGGAGAGATGGCTCAGAAGTTAAGAGCAGCGGCTGCTCTTCCAGAGGTCCTGAGTTCAATTCCCAGCAACCACAGGGTGGCTCACAACCATCTGTACTGAGATCTGGCGCCCTCCTCTGGCGTGAGAGCATACATCAAGACAGAATGTTGTATACATAATAAATAAATAAATCTTTAAAAAAAAACAAATATAGAATCTCTGGAACCATAAGTTCTGTCTCTCTCCTTCCTCGTGGCACATAACGGGCTAGGTGTGACACGCTATAAATGTTGTTGATGATATTGTCAAAGTCCGTGGAACAGCTGTGTTATTGTATTAGCGCCAACCAGTCATTAAAGACAGCCTTACAACTATTAGTCTGATAAGAGATCCTCTTATCAGTATTTTGTATGCTGCTGCATGCTCTGGAGTGGTTTGTCATATGACAATGCTTTCTAGAATTTGGGGTGTCACTATATATGGTTTTGAAAACCAGAATGGACATTCTAATTTGTTTTTGCCTATTGGCAAAATTCAAGTCCGAGGTAGATTAGCTTCTGCCTGTTTGGCTAATCCAAGGGGTTGAGAAGCTACATACAACGTGGTATCATGAAGTGTCCATTCCTTGTCACAGGTCCCTGTCTCAACAGGTGTTGCTGGAGTTAATCCTCTAAACCAGAGCACCGCTGAGAGTGACAAGGGAAATTACACTGCGAGTCCGGGTGACGTCAAAATGATCCAGAGCTTTACATCGCTTTTTGCAAAACAATATAGGTTTATTAACTGTAAGCTTAACATCGAATTCTTCACACACAGACAGTCTCAGGATGCTTTTTTATTTCATAAAGCATTCGGATAAGAGAACTGTTTAATAGTCATCTGAAGTTTTGGGCAAGGACTGTTTTTCTTTTAAGAACTAACAACATTTTGGGCTACAGTGAACATGAGGTCTTGTGTTCAATAGAGAGATACAGAGAGAGAGAGAGAGAGAGAGAGGGAGACAGACAGGCAGAGGCAGATACACACACACAGAGACAGAGAAAGAAACACACAGAGACAGAGGGAGACACACAGAGACACACAGAGAGAGACAGACACATACACATAGAGACAGAGACAGACACACAGAGAGACAGAAAAAGAGACACACAGACAGGGTTACAGATAGACACATGCAGAGACATAGATACAAACGAGAGAGAGAGAGAGAGAGAGAGAGAGAGAGAGAAAGAAAACAATTGAAAAAACATGTTGTAACATTTGGGAAATTCTGTCCTGCCCCTGAATTTCCTGGCAGAGTACTCAGTAACAGGAAGAATGAATGCTTTGAGGGAAAGACTCATTCTACCACCAGGTCTCCTCTCAGACACCACAGAGTCAAATATAAGAACGGCGGTCCAGGAGGGCATCTCCAGGTGATTGGGAGATCTCAAGAAGACAGGATTGGTTGGAAGAACACTGAGGGGCCGCTGAGTTGTCCCACACAGGACCTACGGATTTCAGCGTATGACATGGAGATGTTCTTTCTCTTATCCTGTCCCTCCTGGTGATATTTAAGATTTTAGAATGGTAACAGGGCAAAAGGATGAAGGCAATAAATCTTACAGTAATTCTTGTCTGTTTTTTTTTAAATATTCCTCAGAATATTGTCAGTTTTATTTTTGAACAACAGATTCTAAATGTAATTTATAATCCATGATGTTAAATTAATATTCATTAATGTAAATTTGTGTTACTACTAGCCTTAAAAGCCCCTAGGATGTGTTTCATGCTGGTGCTAATAGACGGGGCAGTGACACTCCCCCCCCCCCCCCCCCCCCCCCCCCCCCTGTCTGGCTAGTCTGGTCTACAGAGTGAGTTCCAGGACAGCTAGGGCTGTTACACAGAGAAACCCTGTCTCCAAAAACCAAAATCACAAAAACAAAAACAAAAATTAAGCTTTCTGTGGTGGTTTGAAAAAAAAAATGGCTCCCAAAGTTAGTTGCACTATTGGGAGGTGTGGTTTTGTTGGAGTAGGTGTAGCCTTGTTGGAGGAAGTGTGTCACTGTCGGGGTTACTTTGAGGTCTCTTGCTCAAGCTTTTCTCAGTGTGATACTCAGACTACTTCCTGTTGCCTGTAAGCTGTAGGGCTCTCAGCTCCTACTCCAGCACCGTGTCTGCCTGCACTCTGTCTTGTCCCGCCATGATGATAATGGACTGAACCTCTGAACTGTAAGCCAGCCTCAGTGATATATTTTCCTTTATAAGAATTGCTGTGGTTGTGGTGTCTCTTCATAGCAATGGACCCTAACTAAGACAGGTTCTCTATTGATTGAGAAACACACTATGGTGTCCTGAGTTTCTTTTTAGATTTCTGTCTATTTCTTCTACCATCTGAAAATTGCCCAGTATCCTGATTTATAAAGGAAGTCTCAGGTGGGGACAGTGTACATGATTGATGTCTTAGCATCTGGGAGGCTGAAGCAGGAAGACTGAGTTGAGAATTTATGGCTGGCCTGGGCTACATAGTGAGACCTTGCTGAATGGAAGGAAGAAAGGAAAAAAGAAAAAAGAAAGAAATAAAGAAAGAAGAAAGGAAGAAGAAAGGAAGGAAAGAAGGAAGAAAGAAGAAAGGAAGGAAGAAAGAAGGGAAGGAAGGAAGGAAGGAAGAAAGAAAGGGGCTAAGGAAGGAAGAAAGGAAGGAAGGAAGAAAGAAAATAGCCCCATTTTGCATTTAGTGGGCTGAGCATGAACTTTGGAACCACCAAATTTGAACCACTGTTATCCTTCTGATAAACAGGGTCCAACCTCCTCTGTGTACAACACGATCGTCTACCGTGCACTGTTGTCTGAGGATGATGAATAATTCCCATTGGCTCCTGGCACACAGCCACCACCCAGCACACTGCTCCCCTTAAGGCAGCACTTAGCACACCTCCCGGAGTTCCTTTGGGGCCTTGTTTGCCTGATGTACAGGGCCTTGCTGGCTTGTGACTGTCTTTCCTTATTCAACGCATTCCCTTACCATACGGCAAACATGTTGCAGACACTGTTTGAGAGGTGGATTGAAGTGGTAGGCATAGTAAAAGGCACCGGTGCCTCTGTGAGTCTTGTGGAGGAGATATGGATTAGTGTAACCGAGAATACTTCTGATCCAGGTAAATGCCATGAGAAAGCTAAAAAATCGAATCCTGTGACTTCTGGGCTAAGATGAACGAGGAGAAGGAACCCCTTTGCCACCGTCTAGGAGATAGCATGCTAGGCATTGTGAACAGGAAGTACCAAAGCCCGAGGCGGGAATAGACGTGAGCCCTGAAATGGGGAGAAATAGCAAGGAAGAACGAGGTGATGGATCTTTTCCAGGTTCTGCTGCTCCTTTGGCCTTTCTTATTGCACACTGCTCTTCTGTGACTTCATGTCCCCATGGGATCATGAGTGGCTTGAGCAAGGGGGCTAGGTCTCAACCTTCTTTTCCAACCCCTTGAGGTGTTTGTGGAAGCGACGGTAAGGTGGTGGACATATTAGTTTCAATTATGGATGGAAACTTAAGACCAGGAAGCTTTACGTCTTGACCTTAACCTCTTATAAATCTCCATGAACAATTTTGACTAAAACAAGAACCCCCAGAACAGGTTGAAATATCAATCAAGCTAAGTTTCACTCTTCAAATGATACATTTTGGTGCCTGAGCTATTGCAGATTAAGAAAAGAGCGAAAAGGAAGAGGGGGGCAGGAATTTAAGATAAGGATGTTTTAGGCTTTGCAAATGGAGAACATTGGCGCTGGCTGAAAGTGTTGTCTTAAGCAGTAGCTACCGCTCCAGTATTATTTTTCCATTAAAAGTTCTTGTTATCTCCAAGTACTTTCACAGCAAGTTCATGTGTCATGTGTTCTGCTGCACAGCCGTGGACAGTGCTAATTTACCCCAGCGTTCTTGCAGCAGATGATGCTAGCTTCATCCCTGCCCCATCCCCCTGCCCTTTCCCTGAGACTCCCTCTTTGCTCCTGCGGATGCTCAGCTGCCAGCATCTGTATCTGCATCCCTGTGTGTGAAGGGTGTCCCTCAAAGGCTGCTTTGTCTGCAGCGAAAAGGTCAGTTCTGGGACACCAAGGCACCCTGTTCCCTAGCGACCTTCATCTAGGGACTCTCCAGAGTTGCCAAATGAATACATCAGCTCTCTCATCCTCTGATGAGATAATTCCGAAACTGCGCTCTGCACCGAACTCAAGGTTTTCCCATGGAGTTCAGGGTATTGTTCGGACAGCTGACCAGTTAGATGCTCTCCCTCCCTCCCTCCCTCCCTCCCTCCCTCCCTCCCTCCCTCCCTCCCTCCCTCCCTCCCTCCCTTCCTTTTTCCTTCCTTCTTCCTTCTTCCATCTCTTTCTCCCTCCCTCCCTCCCTCCCTCCCTCCCTCCCTCCCTCCCTCCTTCCTTCTTTCCCTCCCTTGCTTTCTTACTATTATTTCCCACACCTCCCAAGTGAACAATTTGTGCCTGGCTCCTTGCATGGCTCTGCTTCTGGAGAATTCAAACTGAGTTTCATCCGCAAGCAATATGGTTAATACTCTCCTGGCCTAACCCCGAGGAGCTAGAGACCACAACTTAGGAGGTCTCAAGCGTTTTACTTAAGAGGCATTGTTTATGAAACCGAAGAAGGCTTGATGGGATCAATAGTGCACACTAATGGATTAAAAGGGGTATCTGGCCTGACCCAACATGCATTAGCAAAGACAGGAAACATGACCTGGGGTGGAAGCCCCTGGTCTGTGTCTGGAGGGTGATGGTGAAGTCAACATGCTGACCTTCCTTGCGCTATGTTGACGGGTCTCTGAATTTGATGCACAGCCGGCTGTTTCGGGAGGAGGATCTCTGCGATGACTTTTTTGATGCTTGTATTTCCTTTATGATCTGACCAGTATTGTCAATGATCTCATCTTATTCTTTATTCCTGAATGTTCACAGCGCTGCACAAATTGATGGATACTTGTTGATTAATTTGCCCAAACGTTGGCTGTATACTAAAGCCTGGGCTTTCAGGAATGAGATCAAATTGTGTTACATCAGTTACTGTTAGCATCAGTGATTCACTTATGGGCCAGACAGCCCCTGGCATCCGTGGCTGTTTCATTAGAGAACACTGTCAAAGATGACATTTTCTCTTCTAGGAGTCCCCGACAAAATCATCTTCTAATGCTTTAGTTTGGGAAATTGGCGATTGAAAAGAAAAGAAACACGGCTTCCAAGCTCTCCTTTCAGCCTCTGTAAGTTTTGCACACCCTCCTGCGGATAGGATGTTCGCCTGCTTGCGGAAGTATACCAGCTTTAGCAGGTGGAATCAAGCGAGGTGCTCTTACCACTCCATTCTGAAACTTGCTTCCCTGGCTGTGGTTTGCTGGGGTCCCGGAGGCAGTCAGGCAAGCTCTGTCGTTCCCTTGCCCGTTCTGCTTGAGGATTTCTTTTGGTACCTCCTTGGTTACATTAGGGAAATTGTCTTCTATGATTTTGTACCTCGGACTTGGGTTTTTTCTCTTTCCTGTTATCCTTAGATTTGGTCTTTTCACAGTGTCCCAGATTTTCTGGATGCTTTGTGTCAGGTTATTTATTTATTTATTTTGATTTAACATTTTCTTTGACTGAAGTATCCATTTCTTTTATGGAGTCTCTCTTCCATTTTTTGTGCTCTGTTGGTGAGGCTTGCCATGGGGCTCCCCCCTAAATTCTTCATTTTCAGATTTCTCTCAGTCTGGGGTTTCTTTTTTCTTTTTTTGGTTCTATTTCCACTTTCAGGTCCTGAACTGTTCTCTTCATTTCCTTCCACTGTTTGTCTTTTCGTAGATTTCTTTAAGCGATTTTTTCATTTCCTCTCGAAGGATCTCTATCATAGTCATAAAAGCTATTTTGAGGTATTTTTTTTTTTGTGCTTCAGCCTGCTGTGGTACGTAACAGGGCTCTCGTGGAGACATATTGTTCTGGCTGTTGTGTTTCTATGCTGGCATCCAGGCCTCTGGCATTGGGAAAGTTTTAGTTCTAGATGCTGATACCTGGTGTTGACTTTCTTGGGTGGTGTGTTCTGTTCTTTGGTTTCTGTTTGCCCCCTGGGTCTTAGGAGCTGTGTCTGTGTGTTCCCTGGCAAGGGATCCTTCTGGGATCCCGCTCGGTGTGAGCACCGGGGGTTCCAGGTAAATGTGTCTCTGAGTATTGGGAGCTGAGAGTTATGAACGAGGATGGGCTGGGGGTGCTGAGGGGATTCACAGGAGGAAGGAAATCAGGCTGTGCCACCAGGGTCTGCTTAGTCCCCTGGAAATGGGGGCAGCGAAGGAGGAGAGGCCACGGCAGGTCTGCTACAGAGCTGGGGATGAGCCTGGGGCATTGGATTTGGAGGAGTGTTGGAGATCAGAAGGTAGACTCCCCCATTCCCTGACTGGAGTGGCCTCCTAGGGAAGCCTGCTGGAGTTGGAGACTGGGATAAAGCAATGAGTTGGGGGAAGGGGGAGGTTGGAGGAAAAGATCTCAGTGATCTTCAGGGATGGGTGTAGAGAGGAATGAGAGGCTACAGCAGGTGGACTGTTATAGAGTTGTGTTCTGGGGTGAGGCTGGGGGTTTGTATTTAGGGGAGTAGAGGAGACGTGAGACTCTGCAGTCAGCCTGTCTGCTTCCCTGGCCAGTGTTATTTGTTGTTATCTCTGAGACGGGTTTTCTCATGTATCCCAGGCTGGCCTCGAACTTGACATCCTCTTGCCTCAGTCTCCCAGGTATTAGAATTATAAGTAGGCACTGCCACATTCTGCCCCATAGTCCCGACTTCTTAACTCCTCTTACTTATTATGATAACAACTGTGTGAGTATTCGGTACACTTTATATGTGATAACAAGCTATTTCTATAGGTAAACTACAAAGGAGTACTGTAACAAGAGGCAAGGATTTCTTTCACGGACGCTTGCCCATTCTGCTATCACTGCCCTGTTTATCAAAACAGCTAAAATCTTAGCTATGGCGACTCCTTCTGGAAGGTCTGTGAACTCATTCTGTCTAAGCAAAATGGAACACCTCACACATGTTCACACATACTGCTTCCTGCTAAATAAGTGGCCATATATTATTGCTATTTGAATGAATTATTTAGACATTTTACCGGCAAGTGAGCTGTCCAGTGATGGGAGATTACTGTAGCATCTCTCTCTCCCTCCTCCCTCCCTCCCTTTCTTTCTCTCTCTCTCTCTCTCCTGTTGCTTATCTGGCAATCACAACCATGTGGATCATAGCCACGAAGCAGGCAGAAAGCTGAACTGGCTGAAAGTGTAAGCGAAATCGCTATGTCTATGCTATATATCGATTGCCTGGAGAGTCTCTGAAATACTCTTATGTAAAATCCTTTTTATTTATGGAGAGGTGTGGTCCAGTGCTATGATATTTTTAGTTTAGCAGAGGAGGAAAATAGACAATCAGGGGGAAACTGGAATAGACAGAAGAGAGTATGCTTCATTAAGGTTGGTTTTAATCACATTTTGAATGAAAAACTTTTAACTGTGTTTGCAGTCCCCAAAACGATCATTTCTTTAGGGTGTGTCGTCATACATAAACAATACAGTGTCCACCCTACCAGTGTTCCCTATTTCTTCTTCTCTACCTTTGAGGCTGATGTTGTTATTGCCATTTGACAATATGGGGTGGTGGGGGGAGGGAGGGGACAGTTGGACGAAAACAACAACCCTCAAACCCTGAGCCTCACAGAAGTAAAACTGATTTGCTGCAGGCCAAGCAGTCAAGAGACTAGACTGGAATTCAAGCCAGGTGTGCTGGCTAATTTTACGTCAATTCAGAGTCACTGGAGAGGAAGGATGCTCAACTGAGAAAACGCCTCAAGGAGACTGGGCTGTAGGCAAGCCTGTAGTCGTTTTCTTAATTAAGGACAGATAGGGGCGGGGCCAGCTCTTTGTGGGCGGGGTCACCCCCTGTGCAGGAGTTCCTGGGCTCTCTGAGAACGCAGGTTGAGCCAGCCTCGAAGAGCAAGCCAATAAGCAGCACCCCCTTCATGGTTTCTGCATCAGCTCCCGCCTCCAGGTTCCTGCCCTGTGTGCGTTCCTGCCCTGACGTCCTTTGCTGATGAACAGTGATGATGAAGAACTCTTTCTCCCCCAAGTTGCTTTTGGTTATGGTGTTTAACTACAGCCATTTAACCCTAACTAGGTCACTAGGTTTTTTTTTTTTTAAGTCTCCATTGTTTCTGCCCCATTGAGTTGCTTCCATAGGGACACTTTCAAGTCATGGTGGAGGCAGCCCAGTGAGTTGTAGAATGCATACTTACAGACTTACAGCACATGTGGATCCTGGACTTGATCACAGCACTCTAAAAAAGAAGAAGACCTTATATGGATGATTTCATAATGTATCGTTGCAGTTGTTGAGACAAATATATTCCTTAGAGGAACTTAATAAAAGGACCTCTAAGGAATATATTATTATTATATATTATCAAAGCCTTCTCCAGAGACCTCTGGGATTTATATCTGGTGTCTTTGCCTCTGAATGTAGTAATCGTGATTGTTTAGGTTCGTATTCATATAAATATGAATTTATACGAACCTTCTCACTCGTGTGTATTCAGCTCAACGTCCTGCTTCTGGCCTCATGCCTGTCCGCGTTTGACAACACACTCGCTCTTCAGACGTTTGCGAAGAGGGATCCCGCGGAGGAAGGGAGCGGCCAGAGCACAGCAAGACCGGCACCATTTTCAGGATCGCTGCTGCGGCAACCGCCGCCAGCCCGACAGTGACCGGAGACAAGCGGTTATGGAAAAGCCATTTCTTTGCTGAGCCGTCGTAGATCCAGGGAACAGAGGATCGAGGCCAGGTGTGGTCGATGCAGTTGTTACCCCAGCGTGTGTTTTCAATCCCCAGGCAGCCCTCTGCCTTGTGTTTTTTACCTGCGGCGGAGGGTCCTGCACTGAGTCCTGCGCAATTCAGGCTCAAGCATCTGGCTTAGTAGAAAGATCTTTTTTTTTTTTTTTTTTTTTTTTTGGTTTTTCGAGACAGGGTTTCTCTGTAGCTTTGGTTCCTGTCCTGGAACTAGCTCTTGTAGACCAGGCTGGCCTCGAACTCACAGAGATTATAGAATTATTCAACATGATGTTCATGTTTACTTAATAAGAAATTCTTTATTGCATAGTTATTAAACTTTTTATTCCTTTATGCATCATAGACACATGTTCCTTTTTGGGGCTAAAGAAGTAAAAAAGACTCAGCATCTTCTAGGCTTGGAGCCTGTAAGACGGAGTTCTCCTTTTCTCTCTATTGACTGCTACTTAGCCAGCACACAGGTCTGTATGTGGCCAGCTGAGGGGCAGCCAGTGGAGGAGCAGCGCTGGACAGAATCATCAAGCTTTCTTTGCCAGTGGGGAACTTCCCTCTGGAGAGAGGCTCTTCTGTGCTGGCTGCTCACAACTGTGTTATAATTGGTTTCTGCAAAGTAGAATGTGGATTCTGCTATCCCCACCCATCTGGCTGTGATCTTTACACATACGAAACTAATGGAAGCCTTACTTGTGACTATCCTTGGGACTTATGCGTCATAGCTCAGGCACCCAGATGGTCTACAGGGTCCTGCAGCCAGAACTGGGGGTGTGGACGTTGCCTCTGTGCCCGGCCCCTATATCAGTCTGCCTACTGTGAGTAAGAAAATCTGAAACAAAACAATAACAACTAAATACTGACATTGTGGGCTGTCTGTTCAGAGTCTCAGTACATCACACCAAACATTCTGGACAACATCTAAGAGTAAAAATATCAAAACATTGGCAAGGAGAGATACCCAAGTCACTGAGAACACTTGCTGCTCTTGCAAAGTTCCTGGGTTTGGTTCCCAGCAGCTGTAGCTAGCTTTCTCTTCTGTTTTTTCATATTTTCTAACTTTAGCATGGATAGCATAATCTCAGCAGTATCTAGAACATTTCTTTTGTTGGGATGTAAGCACAGTTTCACAGTTGGCTTGAGAGATGTGGCTTATAAGCTTTACAATGTATAGCACACACGCTGAAAAGAGGCTACTTGTCAAAATAATAACCAAATCAAAGCTCCACGGCTTATCGAGCCATTTCCAGATTGGTTGACATCCATGGTGTGTAGAGCTATTTCTAGATTGGTAGGCGGGCCCAGCCCTTTCTGGCTTTTGACATTTCAGCACCGTGTTAGTTCTGCTTGCTTACATAAACTTCATTTTTGTTTTGCCATTTTCAAAGACAACAGTAAATGCACCTATCATTTATTAATGGCTTATCTTAAGTCCTTCTATTTTGGAAAACTAGATTAATTTTGAATATGGCAATTTGGAGGCAGATTAAATTATTTTTGTTAAAGAAAAAAAGGTAACTTTAAATTCAGAGTGGGGGATAGAGTACTTAGAAGGTTACTTGCTGTGCAAACCCGAATGCCTGAGTTAATTGCCAGTACCCACACGTAAAAGCTGGCATGGTGTTACATGGTTTCGGGCCAACAGGCCCCTTGGTGAGCTTCAGGCCAGTGAGAGGCCCTGTCCACCTGTCCATCAGGTGAGAGACGCCTGGGGAATGATGTCCGAGGTTGACTTCTAGGCTCCACATTCCTCAGACCACCACACAGACACACACATCCGTGTGTGTACATACACCGTCACACACATGCACACGAATGTCTGAACGCAAAATTATGATGGTGATACTATGGAAATTTAAGGATATGCAGATTATATATACATACTTATATATAAAAATGAAAATGCTTAGTAATTTTACCGTATAGAGATAACCCAGGTTAGTTTGCAAAATGATTTTTTAAAAGGTTACTGTTTATTGCAAAATTGTACTAGCATAAAAATAAATTATCTGTCCGAAGTAGCCTTGATAGACTTATTGATGTTTCATGAGTCTCCTAAATCATTTTTAAAAACCAAGCAGATTCTCCCTGAGATCTCATCTGAAATTTTAAAAGACAAAAATCAAACAAAACTAAGCAGTTTTTATGCAAGTGTTTTTTTCTCTACATGAATGACTTGGTAGTTATTTAAATCATGTAGCATAATTTTCTATTGGCCTTACTTCATAGGGAGTTCACTAAGGCGTCCTATGTGTTTATAGTATGCGGTATATTTCTGGGCCTGTTTTCTAATGTTTAGAAAGTAACGTTACAAAGTAACAACTTGTAATATTCAAAACAACCAAAATGTTCTGCCGCAGAGGGCAGATAAGCAATGAGCTGCACAATAGAATACTAAATAGCAAGAGATGGGCATGCTCCAGCCACGCACAGTGACGCGGATAAACCTTATGAAGATACTGCTGGACGAAACAAGCTCGATTCAAAATAATACATGTACCTTATTGTTGTGCATATAAGTACAGTACTCCACAGTGGGGATAGCCGTGGGTGACCAGAATACAGTAAAGAAGATAGGGTGTTTTTTAGTTCAGAAAGGGGAACAAGGCCTGGTACGCCTGACATGCTCTTTCTGCGTGTGAACCCGGGTGACGGCCGTAAAAGCCTCATTTGTATGGATTGTTCCGTATGTGATGCTTGGGGAAACTTGATAGTTATTGTAGTTTCTGCTGTTCAGTCTCTCTTCTCTGCCTCACCACGTTACTGCCTTGTGTCTGCTGGGAAACACGATGGGCTTGCTGCCATTCATTCATGGTCTCCAACAATGCATTAAGAGATGTTTCTTTTCTTTTCTTTGAGCTGTTAGCATTTGTTTTGTCTCTGCCGTGCTACAATTTCTCAGCCATTTAAATATTTCCTAGCTGGCTGGCAAATTAAATTAGCTCTCGTGCGCAGCAGATGTGAGAGGCGGGGCTGCCATTGCTGTCTCTATCGTTCAGATAAGGAAAGTGGCCACAGAGGGAGGGTAAGTGTTTGGCTGAGCCTGGGGTCGGAACGCAGTCCATTTGACATTTTTCTGTGTTGTCTGATTACAGCACAGGCTGCACTCAAATACCATAAGACACCAAAACCTTGGATTCTTAGAGAAAAAAAGATTCCATGAGCTCTGATAGACATGGACTACGAGACCTATTTATTTGACTATGAAGTTTGCATTTATATTTAAGAACTCCAGATTAGCATAGTGAGGGTAAGGTCGTTATTCACTGATTCGAAAACCATTTGTTTTTATTATATTGTTATTTACTTATTATATTATATCTTTATTATATTACTTTTAATTATTCTTCTCTCATGCATTCCATCCTAACCAGAGTTTCCTCTTCCTTCACTCCTCCCAGTCTTCCTACCCCCAGTCCACTCCCCTTCCATTCCCTTCAGAAAAGAGCAGACCCGCCAGGGGTACCAACGGGACACAACAAGTTACAACAAGACTAGGCACACACTCTCATTTCAAGGTTGGACAAAGCAGCCCAGTAGTAGGAAAAGGGACCCAAGAGCAGGCAAAAGAGTCCGAGACAGCCCCCTTCTCCCACTGTTGAAAACCCCACAAGAACACTAAGCTAGCAACAATAACGTGTATGCAGGGGACCTAACTCAGACTCAGTAAAGACTTTGTGGTGTCCTGGAGCCCTCTGGTTCCTACAGTCTTTTCTCCCCCTTTTCTTTGGGGTCCCCTAAGCCCCACCTAGTGTTAGACTGTGAGTCTCTGCATCTGCTCCCATCAGCTGTTGGATGAAGCCTCTCTGATGACGATCATGCTAGGCTCCCATCCTATGAGTATAGCAAGTTACCCAACTCAGGATGCTTTTCTCTGGTTCCATCCATTTGCCTGCAAATTTCATGATTCACCTTTTTCTTATCAGCTGAATAATGCTCCAGTTTGTAAATGGATCACGTTTTCTTTAGTCATTCTTCAGTTGAGGGGCATCCAGGTTGTTTTCAGTTTCTGGCTATTATGAATAAAGTTGCCATGGACATAACTCATTAGGATATTTGTAGGGCTAATTTCGAAAGGATGGTTTTATTAGGAGACATGTCTCCATTTCTATATGGTTTGCCTTTCTTTTCCATGGAACTAAAGTTGGGAGGTATTAGATTCCAAGCATATTGCATCCTTGTTTCAGAAACATTTTAACCTCATCAAATCATATGTATCAAAATCCAATCACAAATAAACCAAATCGAGTCGCCTACCTTTCAGTGATATTTATAGATTTCATTTATAGATGTTTATATGAACTTCAAGTTCCCAGGACTCAGAATCCCAAGCAGACGCTAATGCAGGCCACCCTGTGAGGTTCCTTTTGTGTTTTAGACATGGTGTCTACAGCATCTTTCTGTTTTCATTACACAGTCTCTTGTTTGTAAACAGGGGTCAGGCTTAATCAAATGCCACAGAGATTCAGTTAGAGAAGGAAATAACAGCATCAGAACCTGATGTCAAACCATGTTTCCCATTTACTGATGAATGCACCCTGACGTCTCTAAGGAGCAACCTAATCACAGAAAGGGAAGAAAAAAAACTTGCCTATGGTTAAGAAATAAAAAAGCTATTGTTCTAAGACAAAGAATAATCTTTGTAGGAAGGCTTACAGGTACCCTTGTCTGGTGGGTTTGAAGATGGCTGCAGGTCTTAAATCACAAACCCCCATGGAGCCAGAAGGGCATGAATGAGTTCTTACTGCCTTGATTTCTCACTTCAAATCCTGAAGTTTTTTTTTTTTATTGTTGTTGAGATTAGAGCTAATGAAATTACAGTTTTGCCACAGAGTTCTTAAATACAGACCGTTGGATAGTCTTCTTTTGGAGACTGTTAATTCCCTAGCAGTTGTATGAAAAATGAGGGAAGTCAAAGAATTTTTTTAGTGGTCGATGGGTCCCCCTGTACTATTGGGTTCTTTAAAATGCTAAGAACTACTGATTAAGCTGGTATGATCAGCATGTATTAGGTTAAAATGACGACAAATCGTTGCCCAAAGCAGCAGTCCTGTAGAATGTACCCATGTTTACAGTAACAAAGAGGGGAGCTTCTCTTTAGGGGAAATGCAGAGGCATGGTGTCTATGGTTTTAAGATATTTGCAGGATACACTTTATCGGTAGAGATGCCGAACTTTATTTCCCTCTGTGCTTTGCACAAAGACTAAAACCGCCGGTTCTTTCTTGTCAGCGCCGTGTGCAAACCAGCAGCTTGAACTTTCTGTTTATCCTTCTCTGGTTCCCACACTTGGCTTGCCCCAGATCCCGGGCAGCAGCAGGCCTTTGACTTATCGCCGAGAACCAGCTTTCGGGATTTCAGACGCTTTAGTTTCTGGAGAACCATTTGCAGCTGAGTACAGTTTGCTTTTTGGTAGAGAAGAGACAACGACGATTAAGGCCAGCGGCCTATCTTTTGGATACAAATGGCTTTTAAATGGATTTCCATTAAGATATATCTTGACTTAACGATGGAAGCACTCCACGCAGTATTTGTGATCCTGATGCGTGAAAGTGTGTGTGTGTGTGTGTGTGTGTGTGTGTGCGTGTGTAAACATCATTAACATTGCTGCAGGAAAGTGATGTCTCTCTTGGACTCTAAGCGAAGTACCGCACCATTTTTTTTTTTTTTTAAACTCAAACCCTTCCTTGTCTAGACTTTGACAGTGATCTCCAGGATTGTGCACTCCCCGGTTGGAGAAGGGAAGCAAGGGAATATTTGACTCTTTCCTTTCCCTGTCGTTCTCCTGAGATCTTAAGCTGGCAGCCAACTGGCTGAATCCTGCCCACAGACATGTTTTCTTTGGCCCATGCTTTTAGACTGTTCGTGCCAACATTTTAATAGGAAGAGCTCACATACGAAACTGCAGTTTTGGATTGTTGAGAAAATGGGAAGGCGCAGGGACTCTTTGCTGGAGCTGAGGGGCAGCTGGGCTGGGGCTTGGGTTCTCTCTCTCTTTCATGGTGTCTCAGTGAAAGTTGTACAACTAGTCCAAACCAGCTTACTTACACGATTTGTGGAGGCCTCAGAGCCTGGGGCTGTTGTGCAAAGCTGCCTTTGAGATCGCTGCCGTCTGCTGATTGATAAGTAGATTTATATCCCAGTGATCTGGATCCCACGAGCCTTATGTTTATTTCTGCATGGACAGCAAGCCATCAACTATGATAACTGTTACGTTCAAAAAATTGTGAACTCCTGATTGGAGTCTGGCATTGGAAGGCAGCGTAAGGAAAACAGAGATGCTTAAGTGTTTTAAGATACACTCGGTGTGTGCCGTCGCTGCCGGATCTGGTCTGGGACAGTCCTTGTGTGTTACTGTCATCCAGTGGTGTCTGCTCACTCTGAAATTTGACGTTGAAATATATTGTTTTTTGTCTTCTTCATGAGAGAAGTGGTTGATTTGTTTGAAAGGGCTTTGATACATGCAGACTCCTATGTTTTGATTTCTTTCTGTTTTGAAGCCTCGTCTCCCAACTCCCGAGGAACATTTAAAAGCCTGGGTATTGTCTGGCTCCATTCGTGAGTTTGAAAATTGCTAATTCTTCAGTGTTCAACGATTTTGTGTAGGAGGAGGGCTGTGGAAATTCAGATAGCTTTATTCTTCAGTTTTCCCAACTATTGCTGGGGAAAGTAGGGGCCTAGCTTTGCTAAAACTTGTGCTATACAAGCTACATATATTATGATTCTAGCCCCAACAGACTGCCCAGACACCTGGAGTCCAATCAGATCAAAGCAGAGCAGAGGCCCCTGACTATGTCTTCCCTGTATTTATGTGTTGAGGGGGTACAACTGCCCACCACCCCCAGGATTCAGCATGTGTCTTCAGGTGCTGGGAGCACGAGGCTGTACTGGATAGCCTGGTGTCAAAGGGCTGGATAGTGGGGTCAAAGGGCAACCGTGTGATGTCTGCGCAAGGTGAAATTGCTAATGGCGCATTTCTCAGAACAAACCCCTATTGTTCAGTGGCCCCATAACTGCATCCAGCCTGTTGGCGGCTCTGCCATTGTGCTGCTACCTAAGGTCTGCGTCAAGCATTTTTAATCCCCGTAAATCCCACAGTTTAATTAAGACAGAGGCGCTGAAACACGAGGTGCTTAGTAATCAATGTGGAGGTAATTAGTATTTAGCTTTTTTGAAAGGAAAAAAAAAACATTTCCCATTATTCTAACTTAGAGCAATTATATTTCTTTCACACACTGCCAGACTAGCAATGCGATAGAATGCAGAAAGGCTCAGGGGGTTTGGATGTGGGGATGGATAAATGTTTTCTAAGGAGGCGAAGGGCTGTTGCCCAACTGTAGGAACAAAAGCTCCACAAAATTATGAATGTCCAAGTCCATAACATTTTTTACATTGCAAATCACTTTTGGCAATGTTTATTTATGAACAGAGAAATGAGCTAATGATTATGAAATTAGGTATCTCGGGCCTTTTTCCTCTCCTCCTTTCCTCCTAGAGGCAGCCAGGGAGCCTTGAGCCAGCCCCTAACAGTTGCTAATGAAAAATACTTGCAGCCTGTAGGTGTGGGTTATATTTTTTCCATGCTTTCCAACTAGACTAGAGGAGACTTTGTGTGTGTGTGAAAAATAAAAATACGAGCTACCTCAAGAGAGTTCCATTTTCATTCCTGTTTCCATTGTAGGAGGAATTTTATTGCTTTACCTGTCTTCGATATTCTGCTATACAATAGAAAGCCTAAGAGAAAATCTAATTCCTTTTAGTGTGTGAAGGGGAAGAAAAATCTTCTCCACAGATCTAGATGTCGACTAGACTTGGTTAAGATGTTTATCTATAGTGTTCCAGAACTAGGATGAAACACACTTGTGCACAGAAGAAGAACGGATCATTTATAGGATACAGATGTTCCAAGAACCGAAATTGCCTGAAAAGTCATCCTGTTGCTCCACCGTGGGAAAATCTTTTCTCAGTATGACTGAGACCACCGAGCAAGAATGTTATAGCAGCATTGTTTAAATGTCCAAACCTGCGAATAACCGAAACATCCGTTTTCCACAGAAACGGACGAACGGGATACAATGTGCTCACATTATGTGACCTAAAGCGGCTTTGGTGTGTTTTATACCCATAATATTAAATGCAAGTTTATATATTCCCATTTACACAAGTGTCCCCAGGGGCCAAATAAATTCATGGAATCAGAAGTCAGAAGGGTGCTAGCCTTCCTGGGAAGATGGGGATCACTAGGAAGGGCAGTGAGACTCTGAATGCTTCAATGTTGCTGTCTTTCTCTGGATGCCTGCCAAACAGAGGAGCGTTACTCTGTGACATCTCATTGAGCTCCCAGAATCAGACCTATGTGCCTCAAGATATATACGGTTTGCATCAAGCCTCCTTGTCTCATTCCTTGGTCACTTCCTCGGTGACCTAACATTCAAATCTGCGTACCTATGGGCTCGTTCTTATTCACATCACCACAGGAAGGGTCCTGGTAAGAGTAGTTCAGAGTGGTGTTCAGAATGCGTTTGTCAGAACAGATCAACACAGGGACGGTGTAAATAGAAGTGAATCTGGGGCTGGACTCTAGGTGACGCCAGCAGTCAGGTAAGCCTAGCACCTCTAGCCGGGGCTGAATGGCACGTTCCGGAGGCATGGGCAGAAGGGGTCCTGGGCACGATGGTGGTACTGGAAACACTCGACTCTGCTTATTTCTCTATCTTTTTCAGTATAGGGTTCATGGTAAAAATATAAACTTCAGATTCAGAATCATATCAATTTTGGTCCCAGTCTTCTATCACGAGTCAGCGGTTTGACTTTGGGCAAGACATCTTCAACATTTAATTTTGTCATGTTTAAAACGAAGGTTCTGTCTCATTGCCATATTTGATAGCTATACTCTATTTATCTTTATTTTCTCATTGTAGATAGTGGTGAGCTACCACGTGGGCGCTGGGAATTGAACTCAGGGCCTCTGGAAGAGCAGGCAGTGCTCCCCACCTCTGTGCCACCTCTCCAGCCCCCTAGAGTAGTCTTTCTTAACATCGTGGCCAAGCTGTCCTTAGTCTGACTCTCCCACCATGTCTGATTCAGGGTTCCCATGTACCTCCACCCTGTTCAGCTAGCCGGCCAGACAACTGGCCCTGTGCTGGACTGACAAGGGATCAGGAAAGGTGTCCGTGCGCTGTCTGTCAGAATGGACTGGCTAAATCTCCTCGGAAAATTTTCAGTTTCTACTAAAACTAAAATAAATAAATAAAAACATCTGAGTGAGGACAAGGGACAAGGTCACAGGAGGACCTCAGAACCTGTTCAGAGACTGGGATCTCAGAGGATGGAGACACAGAGCATGTAATCCACAGGTTACATGTATGTCCCCACGTTCCCATTGCCCTTCCCCCCACACTTCAGGTCCCCTCTGCAGAGACGACAGCATGTCTTTAAAAACCAAACCCTCTTGGTCTGGGGGCTGAGGTTAAAACACACCTACTGCTTTTTTTTCCCCTGGATTGTCCATTTTCTTTGAAAATTTATGAGAAATTTTTTTTTATTTGAAAAAAGTGTGGGCATACTAAAAAATGTGAGGCCCTGCTGGTACCCGGGGGGAACAGACTCAGTGGATTTGATACTTGGGGTAATTTGTGGGAATGTTTGAGAAGGACTGCTCAAAGCTGGTAACTCCCAGTTGGACATCTGCGTTTCAGTGAGGGGCTCCTCAATCACTCACAATCCTTATTGAATAACTGTGCTGCTGGGCTTGGCTCTAGGCCATAGGTGTTGGATCAATAACAAGGCTTCCTGAAATCCTCGTGGGGAGACACTGCCCAGGAGATCTTACGTGCGTATGGTCTCTTCCGGTTGCAAACGACTTTCACAGACGTTATTTTATCTAAGTACCCTTGTAAACCAAACTCTTGAGTGCTCTGTTCTCTACTTGAAAGGGGGAAGTTTTAGAAATATTTCATTAAGCATGTGCCACTGAGATAGTAGGATGAGATCTTTATTTTTCATATATGAGTGTGTATACTCTTGTACATTTCTGCTTTGTGTGTATCTTATATTGGAGTCGGTGCTTTATTATATGTAGATCTGCAAATTTAAGTAACATTTGAATTGTTTTCAGCTTGCTCCCTCCCTCCCCCCCTCCCTCCCTCCCTCCCTCCCTCCCTCCCTCCCTCCCTTCCTTCCTTCTTTCTCAGATCTGACGTTCTTAGGAGTATCCTTTACATGATCAACAATTCTTTTCTTTGCTTAATAAAGTAGATGACAAATTCTTAGAATTGAAATTGCTCTGTAGAAGGCTCTTCCTTTAATTCTGCTAAACCCTATAAATCACCAGTTTTTCTTAGGAAGGCTAAGTGCAGCATTAATCTATGGGCATAAACTACAGAGCGAGAAGGCTAAATGATCACATGAGCATACAGCAAAATGATAGTAGTGGATTTTTTTCCAGGTCTATGAGCTCCCCAGTTACCAGTTTCTGACCAGATCTGCAGTAGTAGGCATGTGTCCTACTTTGTAAGGCTGGCTTTGAATCTGAGCAGAAAGTGGTTGGTTACTCTCTACCGCTATAACGCTCATGCCACTGTTACACCATCGGGCATGGCTTGAAGGGTCTGCACCTGGCTAAGAGTGTTGACTCCTCTTACCCAGCAGCCTGCTATGTGATGTCTTCAGCAATAGGGCCTCACCTTCACGCTCTGGTGGGTAACCAAGAATGAATGCAATAATGGCCTGTATTGTTTTGGGAGCTTCTGGGGCCTTCTTGACCACCACCACCACCAACTTCTTCTTATTGTTGTTCTTGTTCTTCTTCTTCTTGTTCTTCTCCTCCTCCTCTTCCTTCTCCTCTTCCTCCTCATTCTCCATTTCCTCTCCCCCTCTCTTTCATCTTCTTTGTTTTTTTTTTGGATACATGGTTTCTCTGTGTAACAGCCTTAGCTTTCCTGGAACTCACTCTGTAGACCAGTCTGGCTTCAAACATACAGAGATCCACCTGCCTCTTCCTCCCAAGTGCTAGGATTAAAGGTGTGTGCCATCACCACCCAGCAACCAATAACTTCTAGAGAGCTCTTCTAACCCTGGCACCGGGATCTTTGTTTAGTAACCCATAGCTTCCAGGAGGAACATCCTCTCTCACGTGGAGCACCTCTGTTCAGGATCATTTAAAAACTATAATTGTGCAAAGCCGGGCAGTGGTGATGTCTGACGGGAAGCAGCTGGGCTGAGCTCCCAGAGTCCAGCCATTGAGAGGGAGGAGCGATAATATGAGCAGAGGGGTCAAGACCATGATGGGGATTCCCACCGAAACAGCTGACCTGAGCTAGTGGGAGCTCACTGACTCATGATCGACAGCGGGGGAGCCTGCTTAGATGTCAACTAGGCCCTCTGAATGTGGGTGACAGTTGTGGCTGGGGCAGACTGTGGGGCCAATGGCAGTGGCACCAGGATTTATCCCTAGTGCTTGAACTGGCTTTTTGGAGCCCGTTCTCTCTGGAGGGATCTCTTCCTCAGCGTAGATACAGGGGGAGAGCCTTGGTCCTGCCCTAAGAAATGTTCCAGACTTTGTTGACTCCCCATGGGAAACCTTATCATCTCTGAGGAGTGAATGGGGGGTGGGGTGGGTAGAAAGTGGGGGAACAGGAGGAGGGGAGGGAGAGCGAACTGGGATTGGTCTATAAAATGAGAAGACTGTTTTAAAAAAATAAATAAAAAACAAAACAAAAAATAAAATTTAGATTTGTGAATAGCCTTATAAAATAGATTTCCATATGGGTTTTAAAAAAATACGTTCTCAGTGATGGGGGTCTTCCCTTCCTGTTTGCCCTTCTTATCTCCTTCCCCAGGTAAATGTTTCCAACCCATCAGTCTTTTCTACCTTCAAGTAACACCTGCTCTCCTGCCCAAGCTCCTGCCTCTCTCTACCGCCCCCTACCCGCCCTTTCCTACCTTTCCGGACTCGAGGACTTTCCCTTTCCTAGGACTAACCAAACACTAGGTATCAGAAGGTAGACCCTACCTGTCACGTGTTCAACACCCCCTTCCCCCCCAAGTTAACTGGCGTATCTATGAGCAGCTATCTTCATGAAATTAGATGGGCAAGGTTCATCGCACACGCTGAGGGGTTTAAGCTGGCAGACTGGCACGGAGACCGCGAAAGGCTCAGAATGGGTCTGGCGCCGTCTTCCTTCTTGTTTGACCCGGAGGGACTCTCAGCTTCCCAGCAGCTGAGTGGGAGGAATTCCTGTGCTTCCTCATAGAGTCGCGAAGATTTGGTGACGTCATGCACATGCGACTGCACACAACACCACGTGGATGTTAGGTTTTAGTTGGCATTTGGTAACAGTCGCCTGGCACACTGGAAGATAGTATTTGAGAAAACTGCAGTTTCTGCTTTCGGTGACATTTTTGGAAGGCAGAACTAATTGTCATCTATACTAGGTATTTTTCTGCTTTTACCTTGTGACCCTTGACAGTTAGGAAAGACACGTATCAGCGCATACGTGAGACAGTGGACCGCGGGTGGCTTTATAACGTCGCCGAGTAGTAAAAGACAGCTCTGACACGGAAAGTAGAATATTCACGTTGAAGTGACAGGGCTATTATCTTCTTCCCCCTTTCAAAATTTCAGGGGAAATTTTGTTAAAATGCAGGCTTTACAATTTTTTTGCATTTTCACCGGATGACAGAAATAAGCTCTTTTCAGAGTTGTAGCTGTGTGTGTGGCAGGAACGTAAAGAGTTGGAAAGTTAAGACACTTCGTTCTGGAAAGAACCTGGGCATCCTCAAGGTCTGAGCCCGCTTCACAGATGAGGAAGTAGGAAATTCCCCAAAGCCGGGTGACTAATTCGGGTCACGTGACCACGCAGGACTACAGGGAAGGCTGGCCCTTCCCATTCTATGCCAGGTTGCATGCGTAGGTGACATTTCTGCGTTTAGGGCTTACGACATGAGCCATACTCCTTATAAATTCTCAAGGGAGATCCTTGTTTCTTTTTTTAAACATGATTTCTTTATTGATTATTTGGGAATGTCACATTGTGCACCCCAGATCTACCCACCTCCCAGTTTCCCCATATCCTCCCCTCACCCCTGCAGCACCCCCAAAAGGCAAATCAAAAATCAAACAAAACACAATATACCAAGCCAGCAAACAAACAAGAATAAAGCAGACCAGAAGAAAACAAACAAGCCTCTTTGCGTCTCCATCTTTCCCGCCTTTCCAACACCTCTTCCTTTGTCCTCAGTGGCACTGGGGGCAGTGTGTCACGCAGCACCCTTTCGTGCAGTCAGTTTTGCCAGCTAACATTCATTGCAGGGACTCGCCGGCCTGGCTCAAGGCCTCTGATATCTCGCACACGATTGTCACTGGGTCCTCACCTGATCTCCTCTGGGATAGCCTGTGGGGTACCCTTCCACCAGACCAGGCCTGTTGTAATAAGAGCGGCGGGGCTGCGTCCCCAGCACCCCGGCCGCCTGGCTAGCTTACGCCCCAAAATAACAACACACAAACTGTATTCTTTTAAACACTGCTTGGCCCATTAACTCTAGCCCTTACAGGCTAATTCTCATATCTGGACTAGCCCATTTCTAATAATGTGTGTAAGCACCCCAAGGTGCGCTTACCGGGAAGATTCTAGCCTACGTCCATCCTGGGTCGGAGCTGCCTGGGAGAGCGGAGCCTGGCGTCTCTGCTCCAGAGAGCAGAGCTGTCGAGTCTGAGCTCACTTCCTCTTCCTCCCAGCATTCTATTCTGCTTACTCCTCTCACCTATGTTTTAACCTATCAGGGCCAAGGAGTTTCTTTATTGCTTAACCAATGAAATCCACAGATTGATATATGACACTCCCACATCACAGGCCCTTCCCAGAGCTTCCTGTTTCTTAAGCCTCAGAGGTCAATAAGGTACATGTGCATTTAGCTATTTTATTGAGATAGTTGTTAGACTGAATAAGCCCCACAGCAAACCCTGGGCTTTAAGGACCTCTTAGGCACCAGCTTACCTCGGGTTTTACTATTCTGGGATGTCTTTTCAGTCTCCACCCCTCATTTACCCAGGTTTTCGTGTAGATCAGAATTTGAAGAGAACCCACACCAAAAATATGTTAAACTTATTCATCTATACAATAAATATTTTTTCTGTTGGTATTATTCAAGCATATGATATATTAAATCATTCAAAGTAGAGTTAAACTATTATAAAATTTTAGTAGGGCCTTAAAAATGTTTCTGCTTTGTCCCTACAACATTATTAGTGTTAGGTTTCTACTTTGTCCTTTCAAATCTTTTTTTTTTTTTTTTCGGTTGAATGTTAACTTTAATCAAATGTCAGATTAGTTGACATTTCCTTCCTATTGTTGAATGCATGGATTAAATTTTAATTTAGTTATTTTTCTTTAAAACATTTGGTGCAAAATATTAATTGAAATGGAATGTGTTGGCTGGAAGTTTTCCTTGAGTTAGGAGAAAAATGGCCGGGCAGCCACCTCCCTGCCCTTCCTTCTCATAGCAGTAGGTGGGTACTCGTCCTTGGCGAGAGTAACTGGGAGCCACCTACGTCAGCTCGCACATCCGGCACCGAAGTCATGGGACACAGAGTAAAACCCAGTATTTTACGGATTAATCTTGGACAGCGGACTTTGTGGAGAGTGGGGGAAGAGACGGGAGGAGAAGTGGGATCAGGCTGGGGGGCCTGGGGCCCGAGCTTCGCTGCTGAAAACCCGTGCAGCAGCTCCTGCCCGCTGAGACCGATGCTGTCAAAGCGGAGCTGTGCCGTTTGTACCTAGAGCCAGGGTTTTATTAGAAAAGGGTTATGAGATACCAAAGGCTGTTAATTACATCCCAGACAAAGGAAGGAACCGCTGAGAGAGTCGGTTGCTACGACGACCCACTTCCTGCTTTCTCCCTCTCCTCTCAGCCACCTCCCCAGCCTTTGACTCACTCCCAACCCTTGGGAGTCCTGTCCTCCGACCACAGTATGTGAAAGTTGTCATTTGCAATTCAACGTCGATTCTATAAGCATCTCGTGTGGAAAAGCTCAAAATGTCAAAGGGTCACACCTGTTTACCCTAAAAGAAAATATACAGAGGAGAATAAATGTTATTCGTGACCATGCCGCTTTGAAGTGTCCACGGCTCAAGCTTCAGCGTGTTGTCTTTAGGGTCATTTATACCTACACGTACAGTTTGCTGTTTTGTTTTTCGGTGGACTTGCTGGCATCCTTCCAAACCACTCTCTGCTGCTATTGTCAACAAAGCTTTGCATGTCACTGGTAATCTGGGGAGGCTTCAGAACGATGGAATCTTAGGTTGTTCCTGGTGTAAACGGTGGTAACCCAGCAGAGGATGGGCACTTGCTCTCAGAGTGTCTTCTCAAGGTTGGGCACGCAGAAGGACACGTAGTGTAAATCTGGGGGCATGGGTGGGACACAGGCTTGGGGACGTGTCACTGTTACACTTTGTGAGGGGAAACTCCAGTTGGGCCAGGGTTGACCCTAAGGACGGAGCGGCCCGCGTGCTTGGACACACAGTGGGAAAGATAACCAAGGATGAGAGAACCAATGAAAGCGCGGAGGTTTGTTCCTGAAGAATCACCTCAAGAGGTGGTCAAGGTTACATCCTCATGATGCTGTCCCCTAAAGAGCATCAGAAGGTCAAGGGCGGGGACACAATTTGGCCCCGCCTCTTCACATTTTGAGAAATAGGCTTAAGGACCATGATGGAGACCGAGGGGAAGGGGAACGGAAGGAAGGGGAAGGAAGGAAGGGGACGCTGTCAGATGCAGGAGGATCTGGCCTAGCAATCGAGGCCTTGAGATCTTGTTCGATGACGGGAGTTAAAATGTGGCCGTTTGTATGAATGATTGTGTTGGGCCAGAGAGCCTGGGGTTGTGTCTCATCTGCCCTGGATGCTTTAAGCTAGGGCAAAGTGATAGCTCCCAGGTAAGCAGAGCAGGAAGCGCTGGGGCCAGAAGACTCAGCCTCCCTGGGATTTCCTTCCTGGGCTACAGTTTCCTCCTTTCCTAACAGGTCCTCCTGGCCTAGGAAGGCAGGCCTGGCCTTAGAGTTCCACGCTTGGCCTTGGCCCTACAACTTCCTGGATTGTTGAACTTGGAAAGGGTTTATCTATTTCCTTTGATAAAAAGCTTTGGTTTTTGTTTTGAACAAAAAGGGGAAGTAATTTAGGAGCTTTGGCCCATTGGACTTCCCTTCTGATTAAATCCACAGCAGTTTTGCTAAAGGCAGTGAAGATTACCCTGAGGAAGGATTCTCCCTGCCCAGGAAGGGAGTCCCTCTCTGAAGGGAACCTGCTCTCAACGATTCCCTTCCTTCCAGCCCATCCCAGCAAGCTGACTTGAGCAAAACAATATGGACAGGTCGGTCTAGGTCATTTTGAAGAAACAAAAAATACTGATTTGGTGGTATGAATCAAGGAGAAAAATATAATACATGAGACATCATTCTATTTTTTCCCCATGCATTTACCATATATTCTCACACACAGGAAATCATATAATCGTTACTAAAGCCAATGGAGGCTACTTTTGGGCACAATTACTTTTTACAGCTGGTCATAAGAGAATTAAACATTACTCTGTCTTTGGTCTGCTACTTCCAGTGATAACTTGAAGAAATTTCATATGTACCTTAAGCATTTTTAAAATATTTTTTGTACAAATTTGGTAAACAACCAAGAAGCCCTCCAGTAGCGAGTTGTGTCTAACCAGACCCAAGCCATTTATGTTCAGTGGAAGCAAAATGTGGAATTTTGTGCCCTAGAGAGAATGTGAGAATCAGAATTCCAGCGTGAAATATGGGCCTCGAGTGGGAAGGCCAGAAAGAACATGAGCATGCCAGGGAGGGCCCAGGAACACAGTTTTAAGAAGACTTATTGAAACCAGATTCTGCAGTTTCTTCCGAAGTGACCGCTTTTGCTGATCTCGACAGATACAACGACACAAAAATATTTGTTTTGTGTGTCAGTATGTGCATGAGAGTGCAGGTGCCCCCAAAGGCCGTGAGAGAGGGTCAGGCCCCTGGAGCTGTATCACAGACAGTTGTGAACGGCTGTGTTGATTCCGAGGACCAGACTTGGGTCCCTTGAAAGAGCAATCCTCGTTCTTTACTCTCAGATAATCGTTTTTGCCTTCATGCCTTTTCCCTAAACTGTACTAATTTGAGATTGCGTCTCTTCTTAGGGGACTAGAGACGCCTTGGCGGTTAAGAGTCCATGGCATCCTTCGTCTTGTAGGCGGAAATGTGTTTGGAAATGGCAAGCTGAGATGAGCAATAGAATTCTGAGGGACAGGGGAAGCAAATTATATCTTAACAAAACTGAGCTCCGCCCTCCAACCTGTTCGTTGTGGGCTTTCAGTGAACTGAAGTAGACGTAGGATGGGCTCTGGCCAACGGGGGACCTCATGCGCTACTCAGTCTCTGGGTTCTCAGATATCAACGCAGACTGTCATGTCTGTGCCTCATGTGTGCATACACGCACCTGCTGTGTCTTGTCACTACATACAAACATCACGTGCTAAAATGCCAAGTTAATTCAAGTGAAGTATATTCATGGAAGTTTCTTAAATAGCTTTAGAGCGTTTAAAATTTTGTATTTCCTTATTAGTTTGTGTGTGTGTGTGTGTGTGTGTGTGTATACATGTGCAGCTCAGAGGATCCCTCTGGGGAGTCAGTTTTCTCCTTCTTCTCTTAAGTCGGTTCTGGGGATCGAACTCAGGTTTCCAGACTTGTGCAGCAATCAACTTTACCCCTTGAGCCATTATCACCAGCACCAAGTAGGTTCTTTCTTAAACAAAACAAACAAATCCGCAAAACTCATTATGGAATATGTCCGATAAATGCATAACCCGCCAGAGTTATGCAATCAGAAAGCAAGCGGACCCTAGCGCAAACCTCGTGTCTCTATCCCTCAGATTAATAATTCATGGCTGCGGGCTTCTTTGCTTCACCGGCTCCTCCTCCCACCGTCTGCTTCCCAAACTGCACGATTTCAAGCCAAACCATTTCATTTCATCCATAAATATTTTAGTGTGCGGCTCCAGAAGGGAAGGACCCGATGGTCAACAGTTTGAAATGTTTTTTTTTTTTTTTTTTTTAAATAACAGATGTGTAAAACCCGAGAGGGGCACTTACCCTTCAGGCGTCATAAACCGCAGATCCGCGTAGTTTCTCCACATCTGTCCGTTCCACCTCATTTTCTACAAAACACGGCTTTCGTGGCTTCAAGTTGAGTGGATTCTGTTCACATGCAATTTCGTCAAAATGTTAAAACAGCTCGATGTTGGTTTTCTTTCCCTTGGTGATGTTTTCGCAGATGGACATTTTTGTGTCTGCAGAGTAGCTGGGCTTTGTTTTACATGGAAATATTATCTCTGTCCACGTGGTCTCTGGTGGCTTTGCTACGGGGCTTTTCTGTCTTGCAACCTCCGCCTGTGTCGTAGAACAGGAAGAAGGAAACAAGCAACAACGCAAGACTCATGCATTTAAGATTGGGGGTTTAGGATGTACTTGCTGTTTTCGTCAGGAAACTACAGATTACATTTAGTGTCTTCTGGTTAAGCTAGAACGTGCATTTGGACATGTTCCTGGTACTTGAGGGATGGCCTTGTGATCCTTTCTCCAGATTTTGCTATTGGTGGCTTTGTTCTGTATAACTCTCTCTTGTGCTGGATTAGAGGATTTGACCCAGACGGAGTCACCCGTTAATGTAGAATATGTGTATTCTAATGAATTTTTATAGCAAAGAATAAAAACATCAGAGATTGTTTAGGTTAAGAATGTGGTTTCTGGGTTAAACTGCCAGGGTTTAAATTTCTGCTTTCAGAAGCTATTAGCCCTACTGTTTTAAGTAATATCATTTTTCAAAGCCTCAGTTTCTTTATGTTTAATATGTAGAAAATGATAGCAACTAACTTTTGTATTTCAGGGTATGGATTAAGCTAAGATAAAGCAAACAAAAACAACATTAATTTTTTTTTTTTACCTTAAATGCACTAAGATATTTGTTAGTGAAATTTTTTCCATGCTGTTAATGCTATAACATAACGATTATTGGTTTCTGGATGACAGCAGATGTAATTAGAAGTCTATAAGTATTAAAAACAGATCTGTTATTCTGAGATACAGAGGCTATTAAATATCGCGTGTAACTTTAGTGCACACTAGATATGTGTTTCAATGTGTTCACATGTCTAGTGTTGCCTTTGGGATCAGACCACAGGGACCCAGGCAGATGTTTTGCCGTTTCCAGAGACTCTAGTCTATCTTAAACCCCACTGAGCGAAGGAGGGATCGTGTATTCATTTAGTAATCTTGTAAATGTATCTGTACGTTTCAGACCAGAACGTGTGTTATAATAATTAGAGGCTCACCATTTCTGTGTGGAACACCCAGACATTTCAGTAGGAAGTCGTTGTCCTTCTTGAGAGGGATTAGCTCGGTTGTAACGTTTTGACATTTGTGCCTTTGAAGCAACTGGGCTGTGCTGGCTCTTGTTAGCACACACTCAACATCCCGGCTGGAACACCACACCTGTGCTTAGGGTGGGCTTGGTTTCAGGGTTTGGCTGACTCTGCGAGCTTCCGGGCCTCTTTTACCTTCCTGTGCTTCTCCACGGGATTGGTCACCAGGCCCAAGGGCCCCAATAGGTCAGAGGACAACAGGACGCAGGGAACAAGGAAGCACGTATGGGCATGGAGACCAGAGAGACTCCTGTCTGCCTCAGAGGGCTGCCGGATCCCGTTCTGAGGCTCTGGGAACTCACAGCCTGTCATTCCCCAAGTGTACTGTGTTTTATTTTTGTCAGGTTGGCATTTCACACCCCAGAGATGCTTAGTGTGTCATTTGCAGAATTGGAAACACCAGACTACTCGTCTCTTCTGGTCCATTTATAAAGTGTACAGCGAGTCCTTTCTCGGCATCACTTCCAAGAGAACGCTCACATTTTGCCCTCTCCTGTTCGTGAAGTGCCTGTTGATCCTAACTTCTCTCTGCTCCTCCGCCTCCTATTTCTGTAAGAACATTTTAGGTAGCACTCAAGATTTATTAAATATGAGCTTGCATGTGTTCCCTTGTTCCTCACCATGAACACCAAGTTCAAACATGAGTTATTTATATAAACCGGTCATGGTCACTTCCCTCAGTATTATTTCATTCTTCTGTGGCATCAAAATAGTAATGGCATTTGCTTCAGAAGAGTTTAAATATTATACGTGGTACTTGAAAGCAATCAGCATAGTGGGCTGCCGTTCTGTAAGAACTCACGGAACTGAACAAGCGTGTTACTTTTTTTTTATCACTATGCCAATATTTCTCCTCTTTGATTAAAAGAGCATATAATCATCATCATCACCACCACCATCATCATCACCACCATCACCATCATTGTCATCATCATCACCATCACCATCATTGTCATCATCATCATCACCATCATCATCATCACCATCATCATCATCACCATCATCATCGTCACCATCATCACCACCACCATCATCATCGTCACCATCATGGTCACCATCATTGTCACCATCATCATCACCACCATCATCATCATCACCATCATCACCATCACCATCACCATCACCACCACCATTATCATCACCACCATCATCATCATCACCATCATCACCATCACCATCACCATCACCATCATCATTATCATCACCACCATCATCATCATCACCATCATCATCACCATCATCATCATCACCACCACCACCATCACCATCCATACTGTTGTTGTTTTAGACAGGGTCTCACTGTCTCTACCTCCCAAGTGCTGGGATTAACACTTAGGTGCTACTTTCTAGATACTGAGATAGTTTTAAACAAAATTGAGCTTCTTCCCCTCTAAGCTTACATTCAGTGGAAGAACATCTTAGTACCTAGATGTCAGTGGCACTAGAGTGAAGGGTGTGTGTTTGTGTATTCTCATGTAAGGGCGGCAGATTCCAGGACAGGCGTGTGTTTGTGTATTCGCATGTAAGGGTGGCAGATTCCAGGACAGACGTGTGTTTGTGTATTCGCAGGCAGGATGGGCTTTCGTTTTCTTAGACAGGGCAAGGAATAGGAGCAAGGCTTTGGAGGGACCACACAAGGCCATTGTTCCTAAACAGGGCTATTTGCATTTTCTGAGATGCCTTAGAGCTAGGAGAACATTCTGACCATCTGGAATTGCCTGAATACCTGTGGTTATTCGGCAATAATTAACTCAAGGACACTCTCAAGGAACCAGTATAGTTTAGACTATTTTGTGTTTGCAGTGGTGATTTCTGTTGGGGAAGTAATTAAAAAATAGATTATGAGCCTTAATTAAATGGAGTCCTTTGCTGGTGTGATCTGATGGGCTATAGAGTTTCCCAATTATTCATTGTAATGTCATAACCTGTCAGTCTTCTGCCTCAGGGAGCTGGTACATAAAGTCTTTGTAGGAGGAATATTCTAGATTTTTGTGAGATTTTCTTCCCTTACCCTTCACCTTCCATCCTACCCTCCACTCCCTGGCAGTTTTGAGTTCCATATCTTGCTCCACAGTTGTTTTGAGATAAGATCTTACTGTGTGAGCAAGGTGGTGTTCAAACTCAAGATCCTCTTGTGTTTGGAATGATGGATTTGCAGGAGTGTGCCATGCCCGGTGTACATACGCTTATTGCTTGTTTCCTCTCCTAAGATGGAAGGTCCTGGAGAGCAAGAGTTTGTATTCGTGAATTTTTACCTAAGCATTTAGAGTGGTGTCGGGTATAGTTAGAGATCAATAAATATTAAGTAAACAAATCAATCAGTCAGTCAATGTAAAAGTGTATCAAGTTCACAGAAGAATGTTCTAGAGTACACAAAGAAGGAAAGACTAAATATGAAGTTTAGGTAAAACGGAGTAACAAATCAGACAAAGTAGACAAATAATGATTAGCATTTAATCAGATGAGCTCGGAGGAAATAAAATACATGTCAGCTGGGAGAATGAAAGTAAAAATATTAAAAAGAAATATAGCATAGCATATATTGCTATCTATGTGAATATATTGTCCAGTAGTATAAATAGTCAGCAGCATTTGCACTGGGGATGGAGGGAACCATGGCGTGTAGCAGTGTTTGAGAAACAATTTCACAGACCTGGGGTCGTTATCTAGCTCACTCCTGACGTAAATTCTCAAAGAAGATGGACAATATCAATGGAGCATTGGCTTCGCTTTGGCTTCTCTCATAACCTCGGACTCCCCTGTACTCTCATTCCTAAGTTGTCAATTTTTGTCCCGTTTTTTGTTCTTATTGTTTACACAGCAAAAGAGTTGTCACATATAAGTGTTTTTTTCAGAAATAAAGTTAATTTTGACAAACAATACATTTCTTTTGTCGCAGTATTTGCTAAAATTATAAGAGAAACTTAAAGCAGAGATCTTGTCCCTTCTCTGAAAACTTCTATATCTATTTTTCTCTCCAGAGATCGTAAGCATTTAAAGTCCCCATTGCCAATCTCTCTTAGCCAATGTGGAAATCTGGAGCAAGTTTCCAAACTAGAGAGATGGGAAATGTCCACTGGAAAGTGGTACTTGGGGGACTGGATCTGTTACCTGATGACAGTAACAGAAGTGTCTGTTTCTCAGGTCTGCTGTTCGCGTGATAGGCCCCGCCCACAATGCAAGCTAGCTGTTACCAGTAACAATCTGGAGGCCATCTCTGAGGGGCTTTGAGTCTATTTTGTTGTTGAGTCCCTGTTATGTGTAAGACAGTGGAAAACATACAACTTTGAGAAAGAAATGAACCTCGAAGGTAGCATAAGAGAGAAGTATATAATTTCTGTGCTATAGAGTAAAACTATAATAAAGGAACAGCCTGAAAGCCACCGATAAGTACAAGGTCAGGGGCTCCTGGGAGGGGCCCAGAAGGCTATAAGTACCGAGTAGCACCCCGATGGATCTCGGATGCGAAGAGCTGGAGTGGCCAGTCTGAGCCAGAGGCATGGAGGTCACATTCAAGTCACAGCAACGTGGCAGAAGGAATGAAGCCAAGAGCCAGGGTAGAAAACTCCCCTCAAGAAAGAAGGGGACATAGACACAAGCGTGGACGGCAGAGCTTCAGAGCAACTCGAGGTGAAGAGGTGGTGTAGTCCCTGCCACAGCTTCTGGTTCTCTGAGCGAGGGTATCGACTGGGCAGGAGGCAGGTGAGCCTTACCTGCAGGTCACTGATTCCAAGAGTTTTGCTTTCGAGGTATGCCTTGGACGATTTAAGGCCTCATCAGTGCCTCTTGGGTACCAGCACTGGTTCCCAGGTCTTCTGCTTTTTACTCCAAGGGACCTTCATCAGCCAAAGTCATAATTCCCCTAGGACCTACGTGCCCAAAATAACTTCCCAGGTTAAGTAAGAAAGTTTGATCTATGCACACGATAATACAGGCAATAAAAGAAATCAGATCAACCCTTATAAACATCTCCTTTTAGAAGGAAAAGGAGATTTATTGTTTTCAATTGCAACCATCCCCCACAAACAAATCAACAGCAAAAGCATGGATGTCAAGCAAGGACACGGGCCTGGCTGGTTCCAGGGGATTAATGGGCACAGGCTCTCACTCTCCTCTCTTTCTTTATCCCCACCCTGTTTGTGTGGGATTGGTACCAGGGAAGAGAGGAGAATTCTGGGTCTTCAGTTTTATGGAGTTATAGACTCTTTTTATGGGTAGATTCGATCAACATCCCGACTTTGATTGATTCTGTAGGTTTTGAACACTGGAAGTTAGACTCTCAGAGAAAGCTTCAGGCGTTTCAAGCCAGTGCGTCGCTGATGGATGAGGTGATAACTTCAGTAACGGTTGGGGGTTATAGAGCCTGGAGGCTACGACGCAACCAGGTTGGCAGTTGGCAGATGTCAATCTTGGTGACGTATGAGGGCAGTGTCAGATCATTGGCGACACATGGTGAAAGCCTGGGAGAGGACAGATTTTGGTTACTGAGGAGCAAATTTGGGTAGAGAAGACATTGTGTTCTTTGCCCCTGCCGGAAGTTCCCCAGGACTCTGTGCAGAGATGTGAAAGTGACCTCAGTGGAAGGCCAATCAGGAGGGACTTCCCGTCGTTGCCATTTAAAAGGGCAAATGCCAAGGCGTTCCCTGTGCACCACTGGCTTGCTAGGAGATGAAGTTCTCCTTGAACTATAACCCTTGGGTCAGGGTGTGTGGGAGTTTCGGGTGTGAATGAGCTTCCCTGATTCTTCGTGAGGTGATCTGTACAAAGGGGATGTTGAAGCCTTCTGAGGTTTCTTAGAATTTCAGTTGCAAGATTTATTATCAGAGATAAACCTTGACAGCCAGGCCAGGAGGTGGCTGGTTCTGTCTTGTGTCATTGTTACTCTCTGTTTCTACAGGAGGCTACATTTTGTACAGAATATATATCAAAACAGTGTTGATGAGGGTCCCTGAGATTTTACAGGCTGGGTTCTCAGGTAACCAACACAAAAGATTTACGGAAAGCCCCCAAAAGGAGTCACGTGAAGCTAATACATCTCCACACTAACGGTTTTCCTTTTGGTTCCTTTTCGGTTTCCCTTTCGGTTCCTTTTCGCTGTTGTGGTGAGAAGACTATATGAAACTTTGTGGCACTCATTTGGTGACTTTCCCCAAAGCTCTGGGTTAGTGATAGCTCAGGATTCAATTGCACAGGTGGTCTTAGCTACAATTGTAACACCAGGTACCACCTGGCCCTAGTTCTTGAGAAAATTGCTGTAGAGCTGCTTCCTGGCATGAAAAGTCTATCCTTCTGACAGGGATTTCATCTCCACGCTTGCTAGTGCGGCAGCTTTACTTAGGTGCATTAATTTGAGAGAGGCCTCTTCTTTTTTAAGATTTATTTTTATTTATGTGCATGTTGTGTGCCTGTGTGAGTCTATGCCCCATGTGTATGTGTGGGTACCTGCATCGGCCACAAGAGGGCGCCAGATTTCCTGGAGCTGGAGTTCAAGAGCATGGCTTTGGTGACTCTTGCAAAGTGTTTTGCCACGAGCTTACACGAAGGTCCCATTCACCCTGCTCACACCCATACACATCTTCACTTATTTTCACTAAAGACGAGGAGCGATTTGTTTGTGCATCACTCACTCAGCTCGCTGGAGGTTTTCCCTCAGGGACGGTGACATACTTGAGCTGCTCCGTCCTGGGCTTTTCCTCCTGAGAGCTTGTCACCGCCTTCTGGCAGCCCTCTGAGTCATGTCAAAGTCTTCTTGTCAAATTTCCACCTCGCTGTAACATCCTGGTACTTCACTCCATACTCTGGCTATTTAATTTAGAGCCCCCTTTCTGGCCTGTTCCCTTTAGTGTTTTTAGTTTGGGCTACACATTAGAACCACCTGAGAGTGTTAAAAATATACCGGTCGATCCTACGGAGAAGTGCATTTAGTTGGTCCCGAGCATGGCTTTGCCATCCTAACACTGGGTTATAATTTCAATCTTCCTCCAGAGGACTCTAATGGGCAGCTGTATGTGAGAGACACTGCTTGACAAGAGGTCATCTTTTAACCTGCCAGCTCGTGGGAGAGATCTCTGACAATGAAGAGGACCTGGGGGGTGATCCCATTTGGCCTTGGGGAAGAGGGTGGGCACAGGAGGATGCTTCCCAGCTTGGGGGCTTGTGTAACAGCTGGGGGAAGGTGGCCTTCTACCCAAACAGCCAAAGTAGACAATAGTCTTAGGAGAGAACTCTGAGCATGAGAATTCCAGCAATGAGAGATGTCTATATGGAGATAAGAATTAGTAATAAATATTAACGAATATCAGGAGCGACCAAACACGGAGAAGGAATTTATTCTCCTACTGCTTCAAGTATGCCTCCTGGCTGGGTGCTCGTCAGTTGTTTAAATATTTCTTGCTGTGGGGGATGAGTTGCCATTTCTAGCTTTGCATAGCTAGGGTATTTTAATTCCTTACAGGGCACAGAATCTGCCGTGTGTGCTCCTAACCTCCGTCTGATGGTCCTTTCTCTGCACTGGGAGCTGCGTGCAGGCCCACTGGTTTTCCGTGCAGTGGCCTCTGAGTCTTAGGAGAAACTGACTCCCTAGGGTTGTCTTCCTTAGATTTCAGGCTCCTCCATCTTCTTGGAAACATTTACAATGGTTAAACTTCCCAGCAAATCTTCCTACAGGTCAGCGGGAAGTAAAAGCCAGTTCAGTCCCCTGAGCCCGGTTCCCCAAGGGGACAAGTATTTCTTGACCATATCTTCAGTTAGTGACATTAGATATCAGAAGTTAAGAGGAAAAAATGACTATGCATTTACCATGTAGAAAAAGAAAGGCATTTTTCCCTATGAAAGGCTTTTCTATTTATAGCCACTTGAAAATACTGGATTTTAAAGCAGAAAATTTAGATAAAAGTGAATTGTATTTTATTGAAGAAAATATCCTTGTAACTGTTTTAAGAAAATTTTCTCAGCGAGGGATAAATCTGACTACTTTGTTTGGAAAATGAGGATAATTGTCATTTAAGAGTTGGCAAAATTAGAGGAGAGGAGAATCCAACAAGGATCCACCCTTTCTGTTCCTATCATAGAAGATTAGGTGTTTTAATGTACTGGGCGTGGAAGCAGCCTCTTGTTCACGCTGGGCACGCGCTTCACCCCGGCGCGTCCCTGCCCCTCGCAGAAGATTTTTCGAGAAAATAGAAGTGGCGGTCATTTCTCATTGCCTTTATTTCAGAAGGTATGCCCACATTTGCATAACTGGTCTTTTTATCTCCCCCCCCCCGCCCTGAAACTGTTTTGAACTCAGAATGTGTTGTTTAGACCATGATTCATACGCCAGAGGACTGAGGAGTCTTGCTTTAGGTACTTGGAAGAGCCAAGGAGTGTTTCCATATATAGCTGCAGAAACCTTGGTTGGCCGGTTCTGGTTTGAAGGGATATTATTCAAAGTTCATTCCTGATTTTTTTTTTCTCCCCTCTTCAAGAGACGACTGCAGCGGGCAGTGAAATTTTGTGCCAAAAGAACTAAAGCTTGCTCTGTGCCCTGTGTCCTGGGCACCTTCCGGGCGTCGTCTTTCTCTTTCACTTCCTCTGAAGCGCTCGCAGGTCCGTCAGCGGGGAGCAGTTAATTCATTTCTTCCGGCCCACTTCCTGCTCATCACCCCGGGAAGCCCCGGAGCAGCCTCTGCAGAGATGAATCAAGACAGTGCCTAAATTTCCTGAGTCATAGCCAGAGGCTCCCCAGCCACTCTGAGAATGGGATCTGTTTACCTCAGAGTTCCCTCACTGGGACGGTATTTGGAATTTTGGATGGTGGCCTGGAATTTTCGAGAGCGGAGCTCTCCAGGGAAAAGTTGCGCTCCCAGCAGTGAGCGTAGAGAGTTTATGCTGTCTGCCCTTTGCAGACAGAGCCCTGTGGTGTAGTAATTGTTCTTTGGGAAAACGAGGAGCCCAGTCAAAGTCAGTTCTGGCTTCATACTTAATACTGGTATTGTCAGCTTTAGCCATCGGGTTCGGAAGCAGGTAGCTTCATGCACCGGTTTTCTTCCATCTCACTGTCTTACCGTCTTTCCCTTTAGCTCTTTGTAAGTCAGACCTACGTTTGACGCTTGGACGGCCTATGGGATGTGGTGTTTTAATCCGGCTAATTTGATCCTTTGGATCTGTTTTCTTCACCTGTAAAATGGGGTTAGCAGTATTTATTGCACAGGGTTTTAGGTGAGGATTAAGTGGATGAGACCTCACAATATACCCAAAGGGGTTAACAGATGTCTTCAGGGGGGCAAGTGCTTTCCTTCACAGCCTCTTGGGCTTCAAGCAACTGGGTTTCTACCTCGTTCTGACTGCTAACTTAAGATGTCCAGGCATTTATACTTAGGAGTCCTTGCCTTTGTCCTTGGCACCCTCCTCTGAGGCTTTTAAGTTTGAAGTGGACCCTCTCATTCTTCTTGGGCAGCAGTTAGCAGAGATTCAAGAAACGCCAGCTCCCCTTCCCCAAGGGCTGTCCCATTTCCTCCTTCTGACCACTACTTTCCAAGGAGTTTGTTCCTTTGATTATCATTCAATTTTATTGTTGTCTGTAGTCTCTGATTTTCTTTTCACTTCCCACTGATTCTTCATAGTCAGTGGCTTGGAAACTTAGTCTGCACCCTGCTCACCTGGGTTACCACCATCCCAACTTCTTAAACCAAGTTCCTTTATTTCCAGAAACCTGGAAGATTTATTTTTGCCCCGAATTCCCTTCAACTTGAATTCCAGGTTAATTTAGGATTAATCTTATAAAGGAATTATTTTTTATGTTTTTGGGTATTTGCCTACCTGGATCTTGGTGAGTCATGTTTGTGCCTGGTACCCGAGGAGGCCAGAAGAGAGCATAGCATCCCCTGAAAGTAGAGTTCCAGATGCTTGTGAGCTGGCCCGTGGGTGCTGGGAACTGAAGCTGGCTGCTCTGCTGACCTGCTGAGCCATCTCTCTAACCCCCCTTATTTCCAACTCGTTCCGACCGACTCCGCTCCTAAAGTAAGCGACTGGAGAGGAGACCAGCTTTGCGTTAGTGTAACGCACGTCACACGCAGCGTTGAAAATCTAGTGACTGTACGTGGCTGCTCAGCAAAGTGCTAAGAAAGAAGCTGGAATGAGTGTCAGCTAGAAACAAAAGCTTTCACACTGATGTGTGGTTAACAGACACGGTATCCTTCTTAAACAGCCCGAGCCTGCGTAGATTCAGAGACGACTCACAGGTTCATGTCCAAATGGTCCAAACCACAGAGTTGGGCTATTGAGGTGTATGTGCGTTGCGTGCGTTTGCCAGGGTAGATACGCCTGTGCCCACGCACGGGGGCCAGAGGATAGAAGGTACCCTGTTCTGCCATTACCTGCCCTTTTCCCATAGATGAGATTTCCCCGCTGAACCTGAGCCAGTTTGGCAGGCAGCCCTCCGCAGCGATACCTTTGGGGTGGCTCTCCACCTTCTCATAGTGCTGGAGTTACTGCGAAACACACGTGGTTCTGTTCTCATCCTTGAAGAGATCCAGACTTCGGATAGGAATATCCTCTCAAACATTTCCCTTTTCTGAAATACTGAGCTAGTATTAATAGATTATTAAATCAGCTGGGGATACGGCACAGTTGGTTGGCTTTTAATGTAGCTCCGTGTATTATGTATCTCAATTCAGGTCCTTACACATCGGTAGCAAGTGCCCTTAGCCACTGAACCGTCTCCCCAGCACTGACGATCCGATGATGGCGACTTAAACTTTTTTTTTTTCTTGAGACACGGTCTTTTGTATTTCATCTCAGTTTCAGTTTCTGTTCTCTTTTCTCCACTCCCACGTGCCAGGATGGCAGGCATGCGCCACCATGTCCGGTTAACGCGCTGCTAGAGATTAAAGTTCAGAGTTCATAACGGCGGGCAAACACTCAGCCACCTGAGCCGTATCCCCAGCGTGATTTATTAATCCCTTAATACCAGTTTAGCGCTTCAGAAAAGGGGAAATATTTGAGAGGCTATACCTATCCAAAGTCAGGAGTTCTTCAGGAATTAAAAAATAATCACACGTGTTTCATAAATGACAAAGGCTTAATATAAATTAGTACCGTGTGATATATTTTCTTGGCCTCTGGAAGATCGATCACTGTTCCCAGGTATCAGAAGTTCTGCAGAGGCAGAATAGGGAGTTCCCAGCTCGGCGTGATTCTCTTTCTACCCTCATTGATCTGGTCCCCTGCTCAGGTGGAAGATATCTGCTATGCCGAGCCCAGGACCTGGATACCTTTGGAATCGGATGTTGACTGGACTGGGAGATGATGAGATTTCAGAACAGACACTTGCTCAATAGCTTGCCACATAGCCTGGACCTGAGGTTCCAACACAGGCTGCTCCTGAAGCCCCACAAAAGCATCCAGAAGTGTTCCTGCTCCCACAGGAAGAAAGAGGCGAGATTCGGGATCACTGCGTGGATCTCAGTCCGGCTAGAGTTCTTTTCTAAGACCAGACCCCTCAGGCGTCCTTAGGAATACATCTGAAGTCAGGCGTGGTGGTGTGTCTGTGGTCCTCACTGTAGAAGGCTGAGGTGTATTGGTGGCTCGAACTCAGAAGTCTGAGACCAGACCAGCCTGGGAAACGGCAGGATTTCATCTCAAAACAAACACAGAAGCAGAAAGTTGGTGCCAGGCTGCCGGTAGGGCCAGTGGGTAAAGTGCTCGCTGTACAAGCCTGATGACCTGAGTTCAGACACCCAGTGTGTCCCTGCTGGGAAATGGGAGGCGGAGTCAGGAGAATGACTGGCAGTTCACTGGCGGCACCCAGGAGTGAAGCAGCAGAAAGACAGGGGCTCAGATACAGTGGACGGTGAGGACCTGGCACCCGATTGTCCTCTGAGATCGTCCTCTGACCTCTGCATACTCAGATGACCATCGATCATCTGTCCACACTTAAACACCTATGAGACACAGAGACAGACAGACAGACACACCCACCCCTTTGGGTCTCAATACTGGATGGTACTACAGAGCCCACAGAATAACGCGTGTTAATGGCTTTGCAGTGCCTAGTGAGAAGGTCGAGGGAGAGGCCTCTCTATGGAATCCATCCACAGGTTTCAGATCAAACCCTTTCTCCTGCTGCTGCACCTTAGACTTTGGCTTGGGCGAGACAAGTTGGAGTAGGTAACAGGCAGCGGAGAGTATGCATTTCACTGCAGGATGGGGACTGACTCATCCTCCCCGGGGCGGCTGTGTAAGTGAGTGTGCCCTCTGGGGCAGAGGTGGCCTTGATGGGGACTGACTCATCCTCCCCTGGACGGCTGTGTAAGTGAGTGTGCCCTCTGGGGCAGAGGTGGCCTTGATGGGGACTGACTCATCCTTCCCGGGATGGCTGTGTAAGTGAGTGTGCCCTCTAGGGCAGAGGTGGCCTTGTGTTAGTAGGCAGAGATGCCCACGTGAAAACACTTGGAAGGGGTTCACGTAGCTGTTAATCATATTGGGTACTCTAAGCGGTTTGCCAAGTTAGTCTCATGTGCTAATGAGGGTGCTAATTTTATTCTGCATCAATTCAATGGTGCTCAGCCGTGACAAGGGCTGCTTCTTTGTTAAAGCTTTCTTAGCACAAAGGGCAAAGAACAGCAATGCAAATATATATGTATATATACGCACATACGGATTATATATTATATACATATATACATATAGTATATATACATATATACAATGCATATATTGGCTTAATTTATTTTTAAAAACTAATATATATATCACATATATGTCTTTAGAATAAATTAGTTTTGTTAGTGCAAATAGCACAGCAGCCTATTCATTGGAAATAGTGGTTGAGAAGACAGACTGCCATTAACCAAATTAGCTATATTCAAGACTTATGGGTTAGCTTTTTAAATATTATTGATCCATCTCTATCTGCCTGCCTGCCTGTTTGTCTATATCTGAATTTTTAACACTTGGATTGTTGTAACCTGAGTGGCGTCATTGTGTTACACAGACCTACTGGATTCCTTCTGATATATAGACAGGCAAAGTTACCGTCACTACCAGGTTATAGTGACATCAAGACTTGACCAAACTCCATGATATGGACAGAATTTTAAAAGATGTTTTAATGTAAGCACCACTAGACAGCTTGTTTGATAAACGAGTAAGTCTAAGTTGATTAGGGGAGAAATACTTAGTCCACACATTTCATGAAAAATTTATCTCAAGTGGGCAAGATGCTGATATTCTAGGGGTGGAATTGTGCAGCTCGAGGTACAGTATTGTTCTGAGATCAGTTTGGACCCCGTGGTAGTAGCAGGGTTCCTATGCTCTTGGGGTAGAAAGCGACTCTCATTAAAGTCTGCTCACCATCTTGGGAGAGCGAGTGCCCAGTGAGGGTAACAAGGCTTTAATGTAGCTTCCCGTTGTTGAGACCGTTAAAGTAAATTATAGACATCATGACACAGGGCAGAAAGCAAAAGCAAAAATCAAATATAAAGTAAGAATTGCATTTATATCGTAGTAAAAGTACGTAGAACCTGTTTGCTTTTTCATCTTTCTTTGGGGGCTATTTATGTGTTTGCGTGTAGGTCTGTGTTCTTAGGTGCAGTTCCGCGAGCGTGTTGTATACATGTGTGTGTAGGTCAGAGGTCAACTTTAGGTGTCTTCTCCCATTGCTCTCTCCCTTAGATTTTGGGCCAGGGCCTCTTACTGAATAGGGAGCTTGTCATTCGGCTGTACTGGACTGCTAATGAGCTTCCAGGATCAGCCTCTCTCCGCTCGCTCCAGATCTGGGTTGTGGGTATGAGCCACTACACCCAGATATTTTTATGTGGGTGTTGGGGATTCGAACTTAGGACATCATACTTGTGCAGCAAATTCTCTAGTCATTGAGATGCCTGCCTGCCTGCCCCTTGTCATCTTCCCTTCCCTTCCCTTCCCTTCCCTTCCCTTCCCTTCCCTTCCCTTCCCTTCCCTTCCCTTCCCTTCCCTTCCCTTCCCTTCCCTTCCCTTCCCTTCCCTTCCCTTCCCTTCCCTTCCCTTCCCTTTTGTTCCCTTCCCTTCCCTTCCCTCCCCCTCCCCTCTCTTCCCTTCCCCTTCCTCCCTCCCTCCGTCCCTCCGTCCCTCCCTTCCTTCCTTCCTTCCTTCCTTCCTTCCTTCCTTCCTTCCTTCCTTTTTGTTTTTTTTGAGACAGAGTTTCTTTGTAGCGTTGTAGCCTGTCCTGGAAGTAACTCTTGTAGACCAGGCTGTCCTAGAACTCACAGAGATTCTGCTTCTGCCTCCCAAGTGCTTGGACTAAAGGCGTGCACCACCACTGCTCAGCTTATATTTTCATGTTAAGACCCTCAGCTCGTGAAACAGGTGCGGTTAGACAGCTTTATTAAATGAGAATCTCTGGATGATTTATAAAATTAATTGCTTCAGTAAACATTGATTGAGTCTCAGTGGCAGTCAGGGGCTGCAGAGATAAAAGCACAGTTTTTGGTCCGCTCAGACTGATCTAGATGGGGTCCTAGAAGATGAAGCTGTTGCCGCATGACTTTAGGCGGTGCTCCTCGTCCCATGAGAGTGGCAGGTCCCCAGTAGTGGCTCTAACAGGAGTGACACAGTGGCCTAGCTGCTCCCTCCCTCCTGAGCTAATCCGGAACATGACTCAAAGCACTGGAATCAGGAGCTGGATAAAGGAACATTCGTTTAAAACGGGACATGGAAGTCTTCTCAAGAAGCCAAAATACCGTGTAGACTTCCAGAGAACCCAAATTCTTGTTCTGGCTACACGCCCCAGGGCGTTTGCTGTGAGATAAGAGCAAGAACTTCCAGACGAGAGGCAGTTAGTCCTCAGGAGGGAGTTTGCCTATAGCCTGCCCGGCTTTGCTGTTTGAGATTTTGAAGGTTTTGAAGCACCGCTTCCACTGGCCTTAAGTTGATCTCAAGAATGGATTAGTGATGAGCAGTATTGGTCAAATCAACGATGCAAAATAAAGTATCAAATTTGCATATAAGCAGTTCCATGACACAAGAGGCCAAGACTAAGTCTTATTTCTGAGAGATTAAAGTGAGAAATTAGTCAGGAAGGGAATTTTGTGTCAAGCACTCAAGAGCCAAGAGATGCGGGTCAGGGTTTCTTCTGCTGCCATAAAAAGACCACGACCGGAAGCATCTTGGGGGATAAAATGGTTTATTCCATTCCTTGCAGCTCTCCCGTGGTTCATCATGGAAGGAAGTCAGGGTAGAACTCAGAGCAGGAACCTGGGGGGCAGGAGCTGATGCAGAGGCCATGGGGGGAGAGCTGTTCACTAGCTTGCTCTTCATGGCTTGCTCGCTCAGCGTTTGGCCAGCAGCCCAGGGGTACCCCCACCCACAGTGATCTGGACCCTCCCACATCAATCGTCCATCGAAAGACTCTCCCACAGGCCGAGCTGGTGGGGGTGTTTTCTCAAGTGCGGCTCCATCTTCTAAATGGATTCGAGCTTGGGTCAGCATGCCCTAAGACCAGCCAGTGCAGTGATCTTTCGAAGAGGTTTGTACCTAAACTCAAAAACGTTCGCTTTCAAGAACCAGGTGGGAACAAATCCAAACACATCGGACTCCTGGTGACAGCTGGACCTGTAGGGTACAGGACCTGGAGCCGGGAGCTGAGCTTGTGGAGGTGTGAGCTCTTCTGTCCCTCTGCAGAGGACGGGTCCAGGCTCAGTGAGACCTTGGGGAGCCTGATGCTGAGGTGCACGTGGCGCCATTTCATTCCCACAAGGCTTCTCGAGTTGTGTCTTACGAGTTCTGCCTCAAAGTGCTAGTTCTGGTACTGGAGGGTTAGGTCATAGAGAGACTGACGCAGTGAGGGGCCATTCGTCTGTTGGGACAGTCTCTCAGTGTTTGCTAGAGCCATCATCTCTCTCACCACCAGCATTAGTTTTTCTAACACTGAACAACGGGAGAATTGTCTGGATCTCTACAAAACAATGTGCCGGCTTTGGAAGCTCCCTCTGACGGCGTGTTAGGCCCAGAACTGGGTGTACGTCTTAATGCCGGTGTGACTTAGACATAGCTGGCCCCCCTTTGTCTAAAGCAGTAAGTCCTTGAGGCAGAGGTGGCCCACGCCTCTGTATCTTAGTCAGTGGCAGTGTGTTCTTGTCCAAGATGATATTATTTTTGCTACTTGTGAGTTTTTTTTTTTTTTTTTTTTTT
>NW_026067986.1:3246543-3250845 GCF_014885135.2 Alexandromys fortis | reverse complement strand
CAGCACACAGCAGCACACAGTCAGCACACAGCAGCATACAGTCAGTACACAGTCAGCAGCACACAGTCAGCACACAGCAGCACACAGTCAGCACACAGCACACAGCAGCACACAGTCAGCACACAGCAGCACACAGTCAGCACACAGGGCACACAGTCAGCACACAGTCAGCACACAGCAGCACACAGTCAGCACACAGCAGCATACAGTCAGTACACAGTCAGCAGCACACAGTCAGCACACAGCAGCACACAGCAGTGTCGACAGAACTGGGGTCATCGCCACTTTCCCCATGGCACACAGCCAGCACTCACTAGCTGTTGGCATAAAGGTGACCAACATCGCTCTCACCGGTGACAGTGACTCAGAGCCTGGGACAGGCAGTTGTTAGGGTGCTGCCTTTGGAGGAGGATAGTTGAGACTGCAGCCTACAAACTCCCCCAAATCAGATACATATCTGTGCTCACGAAAGGGGCTTATTCTGCCATTATCACCTTTCCAATTAAATAACAGATGAAAAAGCTGAGCGTTTACCAAAGAAGAATCTCTCTTCTCTCTCAGTGTCTCTCTTCTCCCCTCTTCTATCTCTCCAATCTGTCTACACACATGTGTAGGTGTGCGTATACGCGTGTGCGCGCAAGCATGCACCTGTGCGTGTGTGTATATGTGAGTCAAAGAAGCATATGAGATTTCTTAACGTTATTGCAATCAGGGACTTGTGAATTGAAATGGTGATATGATAGCAATATACATCTCTCAGAATGGCACAAGTCCAATAACACGGAGTGAAAATCTGCCCCAACAGCGCAGACACTCTCAAGGATGCCAAGCTCCAGGAACCTTGCTCATTGACGGTGGAACAGAAAATGAGATAGTCATTTTGGAAGACAGATTGCCTGTTAAAAATAACCTCACAAGATAAAAGTGCTAAAATTAGTTTTGTGCGGTCCATAAATTATACTCTTAAGTACTTAGCACATCAACCTGAAAGCCTGTGTCCACATAAAACTCAAGAGTGTTTGCGGAAGTTTCATTCAAAATCAAGAAAACCTGGAATCCACCTAGACGTCTTCCAGTGGATGGGTGATCTGTGCTACATCATAGGACTGAATATTATTCAGTGCCAGAAAGGAATGAATTACCACACCACAGAAGACATGGATGACTCATAAATGCATTCATCTATGTAGTGTATGATTCTAACTCTATTCTGGAAACAATTACATACATTTATCTAAATAAACAAATATATAAAACACTTAGAATTTGAGGGTAGGGCTGAGTATGTAAAACAGAGGATATTTTGAAGTTAGTGAAAGTATTCTGTTTGCAAGTGTGATTGTGAACCTATGATGATATGTGTTTATTAAAATAATTATGACTTTATTGTACTATGTGTGAACTTTAATGTACACCACTTAAAAACTCATTTGGGAGTCTGTGGGACTTCAGGGTCAATGCAGAAAACGATCAACCATTGTGGAGGCATTTGGAAGATTTTCTAGATAGATGTTTATGGAGAGTTATTATATATACCTACATTTCCTTCCTCTTTTATCTGAGGGAACCTAGAAACATTAAGGGATGAGGCTTCAGTAGCATTTAAATGAACTTCTTTGAGACGGGGCCAATTCTAAGGCTGATCAGGAAGTAGACGAGTGAGCCTGCAGATTTGCTAAGGCCAGGAAGTGTGGAAGCGCTTTAGAGGAAAGGAAACACAGATTCAAACCATCCATCTGTGATATGCATTGTATCTTAGAGACTCAGAAGCCAATGAAGGAGCTCCAGGTCACCCAGACTCACTGCTAGGGCAGCGGTTCTCAACCTTCCGGGCTGCGACCCTTTAATACATACAGCTCCTCGTGTTATGACGACCCATGGCTATAAAATTATCTTCATTGCTACTTTATCACTGTGATTTTGCTTTTGTTATGAGTCGTAAATATAAATATTTGTGTTTTCACACCCGTGAAAGGATCATTCACTCCTGAAGGGGGTCACAACCCACGGGGTGAGAACCGCTGTGTTAGGGTATAGATTAGTGTTGCATTAGAATCTTGGGTATAAAATGAGGAACCATAAGTGCTTTCTGTTTTTTGCTGTGTGTGTGTGTGTGTGTGTGTGTGTGTGTGTGTTTTTTTGCGCGCGGTATTCATGAACTCCATGTGCATGTGGAGGCCTGAACTTGACCATGCAATGTCTTTCCTGATTGCTCTCTCTCTATTAACTGATGTAGATCTTTAGTTGAATCTAGGGCTTGCTGATTCTGCTACTGTAGTTAGCCAGCTTGCTCTGGGGATTCCTTCTCTGTTTCCAAATGCTGGGATTACAGGAGACTTCTCTGCATACCCAGCATTCATATGGATTCTAGGCATCCGAACTCTGGTCCTCATGATTGACTGGTGAGCATTTTGTCTACTGAGTTATCTCTTCAGACCTCTGTGGTCATTTGGATGCAAAAAGGCACCATGGAAAGGAGGGGACAAGCAACTTTGTGGTGAAGGAAATTGGTAAAATGTAGATAATTGGTTAAGGCCATTTATTTTGTTGTTGGTTTGATTTTTTTGAGACAGGGTTTCTCTATGTAGCTCTGGCTGTCTTAGAACTAGCTCTATAGACCAGGCTGGCCTCTAACTCACAGAGATTCGCCTGCCTCTGCTTCCCAAGTGCTGGGATTAAATGTGTAAGTCCCCACCGCCCTGCAGTTAAAACCATTTAATCCTGTATTTCTGGAGACGATGTGGCAGGCATGAATTCCTCTTAAAACCAACAGCCACAATCTGTTCACAGAGAAACACGGGGTGACACCAGCTGAGATATGTCCTACAGAGTCTCTATTCATACACGTATGAACTCTCAAGTCCATTAGAAACAAGACACAGTCAGCCACGAGGAGCCTGAGGAGAAAGCTAACTGCTTCCAATGGGGCATCCTAGTGAGAGTCTCAAATCGGGAAAGGACGTGGGTTTCAAATGAGGAAATACGGTAGAGCCCGAGGTTCTTTCTCCTTATAGGGGATCTGTCAAGGTTCCTTAGTTTAAATAAGTGTAGCATCTATGTAGGGAAAGGTGAGCGCTAAGTGTATGGACATTTTCTGTATTATCTTCACAATTATTTTCGATAACCCATCACGCAATTAAAATTTATTGCGAACAGAATGGTCCGGTTAGAATAGATTTTGTCAAAAACTTGAATTTATGACCTACACGCACACAGAATGTTTACAGCGACGACTTTTGCCTAGTTCGTAATGAAGGAACCAGATGGGCGTTGAAGTCAGTTTAAAGAAGCTAACGAGATTCATTATCAAGAACATTGAGATGAATGCCCGCGGAAGCAAACCTGACTTCTGCCGCTGGGTGCGGGGCAAATGAATTTAAACTTTACTGGACAGGTCAGAATCGCTTTGCGATGCAATCAGTTATCTACAATTTACCGTCATGAAATAGCACCCGTGGGACCAGACTGAGAGGCCCAGATGCTTTTTAGACAGTGTATAGTTCTCTACGGGGGCATGGCACCTTCCCGTGAGTCTTCAACTCAGCCCAAATACGGAGGAGTTCTTGGATGCTCGACCACCCTGCCACACCCAACACGTTCCACCTGTGAAAACCCATTGGCTGATGTCTTTCCTGAAACACTTGCTTCTCTGGTTCCCTGACACAAGACAAGTTGCACGGCCCACTTCCCCTGAAGGCACGGACCCGTGTCTTCACGTGGTTAAGGAGCTAAGACAGGAAGTGACATACTGTTCCTTCCAGGCGACAAGCTTGTGAAATACCCCTCATTTCTTTCTCCTGCTTTCATGCACTGGGAAGTCTGCGTTCAGATGAAGCTTCTGCATGTTTGCTTCTGGGTGATTGAGAAGAGCAGAGCCTCTCCATGGCCTGTGTAGGGTCCATGATACCGATAAAAGATACATTTTGGTGTGTTGAGTCATGGAGAGGAAATGGGACATTTTTAGGCAGATAGCTCACAGTGCAGTCCTGGCTGCACCACGTGCTACGGGAAGTCCCCTGGCTTCTCTGTCCTTGAGCTTTCTTGTGTGATGATAACAAAGATAATTCTACCGATGTTGTAAGGTCATTGTAGGATTAAGCAAATAGTTTATGCCATTCCTTGGCGTAGAGTCCCTGCAACTGGAGCATCGTTTGTCTTCCAATATTTGGGGCTCTTAACTCAAATTTGTCAGTGGCCCCTCATGCATACTCGGTTTTCCATATGACGTAGTCAATGCAGGGCTGTTCAAGAATAGCCCAGCTATTCTTACTTGGTGTGTCACGCACAGGACCACTGTCTCAC
>NW_026067986.1:3217733-3246307 GCF_014885135.2 Alexandromys fortis | reverse complement strand
TTTTTCTTTCTTTTTTTTTTTTTTTTTTTGTGAATCAAATAATGGCTTCGTTTTATTACAACGTTTCTGTTAACCGTTGAAATCAGGGGAGCAGCTGCAAAACAAAACAAGAGCAGGATTAGATGGGAAAGAAGCATGGAAGGCCCAGGCCTCCTGAGATCAGAGTCGTGTTTTTGATGAGTAGTGGGAAGACGATGCGCCACAGAAGGACATAGAGAAACGGCATGGAGCGGCCAGTGCCTTTCCCATGCATTGACGGCATCTGCTTTCCAATTTGGCCGCATAGTTCGTGTCACTTGAAAGAAAAATAATAAAAGCCATTCATATTTTTCATTTATGAGCAATTAATTTCCCAGCCCAACCATGAAGAGTGTGGGGGATAAAGATATATTTACACCTTTCAATCTACTGAATGTGTTTCTTCCGGAAACCTGGAAATTTGGTTTGTATTGAATAATGGTAAAGTAACATTTAGGGTATGTTAAATAGTTAGCAGTTTTTGAGTGTGACAAAGGCACGGAAACTAAGAAATAGGAAGACACCAGTCGGCTTTCTTCCTTCTTTGTTTTCGCATCCTGACAAATGTTTCCTCTCCCAGTCCCTTTTCCCCGCCACACTTCCCCTCTTCCTTCCACCTCCTCCTCCTCTGCTCCTCCTTTTCTTCCTTCTTTGTTTTCGCATCCTGACAAATGTTTCCTCTCCCAGTCCCTTTTCCCCGCCACACTTCCCCTCTTCCTTCCACCTCCTCCTCCTCTGCTCCTCTTGAGGAAAGGGCAGGCCTCCGTGGATGTCCACCAGCGCTGGCTGGTATATCAAGTTGCGGTGAGACTAGGCACCGCTTCATCTGTTAAGACTGGATGAGACAACCCAGTAGGAGGAAGAGGGTCCTAAACCAGGCAAAATAATCAGATACAGCCCCTGCTGGCATTGTTAGGAGACCCACAAGAACATCAAGCTACAGAACTGTAATATATTTGCAGAGGGCCCCGGTCAGTCCCACGGAGGCTCCTTGGCTGTCAGGTCAGTCTCTGTGAGTCTCTGTGAGCCCTGGTTAGCTGTTTCTGAACTCTTACCTTTCTTAATTGTGGTCTTTGTCAAAATTCAGAAATTTCTAGCAGTGTTAAGAATGTGTGCCTTGGTTATAAACACACACGCTTAATTTTGAGAGCTTTTGCTAAAAGGCCATGACCTTTAAATAGATGAAATGCTCACAAATACAGGTTTTATAAAAAAGCTTCCCTTTCTTGGAGAAACACTCTCCTGGGCATGCCTGCTAAGACCTGTTTCTAGGCTCTGCACCTCCATGTTTATCCCTTCGTCTCCCACCAGAATTGTTCTGAGGTTAAAGGGCAACAGTAAAAGAAGTATGTGGAGGTCAGAGGATAACAGAGAGGGACTGGTGTCCTCCCACCACGTGGCTTTCCAGGAATCAGCTCTGGTCATCGGGGCTTGGTAGCAAGAGCTCTTCCCACCGAGCAATTTCCCTACCCACCCCCCTTCTCAACCCTCATCTACGATCTTAAGAAATCGCCAAATCCGCTCCAGTTGTGAAGACTGAAGAACCCGTGTCATCTTTAATCTCCCGCAGCTGCTGTTGGGGTGCTGTTGAAGAAGGCGCCATACTTAGAGACCCTTTGCAATTTAACGAGAGACAGAGAGAGCTGAGAGGGGCGGGCTTACCAATCTGTAATTCAGCCTTTACGGTGTCTGCACTTACCATCTTGCCTTAGTGCCATCAATGACAATGTGTGGTCACCTTCTTCGGTGACCCTTCAAGATCCAAGCGAGAATTCGGCTGACGTATCCTGATATCTTTTGAGGATTACCTTCTGCCTTTTGCTAACGCTAGAGACACAGAAACAAGGTAGAGACCCAAAAATAGCATCATAATGACTAATTTTGTTTTTTTGCAAGGCAAACAGCCAGGTATTATGTAAGCTGACTCACAAGATGTCTTTGCAAGAATTCTAGAGAAGTCGCTGCACTCTGCCAGATTGAGAAGAATTCCAGCCTCCCTTGCAAGGCCTTTTTGGAATGCTGGAATCTCAGCCGGCTCCTTTTCCCATGGCTCAGAGGTCTGAGTCAAGCGTGCCCAGGTGAGATATTAATAGTCTCCCTGTGGGTTAAGTAGCTTGCTTCCTAAAAGGAGTATCAGCATCTCTCCATATTGCGGAGAAACTTAAGGTCATGTGAAGAATAAACAGTTTCATTTATAATAGCTTATTTTTTTTATTTATTCTATGAGAACATCATAGATGTTTATAAGGTATTTTTTATCATCTTCTACCCTTTCTTTGACTCCTCCTGGCTTTCCCTGTATGGTCCCTCCCAACTTCATGTCCTTCAAGGTTTTTTTTTTTTTCGATTTATAATTAGCATTCTTGCAGTTCTGAGGGTTGTGCTAGGCATACACCCTGCCATCGGCTCTTATAATTAGTGGAGTTATGGCCAGATGATGTGAAAATATGGAAATAAAAGAGTATAGTTTTCTTTCCCAGAAACTGCTACGAGGGATCTGTTTTGTGACAAATGCCTGCTAAAGCTTGAATTTAGACTGGAGGCGACTGTGTGGCTGAGGTTTGACTGCTGGCGGGTTGCTTGGTGTACCTAGTCATCCCATGCACACGTTATAGCTAAAGACGTAGAGCTTCAGAAACCTCTTTTCATACAATGTGATTTGAAAATAAAACAACATTCCTTGGCCTGTTTTGTGGATAAACACAGAAAACGCTATGTTAGCTCTGTACAAGCTGCGTCTTCTGTTTTATAGCACTGCTCACATAGATGCCTTAACTCTCTCCGCTAACATCTCTTGGCTTTGAATTCTGCAACATTAAGCATATGCAAATGCTGTGCATTTGATGCTAAATATTAAATCTAGGAGAGCTGCTATGAGCTTCCTGGCAGTTAACGGCTAGAAAAAAAATATTTTGAATCCATCGTATTTTTGAAGAAGTAAGATCAATACTAGCCAGTTCTTAAGGTATGTGCAGGTAGGTATTCCAGACACCCTGGGCCGACTCTGCTGACATTGCCACGGGGTGGCTTTCAGCTCTGAAGATTTTGAAGCTGGTTTTCAGGCTCTCTTAGCTCCCCCTCCAGCTTACACTAGTTCCGATAATTGAAAAGTATTATAATAACCGTGCGGTGACACATTAATGTTACAGACGTTCCCGTGAACTGTTTTCACGGTTGAAATGACTGGTGAGTCACTGTTTATGCCTGTTTGATTCTGAGACTGAACTCAGCCACAAGGATGATATTTATAAAGCATTTCATCGTTTAGATGCTACAAATGTAAGAAGCACTAAAGAATCCATTATTCTTCCTACTACACCTTGGCACAAACAGAGTAGAAGTAAACACGCTTAGCAAACATCTGGAAAATAGGAAACTACACGGGGATAATCATTGTCCGAGTGTATTTAGCTGATTTCTTTCTTTCTCTCTCTATTTTCTGCTTTCATACTTTCATTTTTCAAAGACTTGTTGCAGTGAGATCACTTTAGCCCAGGCGTGTGTCAAATAATTAAATGAGAGCCTGTGGTTGCTAGCGCGTATGCCTCAGTGAACTGGTAATTCTTAAATTATGGTCATGAATACATTAAAGTTTCCAGGCAGCCGGTTCCTAGCCTCGTTATGTCACAATGACATTTCTTCCCTACGTCTCTCGCTTCGGGACCTGTACGTCTATTGCAGCAGCCTTGTGAACTCGCTAGAAGGAGCAATGACTCCCAACCTGTTCCTCGCAGTGGGGGAAGGTGTCCTACCTCTAGCGTTTTGTCTGTAGGCTGTGTGGTCTTCTCCCATTGAAGTGGCTGCAGCCCTGTTATTAGTTGACCCTCAGGTGTGGCTGAGCCCAGCGCTGTGACTCTCAGCGACTCCCTGGCTTCCTCTGCAGAAGTTCCTCCTTGTTTCGTGTAGGCTCTGAGAGCTTCAGCAGGTTAGAGTGTGAGGTGGAGGAGAGTGAGAACACAGAAAGCCATCTTCCTGGGCCTCTCTTGTTTTGTTTCCTGGGCTTGCATAGCTCATCTTTTGTATACGTTATTCAGTTGGGGTTCGTAGGATAATGGAAAGAAAGAAACCAAAGCCTCATGCACTTAAGGCAAAGCACCTGCCGAGGCCAACGTTGTCTGATGTTTTCCATTTGTTCTGTGATTTACTGATGTCAGAAGAGGAAAGGGAAGGACGCTGTCCTGGCATCAGCTGGCACGGAGGGGTGCGTGGATAAATTCGGGCTGGAATGAAAATGAAGAAACATAGCTATCTCAGAAGGAAGGCAGATCCTGGGTTCCCGTGCTCCTACGTGAAGCGGGCATCATAGCTCCCTGTAGCCTCATGCACTGCGGAGCAGTGTTCTAAAGCAGTAGTTGGTGACATTTCAGGGGTTTGGTGTAAACTTTAGGCTAGCGTAGTGGTTCTCAACCTGTGTGTCGTGACCCCTTTGAGGTCGAACGACCCTTTCACAGGGGTCCACGTATCAGTTACTCTGCATATCAGATATTTACATTGCAATTCATAACAGAAGCAAAATCACAGTTAGGATGTAGCAAGGAAAATAAATTTATGGTCGGGGAATGACCACAACATTTTAAATAGTAGCCATTCGTGTGGACTTGAGGTGTTATTTCATTGTGGTTTAATTTGTACTTTTCCAAATAATTAGCAATGATCATTTCCATATCTTTGTTGGTCATTTATAAGTCTTCTTTTGAGAAATGTCTATGTGAGTATTTTGACTATTTATATATAAAACTGAATTTTCTTTCACCTCTAGCTATTGAACTGTGGGAGTTAGGTTATGCAGTTTTGGTAGAACCCCTCATCAGGTGTACGGTTCGCAAACACCTTTTCTCAATGTTGCAGAACGTTGCCATGAGCTATACTACCTAGGGACTGACCTGACTGGGGTGACGAGGATTGGATAAGGGAAAAGCCACACGCGCAGAGGAGCTGGGACTGTGGGTCACACACGCTAATGGAGATCTACCGGCAGTAGCCAGCAGCGAGTTTATTTTCTGCATTTAGATGGAAGAGCAGGCTTATTGTGTACAAGTGAACCAGGTGGCAGGTCCAGCTAACCTCTGCAGGAGGCCTCCTTAGGGGAGCGATCTTCGAGGGTAACTGTCGGGGAGCGGGGAGCTGCTCTAAGATCTGCACACACTCAACAGTCATCCTTCCCTCATGGGCCAGGGGAAGGTCTCGCCATTCCCACGGGTCTGAAGCCCTGGGGTCCTTGACACGGTCTCTCAGGACTTCCTCCTCTCCCCAAAGGTTGTTTCTTTTTTGACTTTGATCGTTTTCCCATCTGTGCACACAATTTTTAGTTTGATACAAACCGACCCTTCTGTTCGTAGCTCGGCTGCCTCTGCATATGATGGGGGCACATTCAGCGTTCATTGCCTGGATCAACGCCAGACTCCTTTCCTTCTGCATTTTCTCCCAGCCTCTCTGGAGGTTCAGGTCCTGCACTGGAGGTCTTGGTGTGTTTTCCCGACATGTTATTGAAGGGAACATTCTTTCCACATTCCGGCACCAGGTTGAAGAGTAGCTGGATGTAGTATGTGGGTTATGTCTGTGTTTTCTGTTCTGTTCTGGGGATTTTTATATCACATGCCGGGCCACAGCATCTCAACTACTGTTTCACTGGGCTGAGTTCAGAGGTGAGGAAGTGGGAAGCTTCCAATTTTGTTCTTTTTCAGAAGTGTCTTATTATTCAATTCTCTCACGTTTTCATGTAAATTTTAGGATTTTCCTTTGTTTTCTTTTTTTAAGAGAATTATTTATTATGTTTACAGTTTTCTTCTCCCTGAATGTATGCAGGCCAGAAGAGGGCTCCAGATCTCATTATAGATGTTTGTGAGCCACTATCTGGTGGCTGGGAATTGAACTCAGGACCTCTTAACCTTGGAGCCATCTCTCCAGCCCTGCCTCAGTTTTAATAAAAGAAAAAAAAAAAAGAAGAAGAGACATTAAAATTCCAATGGAGATTGCATTTAATCTGTGTGCCACTGTTTGAAGGCTGACTGGATAAGGAGAACGAGCAAGGAGTTCTGTATGCATCTGAGTGACGTTTCTATGGCGCTGGAAAGTGAGGCTTGGCTGGCCAGCTGCTCCACGTGGCTGAGACTTTTAGTTACTGAGTGGTCAGCCCTCTCATACCAAATGCCCCTCATCTCCCTCCCCTTCCACCACCTATAGCACCCCTGCCCCCACCCCCGTGACTTTCATACTGATTGAGAACCAATCTATTGGCTTCCGGGCTGAGCTACGTACAAAAGTCTCTCTGGAAGCCTGTGAGTGGCTGGCTTATCCTGCGCTCCTCACTGCAGAACAGGGAACCCCCTCTGGGTGGTTTTTGGGGAGTCAGGTGGTGAGGTGTAATCTCACACTGGTCTATGGCATGTCCTTTGGGGACTTCTGATGGTCTGTCCTTGAGAAGAATGGGAGCTTTTGCTCCTTGCTACCTCTGTAAAGTCTCAGTCTAAATGGCCCCCTCAGAAAATGACCGTGTCCTTCCACACAGGAACTGCCTTCCACGCTTCCTGTTGTTTACCTAGGTTGCCATTGTCTTAACTTCACAGGATGTGTGGTCCGTGGCTCTGGTCGGAGAGCAGGTCCCTGTTCCCTCGCTTTCCGAGAGGCCGTTGGTTTCCCCCACACAGTTATGGCTTTGTTTCCTCAGTAACATCTCCTTTCGGTGTTGAACAACACAGATCACCCGGTCTGGAAAATATTTCCTCACTATTGCGACCATTGCCCGATTATCCTTCTCTCCGCCAAACTTCTAGAAAGATCTATTCATTTCTTCTTTACCACCAAGGTTTCTGGCTTTTATTCTAATCTCGCCTGCTACCTCCTCCTATCTCAGTCATGTCTTCCTTTAATTATGAAATAATTTTCCTACCAGTGTTATTTTTGGGTTTCGATGGTGGTAATAAAAATATAATAAAAACTATAAAAAGCCCTTCTTGTTATGAAATTAGGGATACACAAGGTACACATGAGTTTTCATCTGGTACAAAATTCATCGAGTAATGTGGTTGCCCCCAAACATAAAATTGGAAGGGTGGTTCTGATTACCCATTGCGCGATCACCACAGGATTGTTCTCCCACTTAAGGACCGGGAACTTAGAAAGACTCTGATTTTAGCCCTGATAAAAGACACACCCAAGCAGTTAGTTGGAGCGGTTTCAGCTGGCCTCTCCTGATTGGGAAAGCTGGTTCTGCTGCTATAACACAGGGTTCCAGTGGTGCTGGGCCACCAGAGCAGTTTCTCCACGCTGCAGTTCCAACGGCGGAGGAACCGATGTCAGTGTTCGTGGTGAAACTGCAACTTGAAAGTAATTAAAAGTGCTTCCGGGAGCTTCCTACAGCTCCAAAGGGCATCCCTTCCGCTGCCCCCCCCACTCCCAGAAGAGTCCTCTCCACGTTTTCAGCTGTTATTCTGGTGTTTCTCCCTTTCGTGGAAACCGTGGCCCTTTCATTATTAAATTTACTTCCTGTTAGTAAGCTGGGCGTTTCATTCAGATTCCCCCAACATAATTAAATTAGGTCCCACGTCCCTTTAAGAGAGAGGGTCTTGCCCATAGTCCAGCCTGGCCTTGCACTCTTGACCTTCTGGTCTCTGTTTCCTAAGTGCTGGTTATATGTGTGCACCACCACACTCACCCGGCTTTTCCTCCGGCACGATTATTTGAATGGAAGTTTCTAGAAAGAATCGCACCTTACACTGAGCCTCTTAGCACTTCAATGAGGGGTGAGGTTGGCATGTTGCAAGTTCAGAATCGAATGATTTGGTCCATCCCTTGTCTGTTAGTAGCATTTGCTACCTTTTTCTGTACGGATCTACCATTCTCATGACTACCAGGTAAATCCTTTGACCCCTAACACCCATCAACCAAAAGGCAACGAATGCTGTCAGAGAGTACAAGAGGTTTATCGCTAGATGTCCGTGTGCTCTTCTGCGATCTGCCTGCTATTGTTTCGGGAATGTGTTTGCAGAGCGCCTTGAATCAGGGTCTCCTTTGCTCTGTTCCTATCAAACGTTCATCAACCTGTTACCGTGTTAGAACATGGAATCTGTTATAACCTGCCTCTATCTCACGATTCTAGAATAAACTACCACTTACCCCTGTTGAGGTGATACTTGTGTTTCTGGTGCTGATAGCCGCGACTGTGCAAATGTGTTAAACTGTTGAGTGACCCTCCTGTCTGACTCCATTGTGTGCCTTCTTCTGCTGTTATTTTTACCTGGAGGCAGGAATTAACTTGGTTTCACCCTCTGTTTACTTTTCTTTGTTGGAGCCTTCCGACATTCTCTAACGGTCTATAAAATCTAAATGGTCGGCTGGGTAATTCCACAGTTCCTTTTCATCCCTGCTCCTCAGAACTATGGCTCCCAGTCCCAGTGGGCTCTGTGTTTTCAGGCCCGAGGTCTGATGTCACTCTGGGCATGCCCGTTGCTGCTCCTCCAGGGGTCCTGAATTCTTGTGTTTTCTTATTGCTGTTTGTTTGTTACTTTGGTTTACGTTCCTAGTAGCTTTCCTCCAAAAAAGGTATTCGGAAATGAGTTTTTTAAGGTTTTGCCTAGCTGGGTTACATGGACGTAGGGACTGACTGATTAGAAGGGTAGATGACTCCGGAGGCTCTTGTGTTGTTGAAGGCCTCTCAAAAGTATCCCTTTATTGAAATCTCTCCTTCTCTTAGGCCATCCATTTTCCCAGAGAAGAAGCTTCATTCACCCAGCAGGGAGTACAGCCAGAATGTTGGTGTTGTGGATGTGAAGGATCGCAGTGTTCAGTGAACAGCTTTTCCACACAAAATGTTCTCCTCAGTACTACGACCTTTGACTTGTCCCCGTTAGTGACTGCTGAGCCTGAGTCCTTGGAGAATAAGCCTCAGATTTCAATGGCTGGTGACAATTAGGTCAGGGGTCAGGGAGATGCTGGTGACAATTAGGTCAGGGGTCAGGGAGATGCTGGTGACAATTGGGTCAGGGGTCAGGGAGATGCTGGTGACAATTGGGTCAGGGGTCAGGTAGATGCTGGTGACAATTGGGTCAGGGGTCAGGTAGATGCTGGTGACAATTGGGTCAGGGGTCAGGAAGATGCTGGGTCCTGGTTGACATGTGACTGTGTGCTGACATCTGTATTAGTACATATCAGCAGAAGCACCACAGTCCCATGTACACACATGTATTAATGTACATGTACAGCCGCGTGTACACGCACTGCACTGGGAAATCTTGCTGCCTTGTGATCTATGCTATTCTGTGGCATCGTCCTTTCTCCGTCTACCAAACAAAAACGTCAGCCGATTTTCCCATGCTAAATGCCCGGAATATAACTTTCAAGCAGAAAACAATAATAAATCATGTAGAAAATAAGACTTGAACTTTCCTCAAGCTCCTTCGCCTGGAGGAGCTGCGGATGATGAATGTCGTGACCTTTCTCCTGGAGAAAGCACGAAGCCACGGACGCGGACACGTCCGGAGGAGGCTCGCAGGGACGTTTTCATTTATTTGGAGCATACGAGGCTTTTCTATTTACCGACACTAAACGATCAGACATCCTACCGTGGGAGATGGACGTGTGTGACTGCATATGGTTTTCGGTGCTGACGGAGGGAGGAATCACCCGAGCGCAGTCAAGATGGGAGGGAGCCCCGAGTGGGAAGAGAGTAAAGGGATCCCAGCGGTCAGAATGGCAGTGGAGCAAAGTTCCAGGGAAGACAGGCTCGCTCCAGCAGGCAGAAGCCTGAACCAAAGCAGTGATCTTTCCCACTGCTGGGGAGCGTGTGACCCCATCCTGGGGACCGGTAACCCCCATAGTTTCCGGGGGTCTCAGCAGACCCTGGGATTCCTTCGACAGCCCAGACCCCCTCTGCCTCTCCTTCCACGGCGGTCCCTCGAGCGCTGCTTCTCTGCGGATCCGCAGATCCGTTTCTTGGAGAATGTCTTGGCAGTTTACCTGCGGCGTCATTAGAGTCATAGGTGGCAGCCGCTTGCTGCACGTTCCTGCGGACCAAGCACGCTCAGCGTTTCCAACACCTCCTTCTTGAAGGAGCCGGCCTTGGCCGGTGCTAGCCGGTTCACTGGGTCTGATGTCACTCTCCGAGCTCCCTAAGCTCATTTTGCTAAGGGACCTATTTCTAGAGGAAACCCAAACCCAAACCAGCCTTTAGGGCTTCTGGAGAAGGAAGGAACTAGGCTGGTGTCTGGATTCTTCTATTCAGCTCGTATTTATTGAATATTTAGTGTGTGTCAGTTAATAACTACTGGGCGTGGTAGGTGGACATAATTTACACCATGTAACATGTAGTAGTAGTTTGGGGACAAATCGTTTACAAAGGTCACTGTGAGTTCCAGATGGCTTCTATGAAGAAAAGGTGACGTCAGGGCATGGCGGAGAGCGGTGGAGGTGTTTGAGAAATAAACACACGCACTTTACATATATGTAAAACAGTGCCCCTCAGATTTCAGTGTGCTTCCGAATCCCTTGGGGACTTGCTCAAACAAACAAACGGCTTAGCTTGGCTTAGTTTCTGATTCTCTGGGGTTCTGATGTGAGGCCTGGACAACGTCCTCAGGTGGTGTGGTAGTGTTTACGTCCCAAAACTATGTTTGCGCATGCGCGATCTACGCACATGCGTATAGAGGCCGGAGGTGGGGGGGGGAGAATGTCGGTTTCCTGTTCCATCACTCTTAGCCTTGTTTCCTTTAGACACAAGAGTCTTCTACCGAGCCTCTCGTTCATTGGCTTTCGGCTAGTTCCAGGCATCTAGCAAGTATCATTGATTCTCCTACTTGTGTGCCCCGCCTTTCTCCTTCTGCCCCAAGCACTGGAGTTACAAGTGTGCTTGGCAGTGCCAGGCTTTTGTGGATGCTGGCGATGTAAACTCTAGTCCTCCCGCTTGCACAACAAGCGTCTTTACCAACTGAACCATTTCCCCAGCCCCCAGAGGTCCCATTTGGAGATTTACTGGTGTCGGCTAAAAGGGGTCCCAACGAGGAGGTGGTGAGGAGGTGGTAGTTGTGGGTAGAAGTCTAAATGGAGAGGTACAGCCTAGGACGTGAAGATGATCAACGGTGGAGGGGAGGATGGGGGAGTGGGGGAGGCTTCCCAGGGGGCTTCTTTGTGGAAAGCGGAGGCTTTGAGTCTGCAGTGTGATGAGAACAGCCAGGAACAGGACTGCTCTCCACTGGACGTGAGGACTCAAACCTGAACTCGTCCCTGGAGACCAGCTTAATCTGGTGGCACTTAATGTTTTTAAGAGCCTCCTGGGATTCTGACGGTTCCTGGGGCTGGGAGTGGCGGTCATGGGCCCGTCACAGCAGCCACGGAAAGCTGATTTTATTTTAAGCATCTTGGGACTTGTCAGCGGTAGAAGTCACGACTGGGATTAGTCTCTGGCTGTAGAATGGATCTGGTTAGGTGTTAAGAAGGAGTATGGGTATCACTTAGAAAATGTCAGGTCAGCCCAGGTTGAAGGAGTGTTTGTCTTTGTTTGGGTGGCAGGAAATGGGACGTAAAAAACAAGATGGAATTATAAGGGCAGGGCAGTGTGCCTGCTGATGGCTTAGCACAGTGGGAAGACACAGAGAGGCCGCAATCGCATAGAAGACCCTGGGCAAAAGGCAGTTGTCTGAGAACACTGGGGTGTAAACAGGTTTGTGGGGGAAAGAAGAGGAGTCTGGGTATGCTATCTTCAAGACGCCTTTTAGGAACAGCGAGGAACCAGGTTGTTTTTTGGGGGGGAAGGGAACGGAACGGAGTGGAGCCAGCGATAGGTGGAATCTCTGCTCCTTTGTTGGGTCTGTGTCGTAGCTGTGGCAGACATGATTGTCTTTCACACGGGGTTTACATGTGAAGCACAAAGTCTGCTCTAGTGTGTGACTCTTTAATGGGTGAACAGGGACAGGGAAGGAGCTTTCTGGACATTTAGGGCTGCTAGCTTTGGCTGGTGGCTCCCTGGCAGGTGCTCAGTTGTGAATGAATGCTGAAATTACTTGTGTATATCACTCCCATATGTTGTTTTGATGGAAATGAAGATTTGACCACAATGGAAGAGAGGACGTCAGATATCCTATGATTAAAGACCACGTCTCTACTGGATTATCATAACGTTGTTTTATTTATTTATTATATATCTATTTATTTATTTTTTTGTGGTTGAAGGAACCTTCTGAATTCAGAAGAGCGGAGGGTTTTGATGTGAGTGATGGGTCCCCCTTATTCTCCAAGGGCAGAAGAATCTTGGCCTCTTCTGGGTTTCTAAGAAGTTCTGTCCCTGGACCCCTGCCTGCTTTCCTTCTCGAGCCCTGCGGTCTGTGCTGTTTCGGCAGGATCAGACCGAGCGTGGGACCTGACTGTACACAAAGCTCACCTCCTCTGCGTGTCAGGATCCACCCATCCGCAGGATTGATGGCGGCGGCTGCGAAAAGTTCATAGGGCCCGAAAGTCTTTTGTGACAGCTCGTTGCTTTGTGGGATAATACTCCAGATGGGGTTAGAGCTGATTTACATGAGGTGTCAGAGATGATGAACATCTGCCTGGAAGCTCCTTTTCTGAGGAGCCAAATGTCAGCTCTATTTCTAGACAGAAGAATCACCTTATAATTAGGAAGTCAGAACGCGGCTGAGAACTGTTGACATGTTTACTCAGATGCCCGGATGAGTGGGTGAGCAGGCGAGATCTCGACCTAGTCCAGACTGCTGCATCTCGGGGTGCTCTCTGCACCCCACACACAGACCGAAGAGTCCACCCCAGCCTTGTATAAAGGGGGCATGATGTTAATTAGATCGTCCTAGCAACTGTCAGCCTTTCTCTTCTTAAGGAGGGATGTTCTTACCTGTGAAAATGCCTTCCCGATTCACCAAGGTGTACAGAGTTAGACTGGAGGACGTGAAAGACATGGGGGCCTAGGTAGCAGAGGAGGATGGCTACTCACACCCCAAACAAATTAGGATGAAGGGTCTTCTGTTATTATGGGTCCAGAGGGATGCTACCAATCGTGGTGAAGAAGGCACAGGGGTGGGAGGAGGAAGCTGTCTGGCAGGTTTCATCTGCACACAAGGACAGACAGAACAGGAAGTGGGGTGAGGTTATAGACCCTCAAAACCTGCCCCCAATGACATATTTCCTTCTTAAGGGTCTCTAACCTCCCCACCTAGACAACGGATTCACATGTAGGAGCCTGTGGGCTGCAGGGGTCAGCTCTCATTCAAACTACGGCAGTGAAGGGAATTCATTGTCCCTAAAACCATAGTCAGAGAACAGGGGTAGAAGAGGAAGCAGAAGCTTGCAGAGCTGCAGAGTTGGGAGAAGGGGTCTGTGATGTAACACAGTGTCCGGCTGTCCCAAAAGGAAATTTAAGATGAGCGATGTTTTTATGGTGAGTTTGAAATGTGTTTCTTTGCTACTGTGCATGCTCTTGATCCGCCTTCCTTAGAACGATGGACCACGTAAGGTCTACAGCCCCAGCATATTTGCGGGGTAGGGGCAGAAGGGCCAGATCTCTGGTACAGCCTTGTCTCTGGGGCAATTTCAAGGTCATCCTGGGCTACATGAGACCCTGTCTTAGGAAGCAAATGAATGAACAAATAAACACCAACCAGCAGATGGACCAAGTCTCTTATGCCTACGGTGTAATGTTGTGTATGGGTGGGGGCCACAAGGAAAGGTAAGTTTCACATTAGTCTAAGGGAAATCAGACAGGTTTGTGGAAAGAGGGGTGGAGCTGATTTTGAGGATCCAAGTTTTACCCTACTTCCAATTATACATTTAAAGGACCCTTAAAAACTCTTTGCAGGGGGCTTTGGTGGGAGACCCTAATTTAGATTATACTTGAACCAAAAACTGTTGGACAGCGAAGATGCTTCGTCTTGGCAGATGTAGGGTCCATGCTCTTTTAATGTGACTGGGGTCCTCCTGGTTATTCTTAAGCTTTTTAAAATATTTCATTGAAGCCAGTCACTTACCAAAGTCTTCTTGCTGCTGGCCGTCTCTCTTGTTAGTATAGGTGTTTTGCCTGATTCCCTTTAACCTTAGCTTGATTTCTCCTTCTGGTCCCTCTGCCTGTGTGAGAGAGACATCTGTGGGTCTCTTTTGTAATCTTGTCTGGAACTTGAACCCAGATGGATCTCCAGTCACTCCGAAAGGGAGGTCAGATACGACTAACATTTTGAGGAACTGTTTTTCTGGGTATGAACTTGGGTGGAACATTTTTTTTTAAATCATAGGTTATATAATTTTAAGTAGAAAAGGATTTATGGCTTATCCAGTAATTTTGAGAGATTACTTCACTAAAGAGATGGCAACGAAACATTTACCGTTCGCCAAACTCTAATGCCCAGAAACGGTGCCTCCAAAATACCGTACACCTAGACCATGAAGGTCATCATAAAATGTTGCAGAGGAAGTAATCACAAGTATGAGTATGATCAATAAGATAGCTGTGTGTTTTTCCTGAGTCTGTTCTGCTGCTTCTGATTTGCTCGATATAAGGTGACAGAGCTGAGGAGAAGCCTGTGGCTTGCATGAGCCTGCTGATCACTGGTCTTTATTCCCCCCAGTGCTTAGTATTCTCTGGCATGAATATGAAGCTGTTTCCAGTAAGAAAATTGTATTACCAAATCCTCCTTGGTTGTCTGAGGCCAGATTTAGACACCTAGAGCGGCACTCAAACAATTCTAGCCTCAGGGCTGCCCTACCCAGGAGTAGCGTGGTGGTGAAGTCGGTTGTGAAGTCGTGGTGATGTATTTCCTTCTGGAGAAGTTGCTCTCTGGGAGGCTCGCTGTCTTCTAGCCAACTACCTGGAGGTAGGAAGGATGAAAATAATGGACAGGGAAGGTCAGGGGCACAGTTGCTTACAAGATTTGAATGGCATAAGATTTATGACCTGGGGACTGAGTTTGGCGAAAGCGTGGCTATAAATTAGCAAACATGTCCTTTATATCCTGTTTACTCTGGAATAAAAATACATATAAATTTTATTGTCTTGACCCCATGTTCAGCCTTTTTTCTAGAGTAATGCCCACTTCCTTTCCTTCCCACGGAACACTTCTTTTCTTTATAGGACCCTCCCCCTTCTCTGCTTCCATCTGCTCTTTTTCCCATCCCATAGCTCGGTCTCTCCTTCTGGTCCCTCTCTTGTGTGAGCGAGACCTCTGTGGGTCTCTTCTGTATCCTGTCTAGAACTTGAACCCAGACAGATCTCCAGTCACCCAAAAAGGGAGGTCAGACCTGACTAACGTTTTGGGAAATCGTTTTTCAGGGTATGAGCATGGGTGGAGCATTTGTTGGAGTCAGGTCCCTTCTGACTGAAGCTGCTCCTTCCCTCGAAAATGTCACATGTCATGGGAAAGATTCAACTCCCTCTCGACTGCAGAATACACAGATATTAAACCTAGAGGATCGGATAGCTAGGTCTGCTGCCCCGGGAAAACGAGTCTGCCGTGAGAAAGTGGCGTGGTGAAGGGAACCACGCTTGCTTCCCACAGCAGTCTGAGAGCTCTGGCTCTTCAATAAGGAGTTTGAACATTGTTTCCGTATTTCAGTTTTGCTTAAGCCATCATCTAACAACCGCGGCAGCAAAATGTGACAAACGGCTAACAAAAACCCAGGTGAACATCTGGGCTCTATAGGATAACATCTGACTACAGGATAAAAGGTTTTCGTTGATGTGATCCTGAAGGTCACGGGACTACGAGGGTTGGCTGTGGGATGTTACCAAGGACCGTGGAGTCGATCGAAACCCTGTAGATTGTGTGATTGATTGTCTTCTGGTACAACTGTAATGGCCCATCAAGACAGTTAGGAAGCCTGAAGACTGTGGTTCTCTTTTGGTTGGTTAGGACAGCTGACCAAACTTAATTGGTCTGTGTATTGAGCGCTCCTGATTGATTTACGAGGGCTGATATGACTATGTTTTTGTCTGTTAGCGGAGTGACAAGTCGTTCCTGAAACCTGAGTCAAGACAGCCTAGGGTAACTGTTTATTGACAGCATGGTCCCTTGGTAAGTGTGTCTCTCTAATTCTTCCAGCGGCTCTTAGCCTCTCTTCTTCTCCGTCAGATCCCCCCCCCCCCCCAGTGTCTAAGAACAGCGCTATTTCAGGAAATCAAGTCATACACTCAATCGTCCACTTTATGGTCCACCTTAAACCTCCCAGCCCGGGGCAGTCACTCTGCTGGTGACCATCTACTCAACACTGCCTGGTTTAAGCACGCACTGCCACGCCTCTGCATTTACGTGTCCTGGGGTTTCTCTCGCTCTTCCCTATTGGCTTCACAGTCTTCATCAGAAAGCACAAACCTAGATAGGACCAGGCCAGGACATCCAGTGGTTTCTCTCTGGCCAATAGAAACTGTCCCCTGGCCTTACGGTGGGATTCCGGCCCTGTCCAGCATAGTACTCACCATCTATCCCTAGTGGTCCCTAGATGTAGCTCATTTAGTGCTTTTACCTCGATGAGTGTCAGGGATCCTACAGGGACTTGAAAAAATTCTGCATGTGTCTATCTGTCCGTGTCAGTGTGTGGACATGTGAGTGCAGGTGCCCTCAGAGGCCACAGGCGTCAGGTTCACTTGGGAACTAAACGCAAGTCCTCTGTAAGAGCTGCATGAACTTTCTTCAGGTTCTCAAGTGTTTGATCCTTTCCTGACTGGCTACTAAGTGTCTGTACCAACTCCATCATCCTGGCTGAAAATGGCAAAGGGATCTGGAGATGTCTCTTAGTGTAGAACACTTGCCTAGCGTGTGCAGTAGTCTAAGGTCCGTGCCCAGCGACACACACACACCCAGACACATACACACACACATACATACACACATATGCACACACACATACACATACACATGCACACACACATAGTCCAACAAGAGAAAGCCTTGTATTTTACAGTGGGGCAGGGCGTTCATGCAGCAGACACCAAGAACATCAATACATGGCTTCACGTGTCCCGGTGACAAAGCGGTGGCGTTGTGCTATCTTGCAAGTAGAATTTGATGGGGGACCTGTGGGAAGCATGACACCCAGGAGCTTTGTATGTGTGCGACCAGTGGAGGGTAAAGGAATTTCCTGGCCAACAGTACCTTTGTCCTCTTAACTGCTTCACATGTCTGGCCAGCCACATCATTTCCCCCCTTCATGTTCATGTTCATGTTAACATGCTATGGTTTTTTTTTCCAACAAAATGTATATAAATTGCCCCTAGGGCCTTGGAAATTAATTCCTTCAAGCACACGGTTTGCAAACATGCCCGACTTTCCCTGCCTTTAAAAATGTATTTCAGATGGCTAGCGTTAATATGGCCTCCCCAGAAGTCATCCTTCATGAAGTAATTCAGGAATATTAGAATCTCTGTCAGTTTCTTGGAAAGGGTATTCAATTATAAATTTATGCTCCACCAGACCCAGAGCTCCAGAAGTATTCTGGGATGCTTCCACATTTTGTTTTGGAACTTGGCGTTCGGTTTTACTTTATTAATCTAAATCAATATTAGCTTATAATAATCGTAAATTAATGTATAAAGTTCAAGATGCCGTGTTCCGTTTCAGCAAGAACGTTTTTGGTGTTACCCTTTCCCCGAGTGGAAATCTGAAGAGTCATTTTGGTATAAAAGGTGTTTCTAACTCTTTGGGTTCATGTGACTATGCGGTACAAAGGTCGTTGAGAGGGGAGCGTGGGCCTAAGGGGGAGAAGCGAGTGCACACACACAGGCTTGGCTGTGTGCCCTCCCAGGGGTACTTTTCTACTTGGGAAGCATATGCTTTCTCTAGGTTTCCTGTCTTAGAATTGTCTCCTCTCACTTCCTCCTTCTATTACCTCTGAATCTTATCATTAGCTGTAGCCTCTCACTTGTTTTCCTTCGAGTCTGCTCGGTTGCTCGTTGATGCATCCTCCTTCTTGAAATATTACCCTTAAAAATGCCTTCTGCTTCCACTGCCTTCTGCAGAGACGTCAGTAAATCTCTGGCCGTGGGCCTTAGGAGAGTCTTTATCCCACTCCGTTTAGAGCTAGACTCTTGGCTCAAACACAGAATAAGCTTCGTCCCCTGGCCACTGCAGTGAACATCCTTTTCCTCCAAGCAGATAATAGACTGTGTGTTTTGGGAGGAAGCTTTAGACCTCAGGGTTATTTTTGATCTGCAGCGACGGGATAATGGAGCTTTCGCGGGGAACAAAGACCGAGATGTTTCCTGCCTCTTCGACTCAGGTAAAAGGCGGAAAGTAACAAGAAGCGGATTGTGTTCTTGGAACATAAATCAGCAGGCTTGGTGAAAGGATGCGTCCGTTAAACTGCACGTTCTGATTAGAAGCCTAAATTATTTGTACTTAAATAATGGAAGTAATCGAATGATTCTTGACATTTATATACAGCATAGAGCACAGTAAATGAAACCCCTTTGTAATCATAAAGTCTTATTTTATAGTTTTGTGTAGTCTTGTGTAGCCCAGGCTGGCCTTGAACTTCCAGAAGCCCTTCTCCTGCCACTGGCTCCTGAGTGTTGGGATTATAGGTGTGAGCCACTTCTCCTGGTTATAAAGCTTTAGTATTTGTAGAGTCCTGGTGACCTTGTGCTCAGTGTGTTGCTGAACTTGGCCTTGACCTGCTGAACTTCCTGGTTTCACTCTGGAGAGCTGCGATTATTTTCCTGAGCAAAAATAAATTATAAAACATACAATGTCTTCAGCATAATCTGCAGATTTTGTTCATAGCACCTTTATCACCTCTCTTATTATCATCTGTCCCTTAAACATATATAAATTCAAATGTGAAGGGGTCTGTTGATTGATGGACTATGTAAGGTGTCAATATTGGGGTTACTTACTGCAGCCCTGAGCAGATGGCTGATGTCCAGAGCCGCCACATTCAATCGGAGATATTTGAAGTCTCACTCTGCAGCCTAGGCTGACTTGAATCCCTGATCCTCCTTCCACTGTTCGCAGTGATGGGATTGCAGCCCGGTGCCACCAGGCCTATAATAAACGTCCGTGCCCTTTAAACGCTGAACTTTATAATGCCTTTGTATTTTTGAGTGTTTTGTTTGAGAAAGGGAGTGTGGAAAGGAACTATATGCTTCTTCATGCACTCCAAAGTCTGTATCCAGTCAAGCCCGAAGAGACGTAGCTATCACGGTTGTCTTTCAGCGCCCCCCCACCCCATTCTTGTGAGACCTACTCTCTTTCAAACACTGTTATTCTCTAACCGCTCCCCACTGGTGGTGTTATTTGCCTGAATAGCTTCTAGTGAGCATAGCCACGATTGAGCTTAATCATCTTTTATTTAGTATTCAGTGACATTACTTCAAGGTAATTTGCAAGTCTGATTTACCTTTGTAGACGCCGCTTTTGCGCATTATGTTATGCTTTAGAATTTCAAGATCCAGAAACGATTTCCTGCTCTCTGCTGGCCCCCAGGTCAAACTGTCTCCTGGTGTCTCCTTTAGCCTCATAACGTTTAAGCAGATTAGACCAGATGACATTTTGGTCTGGGGATTGCTACCCCCAGAAAGTCACATTAAAACCCAGAAGCTGTGGCCCAAGGAGGCCAATCCAGAGACCAGGACAAGGAGAATCCACGGAGAGATTTGTGGAAGTGCTTTATAAAATGTCAGCAGAGCAGCCGAGGTTTGGGGACGTCTTCTCTGCTGGGAACTCCTAGTCTCGTCTTTTGGCTGCCAGCCAGGCAGGTAAGGGTGCGGTCTGAATCACGTTGGACGGCGGCAGGCTTTCAGGCCAGCGTGCTAACTTAGCTTCCCAGTTTTGCTTCTATTTCTCCACTACTAAAACTAGAGTTGCTTGCAAGCAGTTCACTTGTATAGCCTCACGACGTTCCCTGGATGTGTTTCAAAGACAGGTGTGCCGAGCTAACATTCATAGAACCACAGTGCTGGCCGCTCTCCTGTCCCCCCCCCCCCCCCTTCACTAATCTCCTTTTTGTAAAGCTCTTCCTGCTTTTGACATTTTAGATAAATGGACACATGCCAGTGGTCTTTTATGATTGGCTTGTTCCATTCAGCATAGGGTTTAGAAGGTTTGACCATGTTATATTGTATATGGACATTTATCTTTTTTTTTTCCGTGCCGAATAATGTTGCCTGATACATTTTGTCTGTGAACCTGTCAAATTGTTGGACATTTAGGTGGTTTCCACTCTGACTATTTTGAATATGCTGCTGTGGGACATTCATGTGTGAGTTTTGTATGGACATATATTTTCATCTCACTCGAAAACGTCTGATCCTACAGTAATTCTACCTGTGACATTTTGAGGCAGTGACGTACTATTTCTCACACCAAGTGCCTGCTGTAGGAATTCCTACAGCCAGTAGCCTTCAAGTCACCTGCCCACTTGGGCCTGGCCTCTTATACTATAAATGCCAGTGTAAGGCAGGTCCCTCTCTCTTGAGGCTGCGGGATTCCATTGCTGTTCCCCGTTTGAGCGGAGAGGACTGTGATCTCTGAGTCTACCCCTAACTAGATAACCATTTGTTATATTCAGTTCTGAGCTAGTGTGGGATTTCTTTTCAGCGTCCGTCTTCTGTGCCCTGCTTTACGTTCTCATCAACAGTGGGCAGGTGTTCTAAGTTTCCCTGTGTCTTTGCTGGCACTTACTCATTATTTGGGATTTTAGAGAGTTTAGGTAGTGGTATGCCAACATGGGTTTGATTTTCTTTGTGCTTTTGGATAGTGTGAAACAACTTCCCACACAATTTTTTTTTTTTTTAATAAAGGATTTTGCTTAGTAACCACCTAAAATTTGGTCTTTGTGTGAAGCCAGTTTGGGGATAAGGCGTCATTGACAGGAGTGATTGGCAGGAGAAGACACACTTTGTTAACACAGTGGGTCAGTGGGCACTCTTCAGATCAGCACTTGTGTTCCTGGATTATGTATTAGTGCCTGTACCATTTCCAGGGTTAGCCTGGTTTCTGGTTGAGAGCATGATTTGGGGGATGGTGGGTTTGATGAGAAGTACTACAGGTTGCTTTTGTTTTAAAAATTTTTATTTATTATGTATACAACATTCTGCCTCCATATAGGCCCGCACACCAGAGGAGGGCACCAGATCTCACTACAGATGGTTGTGAGCCACCATGTGGTTGCTTGGGAATTGAACTCAGTACCTCTAGAAGAGCAGCTAGTGCTCTTAACTACTGAGCCATCTCTCCAGCCCTACAGGTTGCTTTTAAAAAACAAATGTAATAGGCTTTCTTTGATGATTGACAGAATGTGTTTCCTGTAAGGTATGGCAAATTAGATACTTTTTACAAGGTGTAAAATTTTTTTTTTTTCTAAGTTTACATTACTGAAGCAAGGGCTTACGTAGACAATGGTGACCAATTGACCGTTGCTTCCCACGAGGTCTTCTTGGCACGATGACATCTACCAGTCTTCGATTCCTTGAGGCTTTGTTCTTCTTCTTTCTACAGGGTCTTTCAATGCAGCCCAGTGCAGACCAGCTTTGAACTCATGATCCTCCTGCCTTTCCCTCCCAAGGGTGAGGATCATGTGTGTGCTACTATTCCTGGTTCCTTCAGGTTCTAATAATCTCACAGTTGTATAATATCTAAACTATTTCCAGATAGAGTCGGCACGTCCCCAAGTGCCCCTGGATCTTACGCAAGGAAAGGAGGCCTTCTAACAAATTGGCCTCTCGGTGGCAGCACAGGGTACCACTTAGGGACTGAAAGTGTCCTGTGACGTGAGGGTCCACGCTCACTTTTGTTCTCTTAGCGGGTCTAGAAAACAGTCAATGTGTTGTTAGTCACTGTGACTATTCCTATCTCCCATTTTCTAAGACCCCAGAATAGGTTGTATGACTGTTCCAGAGTTTAAAGCTCAAAATGAATGAATGGTTTATTTTACTTTTTTTTTTAATCGATATGTGTGTGTGTGTGTACACGCGCATGTGTGAAAGAAAACATACCATTTGTGTGGGTACCCTCATTGGTTGGAAGAGGGTGTTGGACCTGCTGGAGCTGGGGTTCCAGGTGGTTGTCAGCTGTGCAACATGGGTACTGGGAACTAAACTCAGGTCCCCTGCAAGAACAGAAGTGCTCTTATTCTCTGAGCCATGTCACCAGCCCCGGAGTAAATGGTCTAAAAGCACCTTTAATGTAGAACTACATTTAAAATGTGCCTGTGAATTGAGCATATGCTGTAGTCTGCACTTTTTATTGTGTCTGCTGATTTGACGTCTATAGCGGAGCTAAGATGCCTGACTCATCAAGCTAATTAGTCAGGATCATCCTCTGCACACGTAAGGTAGTTCCAGGAGGTACTGATCACTGGATCGTCTCCATCACTGCTGAAGGTTGCTGTGTTCTCCCTGACCTTGCTCAGCCTTTGGTCTTGTCCTTGCTCATGGCTTCTTCATCATTTCCTCCCTGTAGAGGGTCTGGACGCCTCTTCCCGTTTGTCACCCTTCTTTCTTTCCGTCCTTGGTTCACGATGTTTGCTTCGTCCTTGTGATGATCACTGGTGTTGGAACGGCAAACGTTTCCAGCCTTCAGTCTTCCGTTCAAATGAGAAAATTTTACTTCCTGATATCTGTATTATGCTACTTTCTCTGATCAATAAAACATAAACAGAAGCGATGCAGGTCATTTTTGGGTGGAATCATTTGATATGGCTCAGCTCCTGTTTTTCTTCACTGTTAACTGTGTTGATGTACTGAGGTAACTGAGCCTGGGTTCACAGGCAACTGTGGTGGTCAGTACCTCATGCCAACCTGTGAGATTCATTTAATTTATGCAAGGAATATGTTTTTGATACTGAGATTAGGGGATCATTTGTATACTGAGTATCTTAGTTTATTCTTACAGATAAGCCATAGCTGTGTGTTCTGATATGATATATTGTAATATATATATATATATGTATAAATATATCTCAACTGCAGGAGGTTCTTGAGCAATTAAAGTGTGGCTAGCCTAAATTTGTAGAACATACACTAAATTCTGAAGACTTACAGTGCCAGAGTATATAAGATATCTCACTAAAATCTGAGTATATATTAAAATGATATTTTGATAAATTGGTTTGCCAATTTTTTTATGTAAAAAGTTCAAGATGACTTACTTATTGTTCTTCTTACGGCATAATACTTTACTTAACTTTGACCTTTCTGAGTTAAGGGTTCTATTGGATTCCATTTTTGTTTTCCCATAGCATTTAGCAGCATCTAGGATGTGGAATACATTAAATAGATGAAGTTTATGCCACTGTTCATATTTAGTTATTTGTATTTTTATGCATAATAGATTCTTCTATTTCCTATATTTAAATTTAATACTTAGACCTTTTTATACTCTTAGAAAATCAAGTGCTATATATGTATCTGATGCTTATGCTATATTAATTGTTGCGAAATGTTTTACGCTGCCCCTTAAATTCTCAGGTCATATTTTCAGCAAGGCCAACTCCTTATAGTAGCATTTTCTTTTCTTTATAAAAATAAACGAGAACCCTTCATTTTTCAGTCGTATCTGTAACTTTTATTTTTCCAGTAGCTATCACTTAATACTATTTTTTTTTATTGACTTATATTTATCCAGTGAGGCTTTGTGCTACAGATGAGAAGGAGACTGAGGAGGAGAAGTGGCCTCTCGGGTGTGAGGATCCCAGCTGTGAGGAAGTAGAGCCCTCTGCTTCAGCATGAGGAAGACAGCCCAGCATGGGGTAGGAACCCTGGGAAGGAACATGTGTTTTTACTGCATAGGCAGTAGAGAAACAAGCGCCGAATAGCTGTGAAATACTTTACTTGTTTCCTGCTCCAGAGGGAGTTATGGAATGGTGCTTCATGGGCTGTTTCATGGACCCAGGAGGGGAGCGCAAAGGACCATGGGATGAGCAGGGACTTGGTCATTAACCAACTTACATCCTATTGCATTTGCATAATCCCACGTGCATAGTTTTATAGACACACAGCAGGCAAGGCGGTTGTCAAAGTATCGAGTCTCTGGATTTTTACTCTGTTTACCTTTTGCATTTTCTCCAATCCGTAGTCTGAACATTTATCATTTATCATCTGTAGTCTGAACAATTCAGCTCAAGCTGCTTTATGCTTCCGAGAGACACTGGGACAACGTTTAGGCATTTAACTTGGCAAACGTCGCCCGTATTATCTGCCCTCAGTTGACTGCATGGCGTCTCAGCTGCTTTTCTGTTGCTGTGGAAAGACAAAGGCCACCATACAAGGGAGAGGTCTACTGGAGCTCACAGGTCCCGAGGGAGGAGTCCACCACCGTCATGGTGGGAGCACGGCAGGAGCTACTCAGTGCCCTCACCTCCAACCATAAGAAGGAAGCAGAGAGAGCAAGCCGGGCATGGCTTTGGAATCCTCAAAGCCTGCCCCCAGAGTGTCACACTTCCTCCAGCAAGGTCACACTTTCTAAACCTCACCTAAACAGTCTCACCCACTGGGGACCAAGCATTCAAACATCTGAACCTACTGGAGGGGGCTTCTTGTTCAAACTAACCACACTGGGTTGCATTAAATCATTGCTATATTGTTATAAATAAAAAAATAAATGATCAGAAATATACTCTCGAAAATTCATTTGTGTCGTTAAGCTCATCTACAGCTATATATATTTCCTCTGGGCTCCAGTTGATCTCCTGACAAGGAGAAAGAGCTGATTTAGTTCATGGACGCTTCTAATCTGAAAGCGAACACTTCCTCAGAAAGGAAAAAGCCCCTGCTTCTCAAGACTCTAAGACTTGGGAGCTGTGCCACAAGGACACATGCCGAGTACCACGTCTTGAAGGCAGGCTGCCAGGCTCGGTCAGAGAAATGCAAGCGCAGCAGTGGTTTTGCAATATCTGGAAAACTCGGAACTCGCATTTCTTGGAAAAAAGTCTTTCCAAGATAAAGTTGGCGTGGCGGTCTTCTACCTCAAAGAAAAGGTGATGCCAAGTGGAAGTTATGAGGAATGATTTCTTTTCTTCCCAAGAGATGGGGACCTTGCTGGATTTCCTTACGTGGTTGAGAGGCTCATAGAGAATGCCCTTGTAAGGCTGATTTTGCTGAGGCTCCCAAACAAGGACAAAATTAAAAGAAAATACCTTTCACTAGTAATTCGTCCTTCTTTATCTTGAAAATTGTGAAGATAGGGGTTTATACTAAGACTTTTCTGACTTGTTGGTGATACATACCTTACCTTTTCTTGTTAGCTTCAGAGGACTTAAGTTATAGAAATTGCTGTGACCTCTCTTAGATTAGGTAGTAAGGCACACACAATTTCTGTGTGATTGTTTCGTGTCTGAGCCACAGGGAATGAATGAGCAGCCCCCGACTACGAGAGATGATCCTTAAACCCTGCTGAGATGCTTGCAAGGTTGACACGCTATTTCCATTGTAATAATCAGAACAGAACCTTAAGGCCATTTGGCTAGTAGTAAACATCAGAGCCGGGACTCTGACCTCGTTGCTTCTAGATTCATGTTTAATTTCTCTTATTCATGCTGGTAAACTACCAACATTTCCTGGAGTCTGTTCTCCCAATCCTTTCTCCACCCAGTCCTTTTATGTATTACCAGGCAAATATCCGGTCTTGGCTTTATTCTTACCAGCTCTCTGCCACCCATTGCTTTGATAGACCACATGGTGTCAGTTGTCTCCATGTACGTGAGCCTTCTGCCCATCGCTGAAACTTGGCTCCCCTTATATCTTCAGACCTTCTAGCTCCGGTCTCTGTTCTATTGTCACTTGTTCTGAACATCTCTCATCCGGGGTTTGCCGCCTATCTCTCCCTTTCTGCTATCTATCACATTTCTTAGAAGGGCAACAACCAAGAAGTCCAATCATGTATGGCTTTCTACATACATGATTGGTTTAATGAGAAAACCTCACTGGACCATTTTAACTTGTAACTCACAGTTCCATGGTTGGTTAACTCAGCGATCTGGTCACACTGTGGAACAGCGGGGTCTTTCCAGGTTGCCCGTCTTCCCTCGCCTCTTTAGCCGATGGTCAAAGAGGTTTGAGGAAATCTCCTGCATTTTCAGTGGCTGGCAGGGCCAGATTCAACCAGAAAAAAACTGCCTGGTTTCAACTAATAGACCCATTTCAGGCTCCACTTCAAGCGGCTTTCCTAATGACAGTTATTAAACTCCGCCCACTTTTTTCTAAAATTTATTCTTCTCTCCTACAATACATCCCAACCACAGTTTTCCCTATCTCCACTCCTCCCGGCCTCCCAGGGATATGAACTGAACACAGTATAATAGGCCACAACAGAACTAGGCACACACCTAGATCAGGGCTGGGTGAGGTTACCCAGTAGGAGGAAAAGGGTCCCAAGAGCAGGAGAGAGAGTCTGAGACATTCCCACTGTTAGGAGTTCCACAAAAACACCAAGCCAACATCAGTAACATGTGCAGAGGACCTAGCAGTGACCCACGCAGGCTACGTGGTTGCCGCTTCGGGCTCTGTGAGCTCCTGTGAGCCCTGCTTAGCTGATTCAGCGGTCTGAGTTACCCTGGTGTCCTCCACCCTCTGGGGAGCTTTGGGGGAACTTTGGGGAACTTTGGTGTTTTCTTTCTTTTTTTTTTAACTTTGAAGGTTCCTTCCATATCTGTCACTGGTTTCCACCCCAGCCCAGACTCTGCTTTGACAGCTTTGTTCCCGTCCATTTATTCTGCTGCCCCTGCCCCCGACAGCTCACTTTTTCTGAAGCTTGACCCCGGCCATGGCCCTTTTCATGCAACCTGTCTCTAGTGGGTTTTTGAAGTTTAGGGTACATTGTGCCTTTGCCCGGTACCATTCCTTTAATGTTCTCTCAATCCCCCCCCCCCTTTGCTCTCTTTTGAAGACGACTTCCTCCATTCAACTCCACAAATGAACTTGCTACACACTGTTAGGTCTGACTCTATTATCAGTTATTTTGAAGGCTTCACCAGTCTCCCACTCACAGCCAGAAGTGACAGTTGAGCAGTGTGTACCCCAGGTTGCATTTTACGTTGTAGTATATTATTATGTTTTTGTGCTGGGGATCTAACATGGACTTTTCACATGTTAGTAAAGCCCTTTATGACTAGGCTGTATTTCCAGCCCATAGCCTATTATTTTGTTCAATCTTTTTCTTTTTACATCTATCACTATTTATTGCTCTGTTGCCCCGATTTCATATTTCCTGCTCAGATCTGAGCAGTTCTTCAAGTGGTTAGTGTTCTGTTTAGTTGTTGTTTGGACATATTGCTTTTCCTTTTCCCTGACCTATGGTCCTCCCAGAGTGAATACTATTTGTTATGTACTTAGAGAACATCCGGCTTCTGGGGTCCTCTGGGATTGTACATAATTCTGCCTGGAAAAAGCCCAAACACCGAGACTGAAATTGCCCCCCTTCCCGTCTGTGTCTTTAGTTTCATTTACAGAGGATTGCTTGTGTCTTAGGTTTTAAAACACAGCGATAAGGACGACGAAATGGATAGGCAAGGTGATATTTGCCAATAAAATGATACTAGCGAGTGTCGCTGGACTTTCTTGGCAGATTTTCCTCGGGTCGCCAGTCCCCAAATAATGACACGGAGACTTGCTATTAACTATGAAAGCTTGGCCTTAGTGTAGGCTTGCTTCCAGATTTTATCACTTAAATTAGCCCATTTCTATTAATCTGCGTTTTGCCACGTGACTCTTTACCTCTCCTGAGTACTGTGAGTCCGACTTGCCTGTCTCGCTGGCAAAGTCAGCGCACCTGGCTTCCCCTCTCTGCCCGAAGTCCGGGCTAACCTCTCCTGCCTTGCTATTGGCTGCTCAGCTTTTTAGTAAACCAATCACAGTGACACGTCTTCACGTAGCGTACAACTATCCCACAGCAAGCAAGCATTGTGGAGATCTCACGCATCAGTTCCAGTTTAAAATGAATCTTAAAATATACCGTAATATCTGAAATGTCAGTAGCAATGCATTCTACTGGGGAAGTTAGACAGGGTAATGGAGTTGATAAATGAAGGAGGTTCAGCCTCTGCCAGGATGAGTGACCAGAGAGCAATATCCAGGGAGGAGGCGCCCTGAGACCCGGAGGATAAATGTTCCATGTACAATACAAGAAAAAATGATTCTTAGTGGTGTTGTGGGGTGAAAGTTCAAGTAAAGTTAAATCTCATCTTTCCCCTTTTCCTTTGCAAACATTACAAATTGGGTTCACTAATCCTCAAATATCCCAAAGCTCCATCCGTCTACAGTCGATCAAACCAGCACTGGTTCACTACAGAATCTCAGATGAGGAGCCATGACCCTCCAATGTTAAGTAAGACATTTAATTAAGACCTACTTGCCTCTTGGTGGTCAAGATGTTGGGGGAATCATGGCTGATTTCTAGTTACTAACGTGTAGCAAATAATATCAAGGAAATTATATGAAAACATTTGAAGACAAATTCAGATTGTAATATATAGTAAATAAGAAAACATCAGACCCAGAAAAATGAGAAAAGTACACCTGCTTTATCTACTTGCTTGCCCTGGCTAAATTCTTGATGGGAAAGTTCTCAAGGATAAGCAATTCTAAGTCTTTCTTTCTTTCTTTCTTTCTTTCTTTCTTTCTTTCTTTCTTTCTTTCTTTC
>NW_026067986.1:3196942-3217590 GCF_014885135.2 Alexandromys fortis | reverse complement strand
CTCTCTCTCTCTCTCTCTCTCTCTCTCTCTCTCTCTCTCTCTCTTCCACCCCTCTTTCCTCTTTCTTTTTCTTTTTTCCTCTTTTGCCTCTTTGTCCATATCTGCAAGGGTAGTCTATAAGCAATTCATGTTGACACTTGCCCTGTTTTTAGTAGGCAGATTTTGATGGTCAGTGGGGAGAGAAGGGTATGAGAACTTGAAATGCTTATCATTGTGGAAAGGAACTTCCATATTCCAGAATTATTTTATCAGCACCAATCACTGAAAGAATCCCGTAGAGAAAGACCTTCCAAAGTAGAGACATGACCAAAGTTTGGACCGTACTGTGGGAAAGTATCAGGCCCTTCTGATACATTTGCCACAGTTTACAAGTAAAGATAGACCGACTGTCTCACCCAAAGTTGCAGCTTCGAAACCATGAGGTCCTGGTAGCATTTATTGACAGACTCACACGTTTGCTTAGAGAGCTTTCCATTTATGTTCTTATCCAAAGATGCAGATCCCTTTTAGAAAGACTTTATAAAATTGTTTTAATTTTAAATATCACTATATTCTCTTCTCTCCAGAAGTAGAGGTTTAATCAGATGCACAGTTTGTCTTTAACTCTGGAAATGTAAGATTATCATTAATCCAATCCCAAATCAACAAATAAATTTGATTTGTCTTGGTTTATATAGAAAGAGATTAGCTTTGGCTAAGTGCATATGTGGAAACCCAAAATGACAATATTAAATAAAAATGGGGTGTACTTGAAGAGGCGTGCTCAAATTTTGTTTCTGTTTTCATATAATTTCCATATCTAATGATGTCTGTCTGTCAAGTCTGAGTGCATAAGCCCAGAGATCAAAGGTCAGCTGGGAGCTCGCTGATGAGAAATAAATCTTTCTATATATTCTAGGAAGTTAATTTTTCTTTTCTCTGAGTTTTGATATCTTTCTGTTTCATCCGGCACTAGACCGGCTCTTATTCCTCCTCAACTTAAAGTAAATTCTGTTTCCAGAGTTTTATGGAAGTTGGAAAGCTGTTCTGGGTAATAATCAGTTATGGATATTTGAATGTGTGTAAACTTTAATATACCACTTTCTGTTTGCCACGGGCCTTAACCATTGCTTGTGTGTGAGTGTGTGTGCATAATAAATGTGCTTCCCAAGACATTCTTGCAAGAACGAACCTCTCATTTCTTTTAAAGTATAATTTACAAATACATGACTTAATATGTTTTTTTAATCATTTAAAAATTTTTCGCTAGCAGGCTGCTTCGAGGAGCAAAGAAGCACTTTCTGTAAAAGGCAAATTGGCATAGAAGTTGGCATTTGGGAAGGATGGAATGTTGGTATTCTCATTGACAGACCCTTTGCTAGGCACTGAAGATAGGAGAAAAAAGAATATTATTTCAAAGGAATTATAGCCTGGCGATGAGGCCTTTAAGGCTGTGGGTAGACTAATCATAGCTCTCTGAAGACAGAAGTTTGGTTGCTTGGGAGATTGGAGTCACAGCTTTGGGCCATACTCCAGTGCTCTGCATCCTTTAGCCCTTGTTGTAACCCGTGGCTCTACTGCACCAATGGACAAAACATTACAGAAGGATGAGTTGAGAGTAAATTTGCATATGACATAGCGTTGACCCCGACCAGCACAGCCACTGATCAAAGCTGCTCTGTGCTTCTCAGTTCTGATTTTCCCTATCGGTTGCATCTTTCATATCCCTCCGGGAGAAGTTAACCGGAACGAGATTATCCATTGCATTTAATACTGCGCCCCTTTCCAGCTTGTTATCAGAGAACAAATCTTGCTTTGCTGAGCTCGAGGGAGGTTTGTTTTTCATTAGTCAGTGTAGTGGTTAGCCAGATCTGTGAAAAACGGGTACCTTCCAGTGGTTTTATTTATTTTTTTAAATCTAAACATGCTTTACTTTCTATGGCTTGGTAGCTAAAGGTATGTAAATTGGTGGAGACAAAGAACTCTTTTGACTCCTTTTATTAACTTTCTGTTTATATCTCGTGGTTAATTTATAATGAGAGACGTTGGTTATCTTAAAATGTTTGAAACCAAAGTGCTTTAAACACCATAGATGGCAGTGCTCAGATATGGGAGAGAACCCTCGGCAGGGACTGGCTACGGCTGCCAAGGGTGTGGAATTTATTTTATAAAAAACACATTCAACATTAAGAAAAAAAAAACGTTTAAAATAGCATGCTTAAGTGTGCTTTATCAGATGCCCAATAGAAATAGCACTATGCTCACAAGTTCTTCTTGTGAAGTATTTGCATTTTTTAAATAATGGGGTTCTTTCGTTTAAATCATGGGGTTCTTTCGTTTTAGTAGTTGTTCTGAGGGTGGTCCATACTACCGGGTGCTAAAAGTTATTTGTAAAAGCTATTTGCATTTCAAATTAACTACAAGAAAAAGATGAACTTGTCTACTGAGACCCAATAAAACTACCAGAAAAATGACTTATCGTATCTAAAACTGTGTATCACGTCAGGAATGGGCCCGTTATCGCCTTACTGATTTCTTCTGGAAAAAGTGTATAACTGAAGTTTATAGTCTCAATCGAAACTGAGAAGATGGCAAATGGAATTTAGCCCCAGTTTTTCCTTTCATTTTACGACGGTCTTCATTTCAGCTAAACCTTAAAGATACTTATGATGATGAAACTTACTTAGTGAGAGAATAGTGAGCATATCCAATCTCAGACGGGCCCCGGAATTTCAGAGGCGTCTGGAAATCTCTGCATGTATACAGGGGTAGCTGCCTGCTTTGGTGGAAGCTGGAGAGAAAAGGCGAAAGCTGGGGTGTGTCTCTGTCCGTGTTCACGCCTGCGTTTCTGTGAGACAGTTCATTAAGCTTGCTAATTCGTCTTTCATTTCCTTTCTGGGGAAGTGGGAAATGAAACAGCCACTAGGCTAGCTTGGAGAAGAGAATTATGTCCCTTTGTAGAACGTTTTGTAGTGTTTTGTTAGTTCTATTTGGCAACCATTTCCAGGGCAACAATTCAGCAGCAGCAGCTGACTATCACCTGATACTTCAATAGATCACTTTAGGTGGGGTGAATAGAAGAGTCTAAGCTAAGAGGGGACACACCATGAGTTTCTCATGGTTTTATAGTGAAAGGTTAATTTGTTCTTGTTATGCCGTAGCATTTAGGTATTATCTCTGGCTGATGTCATGTGATCATACAGAGTAGTTGTGACATACGTCCTGTGACCTATAAAGCCTGTCATATATACTCTTTTTCCCATAAAAAATACCGCCCAACTTTGGTTTAAGCTGTTTCCATGATTCTTAATGTAGGTCCCTGTTAATTTATACCACGAAGTGACTGGCGTACAGAAGCCGGAGGACCTGTTCCAAGGGAGGCGCCTTAGGAGTAGACGGCGGCTTTGCTTAGCTGTTCTCATGGTTAACTGGAGACGGCTGAGGATTATCTGTGCTTAGTGGCGACATTCCTTAGAACAGTTTGGAGTAACAAATCTAGAACCCCCAGAAGGGGATTTGGATAGAACCGAAACTTCCGGATTCGGCTTCAAAGTGGGAGGGGCCAGAGGCTGAAGTCACAGCCCATTGGGTGGCAAACTCCATCTGCCCCGAGTTGGGGAAATCATTCAGGCCTCGTGACAACATGTGGATCTCATCACGTATAATAAGTCTTTTCGAGTCGTTCTAAATCCCGAGTTGGAAGATTGCAGTCAGACATCCTGCAGCATCTAGAGATCTTGGATTGAAGACTGCTTGGTTACTGGGATGGGCCGTCTCAGTGCCAAGGTCTGTAAAAGAAGCCAAGACTCTGCCTGAACTATAAACATGGAAAAAAAAAACATGGAGGTTTAGATACATTAACAGCAGGGTAACTGTTGACCCCTACCCAAATTCCTGAGGATTTCTCTTCTTTTTTTGTAATAAGTGCTGGCCTGCCTCCCCCAATAGTGTTTTGCTTTTCTTCTAATTGATCCTTGGGAAGACAGACAATGCAGCCGTCATTCCTGAGAATGGATTGGTGCTTTAGCGTTCAGACTTGCCCCTATTAACCTGATTTCATAACAGTAACATAATGGATGACCTGATCAGGTAGAAGAGTCATTTCTATTTTATAGATGATGAGATGTTTGGTTCGGAGAAGTTGATCCACCTGCCTGAAGCCATAGGGCTTTTAAGGCAAACGTCGACCTCTTGCCTTTGCCTCCAGAGTGTTATCTTCGTCATGTTTTTCCTAGCTTCTTTCAGCCAAAGTGTACTGAAAGATGGGTAAAATGCAAAATTTCTTTCTTTTCAAAGAGACACCAAGGAGAAAACAGATAATTTGATATTAGGAAGAAATCAAAAGAGCATCTAAGTTAGAGGCTGCAAAATGTTGAGTCTTAAGTGATATTCCCAAAATAAATCCCGATTTCCAGCTCCTATGGAGAAGGGTCGGACGTGGAGCTCGCATTCCGGTATGGGCGTGGGCTAGAATGAAGTGGAGTGTCTCTTGGGTTCAGGCCATCGCTTGGGACTTTGTCCCAGTGTCCCTCACTCCCTGATATTTAGATATCCAAACACCACTCTAGTTATTGATCACTCTTCTCTGGCTCCCAACAGCCCTTGGGTTCGAGACCCCCTAGTCTACACTTGAGTACCAGCTTCTGTAACAAGTGAGAATCCAGGCACGGTGTGGGGTGGGGATAGAACTTTTTTTTCCCCCTGAAAAATGGATTTTTCATAGACTCCGATGCCATGGTCAGATTATTTATCATTACGTAATCATGAAAGAACATGAAGGGAAGAGTAATTAGTCCAAAGGTGATGCATCCATTTTGTCAAGTGGATAATGTTTTAGTGACACCTGGTATATGGTCTGTGTTTGTTCCTTACACACCAGGTCTCAAATATTTTATAACAAGGCTAGATACCCAACTTATGTATTGCAGGAAAGTGTATTGTATAGAAAACAGGGTTCCCTAGAATTAACTAAGTTTATTTATTTTTTTTGAAAAGTTGCTTGGAAGATAAATTTTGTGAGTATATTTCAGCAGCAGGACTGAATTCGTTCTAGAAGAAATCTTTTTCTCCTTGGCGTTATTAGCATGTGGTAAAGTGTTTCTTTTGTTGAAAGCCTTATGTTGGCCCATACGTGAAACTGGGAGAAGGAGAGATGTGTGATAAGTGTGAGCAGCTACTGAAGGAATGCAAAGAAGAACAACGGGAAGCTTGGACAGAGACCGTCTGTCACAAGGGGCATCATGCAGAGGAAGAGTGAATACAGACAGGCCAAAGGTATCAATGCTGGGGCCTATTCAGCGATGAGCAAGTGTGTCTGGTATACAGATAGCTGTCTGAAGCACAGTGTTTATTATCTGTGTTTTCCTGAAATGTAATTTTTAGGATGGATAATGTCGTTCCGACTCAAAGGGATAAATTACGTCCTAGTGAAGAGAAAAATCTATGCTGAGGGACTTGAACAGGAGCTATAATAAACAGCACATTGTTGAGATTTTAAATGCATATGGCCTTTGATGAGAACATCTCGAGGTGATTGTGTTTGTTCTTGTTATCATCCGTTCATTCATTTGATAATTATTTGTGGCAGTTTGCTATGTGTATCAGTGGAGAGAGCTCTTGAAAGTAAAATCATTGGCTCTTCTGGTTTTAGGTTATTTTCAACCCAGTTGGGCAGGAGGAAAAGGAAGACAGGGAGTGTTTTGTACTATGTAAGACTATGGTGAATCAGGGTTTTTCCAGTTTGGGGAAAGAGATATTTTTTTTTTCAGTGTGAGCAGGAGAAAGGTTTTCTAAGAGATAAGGACTAGGGATTTGACCAGGCTTTAAAGGATGGGAAGGGGGCGAGGATTGGTTGAAATATCAGTAAGATTGTTGCTGTTTCCCTGGGGTCTGCTAGAGATACAGCAACGGCACAGTATCAGAGAGCTGTGAGGGTCAAGCTGCAAAGCTCACAGATGGCCTTCCTGGCTAGGAGGAAAATCTGCACGGATTGGTGGAGCTTGAGTGTGAAGGGTCTTGCACCCTATGCTGGAGCATGTGTTTTACAGACGTGATTTTTCTGGGTGAGCAAGGCAACTTACTATCAAGACTCTGATAGACACTTAACAAGTGCCTGGGTAGATAACTCTCAGTGGAGCTTGCCAAATGCCTTTGTAAATACCAGCACTATATACAGGAAAGCTTGCTCAGGAGAGAACCAGAGTCTCCCTGATCAGAAGCATCTGTCTCCCCAGAGCCTCACCTGGGGTTCATTGGGATACTCTTCTGGGTTTGTAGGCTCATCTTGGTTTGCAACACAAGCTACATGGTGACCAATAGAAAACACAAAGGGCTACTTGTGCAGAGGAAAGCCTCTCGGAAACATATTACGGGCGGAGAATGCATCTTATTGTATTGATTCTGAAATGCCGTTTTATCTCCAGTTTCAGTGTGTGCCTGAGGGAGATCCTCACGTGGGAGTCTTGTGAAGTCTCTCACGTTGCAGGGTGCTCACTAACTCCCTTTGAGTATCAAAATACTCTTTAGGGAGACTCATTAGGCTTCAGTGATCTCAGCCAGTGCTATTTTTACTTGCTCAGAGAGCTGTGAAGATATGATGGGTTAAAAAAAAAGAAAGTAAGATATCAAATGTGGTTTCTACTATTATTCTTGAACCTCCAGGTTTGTGGCTGCAGGTCCTGGGCATGATTTGAAGCCTGCCTTTCTGCCGTTTGTAATGCAGCTCTCCCAAGTATACAGTTGGGAGAAGAGGCAAGCAGTCCTCCTAACCTACTGTGATTAGGAACTCATAACATCATAAAGACTGAAAAGCTGAATGTGATGATACAGGCTCCAAATGCCAGCACTTCAGAAGCAGAGGCAGATCAGGAGTTCAAAACCAGCTTTTGTTCCATAGTGAGTTCGAGGCGACATGAAACCTTGTGCCAAAAAGCACATTTATAAAAAAAATTCATGAGAATAGATTCAGCACATGTTCTATTAACAATTTTTTAAAATATTTATTTATTTATTATGTATACAATATTCTGTCTGTGTGTATGCCTTCAGGCCAGAAGAGGGCACCAGACCCCATTACAGATGGTTGTGAGCCACCATGTGGTTGCTGGGAATTGAACTCAGAACCTTTGGAAGAGCAGGCAATGCTCTTAACCTCTGAGCCATCTCTCCAGCCCCTCTTATTACCATTTTGGTTGGAAGTGAATGTTTGTTTTTTTTTTTCTTTAAAACTATTGTCTTAAAATTTACAGAGCAGTAGATAATCTAGATAAAGCTGACATATGTAATTTGCAACATTACAAAATTAGTTTATTAGTATCAATTTTAATTTTCAACCACAAAACGAAGTGAAGGTTAATTTTATGTGTCAGCTAGATCAGGTCATGGGGCCAGAGGTTACGCGGAATGAAAGCTTTTGAGTCAGTGGATCCAGTAAAGCCAGTCTCTCTCCAGTGAGGGGTGGGCATTACCCAGTGTGTGGAGAGCCAGCGTGGAGCAGCGTCAACAGCAAAGGCAGAGGAAAGAGGAATCCTCTCCTTCGGCTCTTCTTGTTTGAGCCGGGCCATCTGGGCTGTGGTGTATAGCACACAGACCTCCAGACTCACACTAAGTGACACCGCCGGATTTCCTGAGCCACCAGCTTGCAGGAGGCGGATCGTTGGATGTCATAGCTTCCTTAGTGGGGGAACCAATTCTGTACAGCGCCTAGGTATTGTGTCTGTGTATCATCTATTTATGTATCTTTGTATCACCTGCCTGTCGCCTCTCTGCCCATTTAGCCATCCACTCATCCTTCTTTCTCTCCACGTGTTTTCCGAGAACCCTTACAACACAGCCTCACAAACACATTGTGGTTTCTTTTTGTCATTCACGGTTCTTATCAATTTATTTGCTTTTACTTATTCTTATACTCAGTCAGCATTTAGATTCAGCTTCATGATTCTTACAGCCGTACTGTTTCCTCTGGAGCTCTGTGAAACACGGTTCTTATTAGTAACACACCCGCGCCAGGATATTTCTCTCCAGCTTCAAATTCCATTAAAGTTGAAGCTTCTCTTTCCTAGTCCAGGGCTATCTGTTGCCTGCTGTGCTGGGAGGTGCGCCAAGACACTCTTCTCTCTCTGAGTCTGCTTTGACTTCTTCCTCTCCACTCTCCCAGCTTGCTCACTGTGAAGCTGTTAGCTCAGAGTACACAGAGACAGAGTGGAACCTTAGGAAGCATTCATTCTTCAGGTTCTAGAACTCTCTTCATCGCAGAGAGGGGAATCTCTGATGTGCAATTGCCTCTTCTCACACGGGTGAAAGTATTCATGCCAACTTACCTATCCCCCATGATGCATTGCTCATCTCTGAAGCATTTAAAAATGTGGTAATATAAATATATTACAGAAGTCTTCATTTTGACTGATACAAAGTATATTGTTCAACCATCATCACCATTCACCTTTGACTTTGTACTTATTAAACAAACAAGTCCTTACTCTGCACTCCCCTGCCTCTACACCCTGACAGATGTAATCGCATGCTCTGAGTCTGACGACCCTAGGGCCCTCGGGTATGGCAAGAATATAACACATGACTTTTGAATTGGCTTATTTCACACAGCACAGTATCTTCAAGGTTCAGCTGTGTATCCGCTTCCCTCTGAAAGGCAGAACGATAGCCTGTTGTGTGACTGTGTCACACCCGGAAAGAAGGGGAACCATGAGCAGAAAGCACAGCAAGGGAGGGCCAGGAGAAGAGGGTCCCTAGCACTGGTGGAATCAACATCAGTGTCACCTTTGCCCATGACACGGGGCAGGGTCACGGAGAAGAGGCACAGATTTGAAAGCATCATTCTACGTGTCTAGTGTCCAGGAGCAAGTCACGTAGCGAGTCCACACGTCTGGCTGGCTGTTTGATACCCACTTCTCTGCGTGGCTCTGCCATTGACCTCACACAATACAACTTGTGTGAAATGAATACATCTCAGTCATCCCTTGGGAGCTGACACGGCAGTCACATTGTTCCATATGTGTGGGCACAGAGGTAGGCATTTCTAACCATGGAAATGATGGCAAGCATCTCCTTAGAGGGCTCTGCATCATCGTGTGTGCAAAGTCCCGGCATATTAAATGAGGATCGGGTGTACACACATGTTGACAGGGAATGAGTCTGGAAAAGGGTGGGGCATTAAGAGGTTTGGTGTTTGGGTGTCTGTAGGGGGCGGTGTATGGAGTGCTTCTCTTCCAGGCTATGAAGATAAGTTAGGAAGGCATTGGTGCTGTGGGGTGGATGACGTCACCTAGAAGCATGCACAGAAAGGTTAATGGCGCAGGAAAGAAATGAGGAGATACCAAGCAGAAATGCATGGTGAAGTAAGGAAAGCGTAAGAGTCACAGTAGCCAAGAAAGGAGGAGAGTTCAGGTCGAAAGCATCATTGGTTGCTAAGGAATTTCATATGGTAAGTAGTGGAAACCGTTGGTTGGGTTTGGAGGTTAGAAGGGATTTGGTGACCTTGGTGATGTCTTAGAGGCAGAAAACCAAGTTGTCATGGTAATGATAAATGAGAGGCTTATACGAGCCCTGAACCACCTTTATACAACCCTGTATACAGAGAAGATGGCAAGAGCAAATTTGGGAGAGAATTGAATGGTAAGGGAGGACCATGGTAAAGCTGAGAGGTCCTAGTTTTTCTTTTTAATTGGGAGGAAGCTGACTTTGCTAGTTCAGAGCTTGTGATTTATATCAGTGCACTGATCTGATAGCAATATCCAGAGTATAACAGCTGCTGTTTATTGAGTACCCACTGTGTGCCGAACATAAAGGTGTCCTGTGCTTTCACCGCGCCATACAACGGAAAGAACCACGCTCTCTGTTAATGATAACCTATCAGTAATGTTTCATCAGTATTTATTTATCACATGCATGCAAAAGATTTCTAATAAGGAAACGGTATCATGTAGGAAAGGAACACACAGAAACTCGGCTTCAAGTGCCTTTATTTTCCTGGAAACTTAGAACTTCCGTAGAAGTCAGGCCAGGTCTATTAATTAAGAAATAGTAAATCTCCCCGAAGGTCAGTTATATGCACAACTTCTGCAGAATCTTTTCGGTGAGCGTGCTCTTTTGAGGCTTACGTAATACGGTTACAAGAAAGAAAAACAACGCCCCTTCCAGAAAGAATTAATCAGCTGAACCAATCGGCGGTTATCAGCATGCAGGCTGCGGTACATCCTGTTTTTCGAGCCCCGCTTATTTACTAGGAAAAGAAAAGAGAGATTTTAATTGATTCCAAGGGTGCAGTGAAGCCCTTAGAGTGGTTAGGGCACCAGGAGAGAGTCCGTTCCTGCTGCTCGGGAGTTTGGAGGGGTTTTTCATGAATGAGGTGAGCAGGCAGAGAGGAGAGAAGAGAGGGAGAGGCTGTGCTCTATCCTATCCCTTAGAGAACTGGGCTCACTTAGAGAACATCCTTCGTGTGGGATTTGTACTCAGTGCCAAGCATTGTTGCGTGACTGGGGAAAGCAATCAGAGACAGATAAACCGGCTCCTCCCAGAGCTCCGCCCCCTCTCACCAGCTACTCAGTGTGCTGCACCCCAAGCCCCTTTTCTAGTCTTAGGGGGAAGCCCCAGGGCATCTGAGTGGTTTCCTGTGATCTGCTGGGGTCAGCCTCTGTCTTAGAATTTCTCTTGCTGTGAAGAGACACCATGACCTTAGAAGGGAAGACATTTCATTGGACCGGCTTACAGTTCAGAGGTTCAGTCCACTATCATCACAGTGGAAGCCCGGTGGCGTGCAGACTTGGTGCTGCAGAAGGAGCTGAGAGTTCTACATCTGGATCACCCGGCAGCAGGAAGAGAATGCAAGCCTCTAGGCCTGGCTTGAGCACCTGACATTTCAAAACCCACCCCCTAGTGATGCATTTCCTCTAACAAAGCCACACCTACTCCAGCGAGGCCACGCCTCCTAATAGCGCCACTCCCTATGAACTTTTATGGGCAGGGGCACGTTTTATTCAAACCGCCACAGCCTCTAATCATCAGAAGGGACAGGTGATGTCTTTCCTTGGGACCCTCAGCCTCGCCACCCTCCAGGGCCAAAGCCTTACAGTAGCCTCATTTGTGAGTGGACCTTCTTCTAGTCTTGGGGAGCGGCGCGGCTCCAGGGTCACCCCCAAGAGAGGCCTCTGCATTCCTCATACATACCGCCAGGTGGCGGTGCCAACGGAGCAGCAATTTGGTTCAGTCGCTTCTGCTTCTGCTTGTGAAGGGACCCACTTCGTTACATTTGAACCCCAAGTGATGCGTTGTGGATTTTGAGGGTGTGTGGTTCATGACCTTGGCTTTCCATTTCATAAACTCCCATAGTGGAGAGATTAGAGAAATTGGCCAAAAGAAGGCCCTGACCCCTTGTGGCCTGAGCACTCGGGAGCCTCAGGGAGGCCCCCTGCTCCCTAAAGGGCAGATGCTTTAATTCTATACTTAATATTCCTCGAATAACATTTTTAGACTAAGGATCATTGTCTCATATTAAAATATAAAAACTTTCTCAATATTCTTCCATAGCCTCTGCGGGAGGGCGATTTGCTAAGAATTCTGAATTTCTGATCAAGGGAAACAAAAGCAAGTGGACTGGTGGCCCAGTTTGGGTGAAGTTGTGGCGACCGACACCGAGGGAGCGGGAGAGTGGGAGCGAAGCCAGCGGAAAGGACATTATATTCTGCTTGTTGACACATTTCCCCCGGGAGGTTCTTTGCGAGCATTCGAGCAGGTTTATGTGCTGTGGACTGCGTGAGACTGTCCGCGCGCGGGTGTGCTGGGGAGATTGGTTTAGGAGATTACAGGCTGGGAAGAGCCTGGCATAGAATTCGCCCTTCTCAACCGGTATTGCTGTTCTGAGACTCAGGCTGAGTTCCCAGGAGGCCCCCTGCTCAGTTCTGGGTCAGAGGATTTTACTTGCAGCGTTTGGCACTTCCATGAATGCGTGCTTAGTTTCGAGGTTTTCTTTTTTCTTTTTTTCTTTCTTTCTTTCTTTCTTTCTTTCTTTCTTTCTTTCTTTCTTTCTTTCTTTCTTTCTTTCTTTCTTTCTTTCTTCCTTCCTTCCTTCCTTCCTTCCTTCCTTTCTTCCTCCTCCTCCTCCTCCTCCTCCTCCTCCTCCTCCTCCTCCTCCTTCTTCTTTTTTGGAGACAGGGTTTCTCTGTAGCTTTGGAGCCTATCCTGGAACAAGCTCGTGTAGACCAAGCTGGCCTTGAACTCACAGAGATCCGCCCGCCTCTGCCTCTCGAGTGCTGGGATTAAAGGCGTGCGCCACCATTGCCCTTCTTAGTTTGGAGTTTTAGAAGGGGCAAAAAGAAAACCAAAATTCATCAAATCAGTGATTTTCTCCCCTTGTTTTTGGAGAGAAGTAATTCACTTCTCTCAGCCTTCACTTTATGCATGAGAGAAACGCTATCGCCAGAGACTAGAGGGACATCTTCAGTGTCACGGGTCCGACGAGCAGGCCCACGGCTAGACTGCAGGGATGAAGGGAAGAACGGAGGCCAAGCCAGTTTTGGTTGCTAAGACTACAGTTTAGACGGGATCTGGGGTGGCAACAGTTAGCTCATTAGGCAGCTGTTGATCTAATGAAGCTAGTTTGCTTTCCAAAGCCTTGTATTTATTCCCCCAGTGAAGACTTTTTTTTTTTTTTTTAAATTAATGGGCTTTGAAGACAGAAAGGTATGGGTTGAATCCCGAGTTTACTGTTTACGCTTTGTGTAGCTGACTCTTCGGGGAATAATAGCTTCCTCATGGGGTGTAGACAAGGAAAGGAGGGAGTCTCCATGAGGAATGTGGTGTTCATTCCCTTCCTAATGTACCTGTAAGATTGGGTATTAATGTACCCGTAAGACTGGGTACGTATGTACATACAATGGCTCACCCAGGGCTGCTGCCGGTCCGTGAAGCTGGTGGATAGAGGATGGTCAGCATTGGGTGTATTAGAAGGCAGCCTTTGTTAGCCACGTCCATCACCCGAAGGATGATTAGTCGTCCGATATCTCTCTCTCTCTCTCTCTCTTTCTCTCTCATGAGGAGGAAATCCCGGTCTTACTATAAGCTCTACCAGTGATCTATGTTTATTTTGAGATTTTGAGATAGATCTTGCTAATTTGACCAGGCTGCCTTTACCTTTGCTTTGTAACTCGGGCTGCCTTTAAGCTCATGATCCCCCGTCTCGGCTTTCTGAGTAGCTGAGATTCTAGGCATACAACACCATGAGATCCTAGGTATCTCTTGCTAGGGAGGTTTTTATGAATTGAACCCCACACACAAACTTCTTCAGTTTTGCCTTCTCTGATCTTCATTATGTTTGAGCTGTTGGTCTTTTTTTTTTTGCTTCATACACTTGAATCTCATTCACTATCATGACTAAACATTTTTGTTGTATGAATATTCTAAAATTTTATGTATCTATTTTTCCAGCAGATAGACATATGGGTTATTCTGCATTTTGAGGCTTGTGAGTAATGCTGCCGTAATGCTGTCTAAACCTTTTTTTACATTTATTTATTTGTGTGTGTATGTGTGGGCACACATAGTCCACAACTTGTGTCGAGGCAGAGGAAACTTGTGGGGGTCAGTTCTCTCCTTCCGTCCTGTGGGCGCTAGGGATCAGTCATGAGACTTGGCAGCAAGAGTCGTTACCCACTGAGCCATTGCTTTGGCCCTGCCATTAGCAAATGTATATCTGTCTTCTGAGAGCACACACACACACATTCCCACACACCTACATACACACACATACACAGATACATACACACATACACTCACATACATACACACACATACACACAAACACACACACATGCACACACATACTCACATGCATACACACATACACACAAATACTCACACATAAATATATATATGCATTTGTATGTATGTATATGTATGTATGGATACATACTGTTTAGCCTACTAGAGTGAGCCACTCTCTAAATTAGATGGTAGGGCCACTGAGGTGGTTGAGTAGGTAAAAGTACTCGCTGCCAGTCCTGACAGCTTGAAGTTTGATATTCAGGATGCAAGCTGTCCTGGGACTTGTACCTGTGTACCTTGGTATGGCCATGAACACATTTACACTCAAGTGTAAAAACGATGTATGTTGAACAAAGAACATAGGCTCATAAGAAAGTGAAAGGAAAATTTCAGCAGCCATGGTTGTGATTTAAGATTGTGAGCTTAGATAAAAAATTGAAGTGACTGTATTAGTTCTTTAGAGTAACAGAATTTGTAGGATGAATCTTTCTCTGTATATGGGAAAGGGGATTTATTAGAATGGTTTACAGGCTGTGGGCCAGCTAGTCCAACATTGACTGTCTGTGATGGAAGGTCCAAGAATCCAGTGGCTGTTCAGTCCATGAGGCAGATGTCTCAGCTGGTCTTCAGTATCCATCAGAATCCTGAAGAAGTAGCTCTAATGCCAATGAAGAATGGACTTGCTAGTGAGGCAGGAACAAGCAGGGAAAGAACAAAAGCTTTCTTCCATGTCTTTCTGTAGGCTTCTAGTAGAAGGCAAGGCCCAGATGGGTTTTCCCAGATCAGAAGCTCTGGATTTAAGGTGTATCTTTTGGCCTCAAAAATCCAGATTAGAAGTAGCTCTCACTTCAAATTAAGCAAAAGCCGCTCACAGGTGTGCGACTACGTTTTTTTGGTTTCAGTTAATTCCCGATTTTGTCAAGCTGACAACCAAGGAGAGCCATCACAATCACCCTTGACTAAGGTTGCTTTGTAAAGCGTTTGTGGTTTGTTGCATTTTAAGCAGACAGCACAGCTTGGCATTCCGTGCTTAGTTTTTATGTTAGACAAAGAAGGAGTCCCCTGCAGGAAGCCAGGAAGTCAGCTCTAAAGAGCTTTGCCCTCTTGAGCACCCTTGCTGACAAGAGAGATGTGATTTATTGAGGTGACCTTCCTCTCCCTTGAATCCATCTCGCCAAGCATAAGAAGGAATGGTTCCCTATGGATCACCTCTTGGAGTTATTTGCTAGACTGTCTTATATATTTAACAGATTTGGTTGTGATTTGAGAAGTAATCACCCAAAACATACATTCTCGTTTCTAGTTTTTAGATCTGTAATTTAAGATAGAGAACGTTGATATTTTAGCTCATCTATTTCCTTCTATTACAGACAGTTTCTTCTGGGTGCTTATTTGGCCCAGTAAATTATGCTGAGTAGATTATGTTCAGTATTTTTAGTTTTTGCCTACTCTACTGTCATCTACGTGGCTAACGAAAGACTCTTATAGCTCCTGAGGCAGAGCATCAGGCTGTCTGAAACTAACATTTTTGGTATATTTTTCTCCAGACTTGAACAAATATTGCCACAAAAAAATCCCACTGGAAAAGCAGGGGGCAGAAAGGTTTGAAGAGTCAGATCCAGGGGAGGACTACTGCAAAGCCATTTCCCAGATACACTCGGACCATTGCAGACATGAGATCATGGTGGCTATGACTGTAGAGCATAAGACCTACACAAGGTCAATCTAGCCAAAATGCTAGCACAGATCAGGGAAGGCGCCATGGAGTCTCTCCTCCAGCTGAAGGGCTATTGACAACTGATGCCTTACAGGGAAGGGGGAGGCAGCGAATAACAACCAACTAGAATAGATGTTTTAGTGGTCATCATGGATGTTGCTACTGGTACCCATGGCATTTGCCTGCTGGATACAGATCCAGAATGGATAGAGAGCCCCTTAGGATGTCAGAAGCAAGCCCGAGAGCAAAAAACACTCCCTCAGAACCCATTCAGGTTCTGATGATGGCCTCCACCCATGCCCATGCAGTCTGGCACCGAGTGGACTCTGGGTGTTTGAAGGAGTATATGAGGTTGGGAGGGAAAAGTTGCATCAGGGTATGGGAGGAGATGGAAAGGGAGAGTGGGTGGGAGTAGGTTTGATCAAAACACACTCATTATATTCATGTTTAAAACTTCAAACAATGAAAGGATGTCTGAACTGGAGATGGGACTAGTTCAAAGTCCTGTCGTTGGGGGAGTCTCGGTTTCTGATGATTTGAAATTGTTCTTCAAAACCTCTTCTCACCCCAGGCCCAGAACTCAAGATCCTAATTAGAGAAGCCATTAAAAATAGCTTAACCTCGTCTGTGGTTTAATTTATGCATGTGATGCTTCTCTGAAGGTGAAGTGGTTAATATTAGCCGGTGCATTCAGAAGACAAGAAGTGCATGTTCTAATAAATTAATCAACTTCCCGGGTAATTAAGAACTTGAACTCAGCTGTCTCTTCATGGCGGCATTACTGCAAGTTAAATCGAACCTTAAACGTTATTTAAGACTTCAGTGTAATATATTTAACATAAAAGACAAATTTGGAATCTGTTCTTATTTCTATAAATGTTCTGCTTGGTAGTTAGCCTTTTGTAGAAATCCAGTAGATTTTAAACCTTTGGCTCATTCAAATACTCTTTTCTGTTTTTGAGAAAGATAGAGAAGAAAAAGAAGGGGAATTTAGATATCAGTCATTCAGTTTCTCGTTGGCCCATTCACACACACTAATGCTGGGAACATTTAACTGATTCAATTCTGAATGAATTTGTCATCTGCGGAGAGTCTTAGAATGGATGCCTTCAGTTCACTGGCATCCTACTGCTATTACTTAGGCTTGCTTCCAATATTAATTCACAAGACGCTCTAGCGAACTGAGCCATAGAACATGTGTTCAAGTTGTATCCATGATGTATATAGTTCAAAAAAAAATCTTTGTGGTCTTGAAAGGAATACATTAATTGTCTATTGAGTATTATGTATTACATTAGGGTGGTCATGTTTAACTGATAAATACCTAGGTGGTATGATTGTCATTAGATGCTGGGAGCCGATTTGAGTGGCTGCCATTACAAGATGGCATTTGGCCCCGGCCTCGCTTGATAAATAACTCCATATTAAGGTTGCAGTTCTTCCACCAGAAAACTGTGTGAGTTGTTGTGATCTAGCTGCCCACACTCCCCCTGACCGGCAGGGGAACTTCCTTGTGGTCTGTAATTGACAAGGATGTTCCCCTGCTTTCTTTCCTGCTGGTGGGTCTCCAGAAAAGCAGTTAAAGTATCAAAGTATCAAAGGTTGCTAGGCAGACTCCCTATATAAGCAGCTGCAAATCAGAGCTTGGGTCCCCTTGCTTTCGGCTCTCCCTATAACCAAGAGGCTCCAATAAAGGATGATTTGGGAAGAATCCTCGTCTGGTGGCTGTTCCTTCCTGCTGGTCAGGGAGTTCGCCGCAATTAGAACCTTTTACTGCAAAGTAAGTGGGAATAAGCCTGATGAGAAAGAAGCTTTGTCTGCAGAGACCGATTGATTCGCTATTTCACTAATGTGGGGAGATGGGAACGTTACAGGTCCAGAGGCTAATTGCCTTGTCTTGGGTAAGCGTAGTCCTGAGAATGGCCATTTCTTTCCCACCAGTGTTCCAGAACTAGCATCCTGTGACTCATAGAATCTATTGACTTAGAAGACCCACTGGCTCCCACCAATCCAAAAGCTAAGAATGCTACAGATATGCTTCCTCCATCTTGCTGTAACCACCTCTCTGGTGGACCAACCAATGCATTTTAAACTTGCCTTGATCTATGGCTTTCTTTGTTCTGTAAAACTATAGACCTTCATACGTCTGCTTCCATGCTGGAACATGAAATTTGGGGTAACTTAAATCTGTGTTCCTGGACCATCTTCACTTAAAAAATGGCCCCAGAATATTTTATCTCCTAGTCCCTTTAGATGAGAGCTGTGGTTTTCCGTTTTGACAGTATTTAATCTCAAGTACTACAAATAATAGAGTCACTTAAAACATCTTCAACATCTACCTAAGTAAGAATATTTCAGTTTCGTGTGTGTGCATAGACATGCAGTCTCATTGAAGAGGCTGTATCCCGGATCCTTCTGTAGAAGAGGTTTCTTGAACGAGGAGATATTTTCCGTGTTAGACCGATTATTTCAAATTTAACTTCTGTTTCCAATTTTAAGTTCTCCAAAAGGTCCAGCCGCCAATGAACGTGGAAATGCTTGTTGCTAATTTAGCTGCTGCTGCAGAACACGAAAGGAAGTCACGAGGCCATTTACTCGTGTAGAAATAGTCATTTTCTAGCGTTCGGTGCCTAAGATAACTCAGGGGCAAGGGAATTTGTATTTAAAGTAAGGAGGAGGTGAATTTTCAGAGGGCTTTCCTTTTAAAACTCCCTTCTTCCTCCCCACCCACCCCCTTCCCTCCACCACTTCTCCCTTCTTTTAGGTCCCATTGGATGCTGAAACCTATAAATGCTCAACCTCCTTTTATAGAACGAAGGACACAGTGTTCTCATGCAAGCCTACACATCTTTCCACATACATTCTAAATCATGTAGACTGTTCCTGATATCGAGTAGACAGGAGTGTGAGGAATAGTAGCAGAAAGGCTTGTCAACCATCCGTGAAGGTACAGGACAGTAGCTTTCCTAAATGTTGTTGAATGGGGTATGAAACTTGTAGACATAGTGGCCGGGCCATATTGAAAAACTGGGATGAAAAATGTTTGGTTGCAAGAATGAGTAACAAGTGATGGTTGCCTTTAAACTGTGTCCTGGCCACAGAGGAAGAGGAAAAGAATCCAGGCACATCCCCTGAGGAGGAGTCAGGAATGGTGGCTGGAATCCTGAGATGTGGAGATTAACTTTTTACTTGTTATTCCAGAGATGCAATGCGATTGAGGGTTTTTCTGCCGGACAAACTGTACTCATGACTTTGCCTCATTTTGTTCCTGTTCTTGTTACAGTACATGAGAGAAGAGAATAGGGGGGGGGGGCAGACAGATATGTGGAGATACACACACACATACACAGAGACAGTCAGATGGAGAGACAGTTCGAGAGACAGACAGATGGAGAGACAGTCAGAGAGATAGATGGAGAGACAGAGAGAGGAGAAAGAGGAGGCAGGGACAGACAGATGAGGAAAGAGAGAGAGAGAGAGAGAGAGAGAGAGAGAGAGAGAGAGAGAGAGGAGTATGTATATGTGTATGTGTAAGAACCGGTTGAAATGGGGAGGTAATTAAGGCAGTTGGGACAGAGAGATGATTAAGACAGTTGGACCAAAGGTTGAGGATCCTGGGTGGCCAGGAAATAACATTTTAAATTAAGGGAAGAGAAAGAGAGTTTATTAATTTCTCCTTGTTAAAAGAAGCAACTCAGAATGGCTGGAGTATTTAAGAGTAGGATTGACTATCCCATGATAGGAAGAAAATGAAGTTTGTAATACTTTTATTTAGAAGTTTCCCAGTTATTCAGGGTGATAATGGAATTAATTTTTCTGAAGCAGGCAGTTATCTCTGCTTTAATGTCGGGGTGCATGTGTATGTGAGGGACACGCGTGCTGGCATGCTGAAACCAAAGTAAATCTTGTCATAAGAGTAGGGTTGTCAGGAAGGAAAAATTCAGGATGTCTAAAAACAATTGAATGTCAAATAAACATGCGATGTGTGTATGTGTTGTATTGTATGTATGTGTGCACATTTGTGCAGCCCAAATACTTTAAAAGAAATTCCTTCTAAGAATTTGGAGGTGAGTTTCTTAATTTTACCATTTTTTTTTCTGGCTAGAAGATTCTGAGTTTTATAGCAAACCATATTGTACAGACTTGTGGGTTCAGGGGGGTCCAGCCCGGCTGGGTACCCTACTTGCCCCTTGCCAGGGTTAATTTTACCATTTTTATCAGAGAGCATATACCATAAATTCTACATCTCAACCACTTTTAAGTATAAAATGTGCATACTCTCATTGTTGTAAAGCAGATGTCTAGACCATTTTCATCTTGCAATATTTAAGCTATATGTCTACTAATCAGATCCTCGTGTTCCTCCTCACTCAGGTCCTGGCAATGGTGGTTCAGGCAACAAGGCCACCATAGACAGATGGGATCTTATGAATGGAAAGCCTCTGTTTATCAAAGGAAATAATTAATCAAGTGAAGAGACAATATATTGAATGGGAGTCTTTGCTAGCTGTACATCTGGCAGAGGATTAATAGTCAAAATAAGCAAAAATTCATAAGCCTGAACAAAGAAATAAATTACCCCTTAAAAAGTAGGCCAATGACCTGGCTAGAGAGCTTTCAGAAGAAGAGATACAAATAACCAATAAGTATTCTGTGAAAAGATTCTCAGTATTCCTAGCTATGGGGGAAATGAAATTAAAATTATTTTGAGATTATCTCCCACATCAGCTTCAATGTCTATCATCAATAAAACAGATGGCAACAAATAATGGTGAGGATATGGAGAGATGGGAATTTCTCCTTGCTTCTGACGGGGTGTAAGTGGTGAGGTCACCGTGGAAGTGTGGAGGCTTATAGAAAAACTGAAAGTGGATCTTCTGTACGACCCAGTGGTACCAAAAGGTCTCTGTTTTCCACCCCGGAGATGCTTACACATCCGTGTGTGTTGTTGCCCTATCTACAATATAAGGAAATGGGATGAGCCTAGACAGGCAACATTAGATGAAGAGATAATAAAACGTGCATATATGTGGAAATTTTTGAGCTGAAAAGAAAACAGAACCTCAAAAATTTCAGGAGAATGAATGGAACAGAACAATATATTGGATGGGGTAACTCAGGCTCAGAAATACAAACATTGTGTGCTCACTCTCAAACATCGCTCCTAGCTTCTAATATT
>NW_026067986.1:3180547-3196934 GCF_014885135.2 Alexandromys fortis | reverse complement strand
ATATATAAACTTACGCTGGAGTATATGTGTATAGAGCCCAGAAAAGTGTATGAACTTTTAAAAAGTCAATTGTAATATACACTAGTGATAGCTAGAGGTTGGATAATGGATACTCAAACATAGAAGTATTACATTCTAGTGTTTGACACAACAGAGAGGGCATTACAGTTCTCATGTTAACCCATTTAAGAATAAATAACACTTAATAGGACTTTGAAGACTGCAAACCCAGAGTAATGATGTGGCGATGAAAATGTTAGTTACCCTGATTTGAACAGTAGCAATTGAAATTTTGGTAGCATTGCCCCTGTAGGTTGCTTTGAGCAATGTAGACATTCTGTGCATATTAATTTCATCATCTATGAATGTCCTACTTAGGACTTTTATTGCTGTGAAGAGACACCATGACCATGGCAACTCTTATAAAGGAAAACATTTAATTGGGGTTCCTTACAGTTTCAGAGGTTCAGTCCATTATCATCATGGTGGGGAACGTGGCAGCGTGCAGTCAGACACGGTTGGTGCTGGAGAAGGAGATAAGAGTTCTGTATGCTTGATCCACAGGCAACAGGAAGTGGACTGTTCACTGGGTGTAGCTTGAGCATAAGAGACCTCAAAGTCCACCCCCACAGTGATACACTTCCTCCAACAAGGCTATACCAGCAAAGCCACACCTAATAGGGGCCATTATCTTTCAAACCATCACAATGAGTGTGGCATGCCTTTTTAATTTATTTGTATCTTTTTAAATTTGCTTTAGAATTATTTTCTTAGTGTCCAATGTACAAATCTTTCAACCTCCCAGGTTAGGTTTACTTCTATATATTTCATCTTTTTTGATAATATAATACTAAATGATATAGTTTACTTTTCTTTCTGTGTTATCTTAGTATATAAAAACACAAGACAGTTTTGAATTCTAGTTCTATATCCTGTAATATTGGTGAATGAATTTGTCTAACTAGTTATTTGTGGTTTTCTGTCATTACACCTGACATTATAGGCAGAGATAACTCACCTTCTTTTCCAATACAGAGTAGATTTTATTTCTTCTTCTTGTCTAGCTGCTTTGGCTAGAACTCCCACGGTGTTGAATAGTGATAGAGAGAGTGGGCGTTCCTCATTGCCTCTTGATCTTAGGGCAAAAGCTCTCAGTCCTATTTCATCTTATTAACAACAGAGTTTTTCATACATGAAGTTTCTTATATCTGAGAACTTATCATCCTTTGTCCTTAGATATAAAGTGAATCTTTTGTAGATAGCATATACTTGGATCTTGCTCTTTTTAAATCCTTCAACCATGCATTAATAATCTTTAATCCATTTACACTTAAGGCAGCTAAATGATGGAGAGAATTTTTTCATTATTTTCTCACAGGTTTTGTTTCTGAGAGATTTGTTTGATCTATCTCCCCTCCTCTGTCCATATTCCTTTGTGTTATATAATTTTTCTTGTGGTGACATGTTTTGGCTCCCTTATGCCTTTTTTTATGTATATTCTATAGATGTTCTCATGGACAGTTCACTAAAGATCTTAAATAGCAACTATAAAATTGTTATGATAATTTAAAACTGATAACAACCTTAATAACATACAAGCTATTCCTAGACATCCCTATTCCCTCCACTATGTAACGGATGTCACAAATGACCTCCTTTTCTATCACCTAGCTCTAATTAGCTTTTGTATTTGCACGTTTGTAATGGGCTTTGATACAGTTAGCGTTGTGCTTGTCTGAGACATGAGAGCCTTTTACCTGGTTTCTGGGTTTCTCACTGAGGTATTTGCCCTGTGTGTCAGGATGGAAACTCTGGTTGTTCTATTCTGCCATCTGTCTGTCCTTCCTGTCCTTCTGCTTTCCCCGAGGACAATGTTATGAGAGTGACTTCTGTGACTTCAGGAGACTGTCGCCTCTTAGGGTTGTGACACGTTATCAAGATGACTTCTCTCTCTCAAAGTTTACTTTGTAGATGAATCCCTTTACCTGACTTCCAGTTTCACTTTTTGGGTCAATCTTCCCACAGGGCTCTCTCTAAGCGAGTGTGATCCGTGTAGCATGCTCGCTAGTACTGTGCTCGGAATGGCTTTCCTACGTCACCTTTCCTATGCCACGTCGCAGCTTAGCTGAAAGTCTTTGGACCTGCACGAGGAAAATCTGGGTCTCACTTGACAGGGTCTCACTTGAAGGCAAACCCGAGTGCTGATTAGACCCTTGGATAAATAGATGGAGAGACTGAGGATGTGTGTGAGAGGCGTCAACGTTCAGCGCCAGTGAACAGGCTCAGATGGGGATGAAGCACGCAGAGGGCCTACCTCATCACCTGTATGTAGCCGGGGACTATGACACAGGTCTCTGTATGCCCCCTGATGGTAGCATTCACCTCTCGTTCTCCCTCTTCTCAGTCCATCCCCGCTTCCAAGCCAGCCTAGGTAAGAGTGTTGAACACTCCTGGAAAAGCATCTCGGCCGCTTCTTCCCCGGGGCAATCTGTTAACCTTTCTATTTCATGGAAGCAGCATCGCAGGCTGTACCTGAGGACTAAGAAAAGAGACACAAGTCAAAGAGATGGGACTTCTTAGAGTGTAACTGTAGTAGTCTTAGTTAAGAGGTTAGTTCTGAAGGACACCAACGCACACGCCACACTGCAAGGGGGAAAAGCCTCAGGACTCGACCCTACACACGGAACCACAGGCAAGGAAGTAGAGCTGGCAATGAGGCGGTCCTCCCCGGAGAGGAGCACACCAACTGCTTGTCTAGTGCCAAACCATCAGCCCTGAAAACATACATATTAACAAAATCCAAGTCATAGTCTATAAACTCAGCAGGTTATATTTAGAAATATATATATACGTATACAAACATGTGTGCATTCAATAGGAGTCGATGAAAATGAAGTCATGAATTTGAAGGCGCATAGGGAAGGGGATAGGGTAGGGTTTGGAGGGAGGGAAGGGAAGGGAGAAACGTTATAATTATAATGTAATCTCAGAAACAACAGCAACCGGAAGAGCCCAGCTCTGTTTCAAGTGCCAGGCTGCCGAAGTTGAGGTGCAGAGTACTCTGTGTGTTCTCCACGTGCCCCTGGTCACGCCACTCCTCTACCCACCCGTTTCCCCCGCTAGGAAACAGGCACCGTGTTAGGAGCTTGGTTTCCGGGTCCATGGAATGCTGGGGTACGAGATGCTTTAACAGACATTGGTTCTTTATTGTTTTCGTCACTGGTCCATTGTCGCTGATGCTGCTTCCTTTTATAACCACGTGGGGCAGAAAATGCCGAGCGGTAGTCGGTACGTATGGGGTGTGTAACGGAGACTGTCACCTCCAACAAGCACATAATCAGTTCTTGCCTCTCCCTCAAGTGCAAACTTTGTTGCAAGTGAACAATTCACAGCTTAGGTCAAAGGAACCACTATCTTCACCTTCGTAAAGAATCCACTTGACACCAGCAGCAACATGTGGCAGCTCTTCTGAGGCCCTTGGTCTCTGGGGGCGGAGGGGGCGGAGGGGGCGGAGCTAGTTTTCTGCTCTGTTTTTAAAACCCTGAAAGACGAAGTGATTCTGGTTTCCCCTCAGTGACTTCTGCGCCCCCCCCCCCCCCGCTATTATTTGTGGTCACAGCTAGGGAAGTGATCTCGGTTGCTCTGCCGACGTGGTCTTTGAACCGGTTTATCCAAACACTTCCAAATTTATTGTCTGCTCTACCCTTGGCACGTACATGTTCAGAAGAAAATAAACCGAGGAGCTCTCTGATTTTCATCCCACTAAAAATAAACCTCTTTTCTCTGAGTTCATTTAATTTGAAGCTTTGGCTTTAGGGAAATATCTCTCTCTTTCTCTCTCTCTCTCTCTCTCTCTCTCTCTCTCTCTCTCTCTCTCTCTCTCTCTGTCTCTCTCTCTCTCTCTCCCTCCTCCCCTCTCCTATCACGTCTCATTTTTCTCGTTCATTTTGGACACACATGGAGAAGTTAAAAGCAGTCGTGAGATCAGGGGGCATGTAAGTCCCTGGGAGGCGTATCCCACGAGCAAATGTGTTATGAGAAGTCACGTATTCCTGACTGACTCCCCACATCTTCTCAAAGGCACCATTTCCCACGGACTGTTCACAATGTCAAATACTCGCTCGAACAATCAGAACAAATCTTTCCTAAATCCAGCCAGTTTATAATAAATAGTATTGGTCGTAGTGATTGATCTGACACGCTGTTCCGTGTGGGCTGTGATCGTCACCTCCACAGCCGCCCTCCTTGTCTTACCCTGAGTAAATATGCTTTTGCTCGTGAATCTGAAATTGTTCATCTCTCCCATTAGATGGAAGTAGTTTTGCTCGCCGTTTATATTCAAAACAGCACCTGGTCCACTTTCCAAACGCCTGTTGAATGAATGAACCATTTCTATACCGAGAAACGTGGTCATTGCGTGTTTTTCTAGTACCCGTTGGCTCAACAGCTACTAAAGGATCAACAACTACAACCGGTAATGTTTATTATAAACTGACTGGATTTAGGAAAAAAATAACTTGCTTTCTGATTATTCAAGTGAATATTTTACACTGAGACGTGTGCCTCGACTTTGAAGACATATGAACACGCTTTTCATAGTATTTATGCTTGGAATGATGGGTGTGCACAAATGTGGGTCCATGTGGGGTGTGTGTGTGTGTCTCACTGAGGCTCAGTTCATTTTATAATCATGTGACGAGATCTTCTTAAAAATCATGATGAATTGTAAGCCCTAGAAAACACACTTTTTTTTTTTTTGTAAATGCGTTCCAGTTTGACATGTAGGTTTTAAAGCACTCACAGGTGCTGATGACGTGTTAGAACATGTCAATAGTGACTCGATGCGTGTCCCGGGGGAGGCAGGTGCTGCCGAGCGACCGATGAGCAGCTCTGGCTGGCAGCACCGCCTTTGAAGTTCTGCCTGATCAATGGAGTCTTTCACTGTAGGGTCAAGGTGCTAACAGCCCATTAGCAGGAGCACAGGGGGAGGAAGAGTGGATCTGTGGACTCACTCCGCTTGTGTCCTTCATAAAAGGCAAGCTGGGTTTGCGTGAAAAAACGATTTTCTGGTTTTCTTCCAACTTGAAAGCATGGGCAGTGTGGGCTTCCTTTGACACTCAGCCTTTGGTTCCACGGGGTCTTCTCTCTCCTAAGGCCATTTGCCGGCTACGCGTTCCTGGGCAGCTGGACGGAGGATGCACCCTTAACCTTTCAGGGGTGTTTTGTGGTAACGAGAGTTCTGAATTCAAATCCTGCCTGTGACTCTTTAATTGCCTGGCCAGGGCGAGTTAATTTAACTCCCGTGGTTTACATACAGATTCCTTTACTCTGGGACCAGTCCGCATTAGTTAGGTGATGCAGTTAATAAGACAGCCACAGGGCACACTGTGCAGTGCCTGGCATCACGGGGGTTGGCAGACTCAGCTGTAAAAGCACCAGGCTTTGCTTAGTTACTTTGTTTACTCAGCGCCAGGCCCTTCTTGGGTTGTTTCTTTCGAAAGCCTCGTTTTTTTTTGTTAGGCTTTGGTGAGAATCTTAGAGGCAAGACAGGTTTCGCGGGGCTGTTTCTTTTCCAGTTCACCCTGCTGAACCCCAGCACCAAAGTTCCTTAAAATTAGGCATCCTAGCTGACATGAAGAAATGTTTTTATACTGACAACTTGTGCAGTGCCCATTTGGCACATGCTGAAACACAGTGTGGATTCACCTCATCAGGAGCAGGTGCATGGGCACCTTGGATTCTGGGCAAATTTCAACAGCTGCCTCTTGAAGGCGTCTAGAATTATTTTAGTCTTCAAACTTTACTAAAATGTATAGCGCATGTTGGGTCCAGGTTGGCAGAGTTGGGGAGGGCTGTTTTTATTGGGGGTGGGTCCCTAAACCTGCCGAGGCTGTATTCCGTTCTGCGATGGGATGCTTACAGAGTCTGTTACTTACCCGCTGCTGTAAAAGAGTAATGCGGCCCGAGGAGATGGCTCAGCTGGGAAAGAGCTTGCTGTGTCAGTGTGAGTGCTTGGGCTTGATGCTCCAACCTCACGAAAAGGCCAGGGGGAGATGACTTTAATCCCAGAGTGCCCACAATGGAGAATGCAGAGACAAGAGGATCCCTGGAGCTCACTAGCCAGTCTAAACAAGCCACAAGTTGATGAAAGGGTTTCTCCCCAAAATCCAGTCAGATGGCACCTTTGAATGTCACCTAACTTTGACCTTCACTTCACATGTAGACACCTGCTCATGGGCAATCCGTACCACACATGCACCTGCATGAACACGCTTGCACACACATGAACATGCTTGCACACACATACACACACTGAAGTAAGACGCAGAGGAACCAAAGTAGTATCCTTTACATATAAACATCACCTCATTAAAGAAGGGAAAACCCAGAAATACTCTCCATATTTTCTCATAATCCTGAGATTTCTAAGGCAACATTTAGCTTTCTCCTAACGTAAGATTTGAACTAGCTGTAGACTTGCTGCATTGATACTGGGTTTACTGACTTTTCGGCTCTAAGGATTCTTTGCACCTGGCAATTTTGTTCCTAACGCATCATGAATGGTGCTGTTGTTCAGAAAGCGAAGCTCTGAACCGAGAAAGTAATGCGAAACATATGTTTTTTTAGCAAGTTCATGTGCTTTCCCCAATGCTTTCCACTGGGAAAACAGCCATTGGTGAATATTTGTTCACGTGTGTGCTGAAGGCAGCTGTGGACTATGCACTTCAAAGACAAGAGTCTGCCTTTGCCTTAAGACTTTGCGGTTACCTGTTACGTGGAACTTTATTTCTCAAACACTTACTAAAGAGATCAAATATTTATATTAATATCTCTTTTATGTGGCATCATGATAAATTCTAGATAAATAAATTTTCTCAATTAGCTTAAGAGCATTACTTATAGTGACTGTAACATAACTCCTAATGATAGTGTCATAGCTTTAGGACCACTAAATATGGTTTTTAAGAGTTCTCTTTATTTATGTGTATGTGTGAGTATACGTCTTGTATGCTTGAATGCCCTGGAGGACCAGGAGAGAGTGTTACCCTGTAGGAGCAGGCCAGGAGGAGGTACCCAGGTGGTACCCTGCAGCTGGAGTTGCAGTAGTTGCTGAGAATATGGGTGCTGGGAACTGAATCTCCACCATCTGGAAGAGCAGAAATCACCCTTAATGAGTAATCTCTCCAGTGCATATCTCTGTGTGTGCGTGTATGTGTATGCGTGTGTATGTACGTGTGTGCATGTTCATGTGTGTACATGTGTGCATGTGTATATGTGTGTGCATGTGTGCTCTGTGTATGGTGATGACCCAAGGGTCTTGCTTGCAAAGGCTTTACCAGCTAAGCCCCATTTTCTGGTCCCTTTGTAAGACTTTGACCCTTAGGCAATTTTCCACTGAGAGGTACAGCTAACAGTTGATGTTTTAAATTCCACTTGGTGTATAATTAGATTCATTTGTTTCAGGTTTTGAAAATCTTACTTTAGGGGCTGTTTTATCTTTTTCTTTTTTTAATAACCTAAAATTTGATGTAGTTCCAAAATTAAAACTAAACACTAAAATGCACTTGGAGAATTTATTCCTGTCCATCTTCTATCCTTATTTAAAACTGTTTTTTTCAAAAATTAATTATATTTTGTTAGCGTTTTAAAAGTATAAGCAAATACATTAAGTAAGCATATGACTTCATACCAATGCTTATTCATAAATCTCTCCTTTGTTTTAAGTCTGTGTAAACGGCAGGCACGTTGTTCCAGGACTTCTCTCTTTCTGTGTAATTGCGGATGCTAAGATCACTCCGTGTCTTTTGTTAGCAGCATCGCGCCATCTCTGTGGTTATATACCATTGTATTAATTAGATTGCCCATCGGTGGAGGAATGGTTTGTCATATCAGACTGTAAACAGCATCCTTCAAGTGGGGAGGAAAATGGGCCGGTAACTGAGCTCTGACTCTACTTTATTGATGTTGTCTTTGCTCACTGCAGACTAATCCCTAAGCCAGAGCCGTTTCCTGAGTGTAAATCTCACCTTTGCAGTTTGGGCCCAGTTCTGGGGAAACAGTGACACTCCACACCTCTGCATTCAGCGTGGCTGCAGGATCCTGCCACTGTAATTAACGCTGGAGTTAGCTTGTAAAGGGTGACTCCACACCTCTGCATTCAGCGTGGCTGCAGGATCCTGCCACTGTAACCAAACACTGGAGTTAGCTTGTAAAGGAGAAAGGTTTTGGCTCCCGGTATGATTCTAGTCCGTGATTGGTTACCTGAGCCTTTCTTGTTAAAGCAGTGAATCATGGGAAGGAGGGTATAATGTGGTGATACTTTGTACTCACAGCCGAGGGGAGGGAGGGAGGGAGAGGGAAAGGGAGAGAGAGAGGACGAAAGAGGACGGGCAAAGGTTCTTCCATGCTCCAGTACCATCACCCTGAGGGCCAAACTATAAAACACGGGCTTTTATAGTGACTTTCAACTTTAGAATGATCGCAGTGGCCTGTCCTCCAAGACGATGCCCATCACGTCCCATGTCCTAGGTCGCCGGAGAAAGCTCCCGTGTAAACATTCAGAATCCCGAATGTGACTGAGGACCCAGAAAAGCGAGAACCATCCCTTAACGCTTTCCGAAAATTAAATTTTAGTCAGCGACGGAGTTATTTGTTGTTTCGTTTTGGTTACAAGGCTGGCATTTGAGAGGCTTTTAAAGGACATTTATTTTTAAATTCCCGAACACTGTCTGAAATCTTGGAAAGGCCCTTGAGTGGTACATAATATCGGTTTCACGGCTCCGTGCAGTGTTTGCTACAATGTCCTCTTGGGAACAAAGGGTTGTGTCAGCAAATACATTTGGAAAATGCCTGCTTAAATGAGTTCATTGAATGTCACATTCCCCCTGTGCAGGTAGCTTCTCAAGGCGAGTGGATAAAGATTGCTGGTTTCCATACAGACTTTTTAATGAAGCCTATTTCTTGTGGAGCTTATTTTGAGGAAGCTGGATATAATGGTTAGTTTTTTTTTCTTTTCAGTTTTGAATGATTCAGAGAGTGTGTTGGAGGGAAAAGGATTAAACCAGGAAGCTAGCGAAGCCATTTTAGAAAATAGTGCTTGTGTTTCTTAAGAACTGGAAAAGAAATCTGTGCCCCAGCAAGTCCGCTGTGGAATATGACTGCAAGAGAAAACAATCAGGGTGTCAAAGACGTAGTTTGACTTCTGTATTTATTGCAAAACTGTTCACAGCAGTCAAGAGACAGAACCGATCTGAGTGTCCATCCAGCTATGGTTGTCTTACAACGCTGAGATGTGACACAACGCAGTAGCATTAAGCTTTGACCAGGAAGGAAAGCCCATCATTTGTGACTACACAGATGGACCCAGAGGGAATGAGGCTAAGTGAGCTAGGTTAGGCAGAGAATGGCAATCTTGCATACTTTTTTATACACAGAGTTTTATCTACAGAGAAGGTGACAGCAGAAAGGCTGTTTGTTACCAGGGGATGGGACCAGGGGACTTGGGGAGCTGCTGTCCAAAGGACACAAAATTTCAGTTAGCCTGGAGGGATTAAGTGGGATACATCAGGATGCCTAAGTTAATAGCAACATAATACATACTTGAAAATCGCCAAGAGAGTAGGTACTGTTGGTTATTTTACTCTTTGGTCTCTGGGGGTCCACCATCCAGTTCTCAATTAAAGACACAGAGACTAATTCTTACTAATGAATGGCCAGCCTTAGCTTGACTTGTTTCTAGCTGGCTTTCCTTAAATTATCCTGTATACCTTTTGCCTCTGGGCTTTAGCGTTTCTCTATTCTATATGTCTTTCTTTACTTTTTACTCCATTGATGACTGTGTGGCTGGCCCCAGGCACCCTTCTCCCCTTCTCTCTCCTCCCTCTTGTCTCTTCTCCCTTTTATTCTTGCTGCCTGCCATCCCCACCGACCCTTTCTCCTGCCTCGCTATTGACCGTTCAGCTCTTTATTAGATCAATGAGGTGCTTTAGGAAGGCAAAATAACACAGCTTCACAGAGTTAAATAAATGTGACGTAAGAGAATGCAACACATCTTTGTATCATTAAACAAATATTCCCCAGCATAAACAAATGTAACACATCTTCAACTAATATTCCATAACAAGTAGGCTTTTATTGTTTCCCCCCACAAGATGATAAGTCTATTCTCACGCATGTTTATTAGCCCAATTTAGTCACTGAAAAATGTGTACAGTTTTTAAACATCACATCATATACGCTACATTGGTGTACACAATTTCACCAGTCATTAAAAATTAATAGAAGGGTAAAATGAGTACTAGTAGAGAACTCTGCGTAATCCAAATATCCAAATGATGTTTGTGATTTAGTTCATAGTAACGCACTTCTACTGTCCTAGTTATAACGGTTTTAATGGGTTTATCTAAATTATAAGCACTCAAGAAAGCTGGAGGAAGAAAAATTAGAAACACTTATTACAAAACAAAAAGTTACAAGTAAAAACATGATACTCACCAGCTTGAAATGTGTAGATGTGCTCACATTAGACAGAAAACTATCAGTCACTGTATTTAATATAACATCCCGCCTGTTAGGCCTTGGTTTTTACGGGGAAAGTCATTGGCTTAGTCAGTGTTTTGTGGCTGTGAAGAGACTCCATGACCTCAGCAAGTCTTTTTTGTTGTGTTATTGTTTTGTTTTTCTGGCACAGGGTTTCTCTGTAGCTTTGGAGCCTGTCCTGGAACTAGCTCTTGTAGACCAGCCTGGCCTCGAATTCCCAGAGATCCGCCTGCCTCTGCCTCCCGAGTGCTGGGATTAAAGGTGTGCGCCACCACCGCCTGGCCTCAGCAAGTCTTATATAGGAAAACATTGAACTGGGCCTGGCTTCCGGGTTCAGAGGGTCGGTCCATTATCTTCAGGGCGGGAAGCAAGCTGCACTTGGTGCTGGAGAGGAGCTGAGAGTTCCTCGTAAGAAATTGGCAGGGAGCAGGAAGAAAGAAACACTGGGCTTGGCTTGAGCTTTTGAGATCAGAAAGCTCACGGTCAGTGACTCACTTCCTCCAGGAAGACCACGCCCACCCCCAACAAGACCACGCCTCCGAACAGTGCTGCTGTTTCTTGAGTTGTTTTTCTCCCCCTACACGGATAAAACTAGCTATCTTTCATTTGACATGGGAAGGGAAGAGAGAGGTCACCAAGATCTTGTCATACCGGCTTTCTTGTGACTTCAACACTGTTGGCCTTTCTCTGCCCGAGGAGAACTGTATTTCATCATCTTCTTTCTTACCAGGCTCTCCAGATTTTGATGTTGAGAGCAGTTCAAAAAGGAAGTTTACACAACCTTCTCCTTGCCTTTTACAAAACATACATTTTAAGTCCAAAGAGAAGAGATTGCAAGGGAACACGTCACAATCTCCTAGCGTTCTGGAACTGACTGTGATGCACCCAAATGGGGGGCAGTTAGTTATTCACTTGGTAAATTCATGGCTCATCAGTAAAAGAGTGATCAGGTTTAGGTCATTATTCTCAGCGGACTCATGGTCTTCATCAGTCTCCCAGAACTTTCTGATGCTGCGGTAAAGAGTACTTGATCCTTAAAAGGAGGTGATATGTCCTAAGGCTTTTCTACTGGTTCTATAACTCAATTAACTTTGGAATGCCTCATTGCTTGCTTTCAGCTATGCATAGTCCAATGCTTGAGTCTCAGACTTGTTTTTTTCTGTCTTACCATGCTTGGAAAACATAACTATTTGGGAGAGTATTCTAATTGGCTTTTTTTGGTCGCTGTTATAAACACCATGATCGAGAACAGCTTGGGGAGGAGAAGGTTTCTATCAGCTTCCATCTGCTTGTTATATTCTATTATTGGGGAACTCGAGCAGGGCATGAAGCAGAAACTGTGGAGGGGCACAGGTTACTGACCTCTCTTGTGTAGCCCAGCCCCACCTGCCATGGAGTGGGACCACATCAGTGGACTTGGCATTTCTACATCAGTCATCAGCCAGGACAGTCTCTAAGAGACACAGCCACAGGTCTGACGGAGGCAAGTTTTCAACGGAGGCTTCTTCTTCCAAGATCACCACAGGTTGCTTAAAGTGAGCAATTAGAACTAACCCGATTAGAGAGAGATCTAAGATTTTTTTTTTAAATGTCATCTTGACAACCCCTTAAAAATTTAGAACCACACTTTATGTGTGGCAATAAGATTAACATATTAAAAAATAACACAGGATGGTGTTTTGTTAATTCTAGAGAAGTTCATGCATGGATCTAGTGTATTTCAAATGTACTCACCCCTCACTGCTCCCCATCACTCTTCCCAGATCCATCACCCCAACTTCCATTTCCTCCCGACTCTGGGTCCTCCTCTTTAATAACCAATGGGTCCACATTGTGCTCCCCACATACTCCATGAGGGTGGGTGCAGCACCAGCCATTTCTCAAGCACCAAACTTTCCTCAGATCTCATTGTTAAAGTGGGGCAAATCTTTCTGTCCTGCCAGCTCCCAAATAATGACATGGAGACTATTAGTAATTCTGAAAGCGTGGCCTTTGCTTAGCCTTGTCCCTCTAGCTCTTAGAAGTTAAGTTAACCCAGTTCTGTTCATCTAGGTTCAGCCATGTGGTTCTTCTCCGTCCTGTACATCCAGCTTCCGAAAAAAATACTGAGTCTGTTCTTGGAAAAATGGAAAAGTTAAAGAGTAACATTTCTTCGTGGTCTCTTATGACAGTTTTACCATATACATCTCCAAAAAAAAAACAAAAAAAAAACAAAGGACCAAATCCTAATTATTTTCTAAGAACATATCTCCTTGTGTGCTAACAGACTGTGAAAACCTATCAATTTCTTTTCTTTTTTTTTTTTTAAATCAAAAGTCAAAGGAAGCCAGCCTTTAAATATTTGGACATTTTTCTCGGAGATACTGCTGTGCCGGGCAAACACTGGCTTTAACATTTCCAAAGAAGGCTCAAAATGAATGAGTAGTTTTTGCAAACCTCCTTCCCATCACTATGCTGATCACCATTTTAATTAAAACCTCCACGTGTCAGGGGCAGGAGATTGCTGGGGAAGACAGAGTAAGGTGGTATCTACCTTTGATGTACAGAAAGGCAAGAGAAGTGTACAGAGGAACGGTCAGATAATATTTCTATTACTTAGAAACAAATCAAACAGTTTGTGAAGAAAATGAACCAAACGGTGGTTAACATAATTTTCTTTGGCTAGGTGCATTTCCAAGCCTAGCATATAGATGCACGTCCTGGCTTGGGGACTTCATCTAGGGTGTGCTTGAATCCTACGCAGACACGGAGATAACTGAACCTTGAGCTGGAGGTGGCTTTTGTCAAGGGCTTTTCTTTTGAGATTTCCTTTATTCTGGTTCCCGCAAGGTTGTGAGATCAAATGAAGACCCGCTTCAAAGAGACTGTGCAATCTAAATGTTAGCTGTCATCTTCATCATCATCATCTTGACAGCAAAGCAAGCGTGTGTGATAATCCACTTCTCCCCTTGGACCTAAATTGTTGTGTTAGGAAACTGGGAGTTTGCTTTGCTGCCTTCATTCAAAGAACTGGAGCTTTCCCAACCTTCCCCAAATCAAACAGGGCCTTTGTGCGATGTTCTGCTTCCTTTCAGCTCCCACACCAAACTGCAAATGCTTTTTGTTGTGAGATGCGTAAAATTTGAATCTTGTGGTTCATAGGCAGCAAAAGAGTTTTCATGGTGAAGACCAACCCGGAATCGGAATTGTGAAGATCAAATACAGTCGGAGAAGTCCCGGGAACTCTTCTGTGCATTTACCACATGAAAACACCACGTGTCTAGTTGGCCTTTCTTTGAGGTCTTATCTGAATAAACCCCTCTCGGATGAAATGATTGGCGAATGCACTCTCTCCTCACTGAAGACCCCATTGTCTCTTTTAGGAAAAGCTCCATTTTCTAACAATTCCCCTTTCCCGGAGGAGCTGCTCCAGAATGGCCTGGGACAATGGGGATTTGGAAACATCAGGTGTCAGGTGGGACAGAGTTGACTGATATTTGTGGGGACCGGTGCGGTGAATGACCACTGAGGACAACCTCTGGCCATGTGGGCTCCTATCACGAGTGCCCACAGTCCACCCACTCACGACCTATGCATTGTTGAAGAAGCCCTTCTCATAGTAACTTCCAGGTTGTTGTAACCAAAACACGAAGTGAACCAAGAGAGGAAGTTTAACTGTGCTCACTGTTTCAGGGATTTTAGTTCATTATGGAAGGAATGTATATGATTTCTTATTCACATAGTGGGGGATAGGAAGCAGGGAAGGCTAGAGGGAGCAACGGGTGTGACCTTCAAAGTCGTGCCTGCCTGTAGAAACCGCATCCTTCTTAACTTCATGCAGCTTGAGAAATCTCTGATCCCCTCTCATGGGGAACTCCCCTTAAATTTCCCGGTTCTCCGTTTACTCGATAGCTTCACCGTGGGTCTTCCTGGGAGTCTCCACTCCCTTGCCTTCAAGCTGGCTTCTTCTCAGGTCCAGTTTTCATCCTTTTCTGTGCACTCAGTTCTGGCTGAGGATTAGAATTGCCTGGAGGTCCACTCTTTTTCCCTGAACATGCATGCATGCATGCATGCGTACACACACACTCATGCACTCATGCACTCATGAGCATGCTCATGCACATGTACACACACGCATGCACTCATGCACACGTGAGCATGCTCATGCACATGTACACACACGCATGCACTCATGCACACACAAGCATGCTCACGCACACACATGCACACATATGCATACATACACTTGCTGGAAAGATTTGAGTGTTCAAACTCAGCATTCTTTGTAACTTATTTCAGACACAAGGGCATTCTCTTGCAACAACTATATTTCAGTGATTGGAATGAACAACACTAACACAATCATTTCTTTCAGACTTTCCCCCGCATTTCGTTGGTGTCTTGCGGCAAAGGAGAAATTCCTCATTTATCCTCTCAGGCATCAGCCCGGGATGACAGACCGCGCTTTGCTGCCATTCTTTCAAGGGTCTCTTTCATCTGAAGCAGTTCCTCAGTATTTCTTTGTTTGCCATGACCTTGACATTTTTGAAGCGTCCGGGATAGTTATTTTGGGTTTGTCTGATGTTTCCTAATGATTAGGTTTGGGTTATATATTTTCTTGGCAAGAATGAATGCCAGAGAGAAGACGTGTGTTATTTTTAGGATCTCACATCAGGGCAGAGTTGTCTGTGGGTTCTAGCAAGTGTGCTCCCTGGACTCGTGTGATGAGCCACATTTCCAGACTCGTTACTTTCTTCCTGGGTGATTAGGAACTAACTCGGGGGCTTCTTTGCAGTTATGGAAATAAACACATTTATTTATTACAGACAATGAGAGTCAGGTTTCATTCTTTCTTGACCAATGGGCTTTTTGTAAGTTCATACACATGGTGAATGGATTCTGTTTATCTTGCCCTCAGTTTTTACATCACTCTCATCCCTGGTACCCCCACTTCTCCCTATAGGTGCCCTCCCTCACATCCGTACCTTTATGTTTTGAGACCCTCCTGGTGTTAACTGAGACTATCTGTCGGGCTATGGGTTTAGAGCTCTCCTTGGAGCCTGATGATGTCTCAGCATCACCTGGTACATCTCTGAGGACAGCAGCTGCCTCTCCCCCAGAACCTATAAGGGGCCAGATAAGTTCAGCAGAGAGAGGTGGCGTCTCAGGACCCCATCTCTGATCCCTGATTGGTTGTGACAGTCATATGCTGTTGACGGGATCTGGCTCCTCTTGTGCATCCAGTGTAGGAACCACAGCTGCTGTGAGTCCGTGTTGGCAGGGGCTGTGCCATGCTCTGAAGCCACCATTTCCCATCCCTTCTCCATACCTCCCAGGTCTTCCATTCCGGAAGTGACAGGTTTCTCATTGTTACAGAAGAGAATTATGAATATGAATAGATAGACCTCTGTTTATTCATGGAGTAGAATGATATCATGTGATGTTGGGTTTGGATTAGAGATATTGATGTGAGCTCCTGGCTTTTATTTTATGTGGCTATGGATGTGTGCTTAGCTATGGTGTATGTTTCTGTCTCCTAGCTCTACCCTCTGAGAGAAGCATTATCAGCTTAGTAACAATGGACGTAAACAGTGCCATTATCCTGGCTCCTAAATATTATTTGTATTTAAGAGCAACCAAGTCTCATCTGCTAGGACAGGAAAAGGACATGACAAGCATGGGATAACTTATTTTGCCAGAAGGCAAAGATATGACACAGGGAATAAAGATGCCAAAAAGATCCTGGCCCTAGTTTAAAGATGCTCCCAGTAGGCAATCACAGGACAGCCTTGGCATAGATGCAAATGGCAGTAACAGCTGGAACAGAATAAAGAATTTCTGAGGCCATACTGCAATAAATAGCCTATAT
>NW_026067986.1:3116977-3180466 GCF_014885135.2 Alexandromys fortis | reverse complement strand
GAATGATTGAAAATCACGTTGGGCTCTGTATTATTAATTGTATGAGGTAAGGACTCTTTCCACTTTTCTGACGCCCTCTCTCCCAGGAAGTCACTCTCCAGCTTTCAACACACAATTCTCTTGGTCAAGTTGTTCTGAAGTTGGCCTGAATGCCACCCACCCCTCTAGGAAGTCTGAGCTCATCTAATGAGGCCTGCCAGTCTTTCTAAGGGACAGTCTGGTTTTCCTGAGTGCAGGAAGAGGGGAGGAGCTATTCCTTGGAAGCATCCTTCCTCCTCTGATAACGTGAACTTGTCTGCAAACACATGATTGGTAGACGATGGGTAGGTAAGAGAAAGGCATCTGCCTGGCAAGCGGCAGCCTGCTGCCAAATAAGACTTCCAGTGTCCCCTTCATCATAGAGTAGATTGACGGTGTCTGCTGCCTTCAAGGTAGCTAGTAAGGGCCGGCAAAGCTGATTTGGGGTTTAGTGGTTTTGCTTCTTTTTCTTTTGTTTGTCATTCAGAAGAGGTTTGTGGTGAACATGTCTCCTGCCACAAACTTGGTTGCAATATAGTCATGAAAACCAGGCTGGAAAAATCACTGTACACAGAGACAGTTATTAATTAGACTCAATAGCAAGCACATAAAAGGAGCTCACACTGCTTGCTGTTCCAGTTGTTAGAATGCCCAGCTCCCTTGCTTTGGAGAAACTCCTTCCATGGCAGACTCACCAACATTCCAAATGTTGGATTCTTTAACTCTTATGGCAGACATCAGGAAAGCCCAAGTCTTTTGGGAAGCAAGCCTCAGGCCGTATATATGCATGGAGGCTGCCTTTCGAATTCTATCCTCTCCCTGCACAGGGTGAAGGGTGTCTCTAAAACATTTTCATGACTCTACATATTCACCATTTTTAATTTTACTCTTGATGGTCCATTTCCAGACTCTTCACATGAACAAGCCACCGTTTTCATCCGTTAAATTAAAATCCATTTCTAATATCTACTTAAATGCTTTTAAAGCCTAGAGGCTAAAAAAACACAAATAATAAGTACATTCAGTTATCACATCTATAGCATTACCTTTCTGATAAAATACATCAATAAAGACTGTGTACAGTATTGAATAGGGGAATGGGAGTGACCCCGGCTTTCAAGCTTGACCGTAAACTCACAATGCTTACGTTGAAGCTTTTGAAAGCAGATTAGGAAAACAGCGTTGGCATTGGAGGACTGGGGAATAATGTAAGCACTAGGTTGTGCCTGGAAATCCTGGCACATGAGAGCAAATGTCCTTGGTCAAATATATTGAGGAAATGACGTGTTATAATACCATGTTGGAAACTGGACAGGCACACTGGCTTGAGAGATGCTATCTGTGGGAAATGGATTGGTCTTCTTTTAGTTCAGTCTGGATTTCGCATAGTCAGTTGACTAGAGTTCTTTCCATTGTACTCCTGGAGTTAGTTTTGCCTGCAACGTGTTTTATAGAAATTACCGTAAAGCTTTCTTAACCAGCACGTCCAAGTCTCCGTGTCTGCCTCCCAGCAATCCTTCTGTTAAACCGGAAGCCACAGCTCCCTTCTATTGTGCTCCCCATCCCTTGAGCTTACAAAGAATCAATTGAGATTTTCCTAAAACCTGTTTATCCCATTTGTACTTGCCATGATGGTTACATAACCTAATTAAATGCTACATAATCCCGTGACTTTTCAGCGTAAACATAAAGAGTAATTGTTTCCTTAAAAAAAAATCAGCTTTTTCAACGGCTTTGGAGTGGCTCAGCAAAGGAAGGCTAATGGAAAAAGTGTTATTAAAATAGGTGAGGCGGGATAACTGCCAACGGTTTGGCCGGAGTTGCCAAAAAAAAAAAAAAAAGTAAAATTCCATTTCTTTCTATCTGTTTCCTAAAGTTATTCACGTTAAAGAATCTTGAGGGGCTGAGGAGGTTGCTCCGTGGTTAAGAAGCATATAGTTCTTTTCCAGAGGACTCAAGCTCAGTTCCCAGGAACCGCACTGGGTGGCTCACAGCCTCCTGCCACTCCAGAGGATCCGATTGCCTCATGTGGAATCCATAGGCACATACGCAAGTGACATAATTCACATACACACAAATAATGATGATGACTATTGTAATAATAATACTAACAAAAACTTGAATATGTCATCATTCTATAAACATCCAGCGCAGCAACTTAGTTAGTGAGGCCATAAAGTCTTGTATTTAAATAAAGTAGCAAATAATAATTTCAATAAAGTATTTAAAGTACAAATATACCATTTCCTGCTTTGACTGAACTTCTGTTTAAGTGACCGGGCATTGTTCTTGTGGAAGTCAGATAATGGCTGGGGGAGGGGGAAGGGAAGGGAGGGGAGGAGAGAGAGAGATGAGAACAGAGAGAGGGAGGAAGAGGGGAGGGAGAGAGTGACTATGGGAAGGGGTGAAGGGGAAGAGGAATCATGAAGGGAGACACGTGCAGGCGTACTTCCTGGTGCGTTTCATATTATACGGATCTTGTCAACATCTCGTCGAACCAGGCTCAGCCTTGTTCAGAGCTTTGCCATCCTTGACTTCCTCGGCTTTGTCATAAATTCACGTGATTTATCATTTTCAGTGTCCAAAGGGGAGAGCCAAAAATCCTCGTTTACATCTGGACCACGGATGCTCACACGCGCATCTATTTCAGTCCGCCCCTCTAGGTTTTGTTTCGTGGCTGGGAAGGAATTTTATTTATTACCAGTCTATTTTTTCAGTGTTGTTTTGTAGCAGAAGACTTCTGAAAGAATGTGCACTAGATAGTGGTTGATGTTTATCTGGATCGTCTTAGGCTTGGCTCCAGGATGGGCTCCAACTTAAGGTTCAAGGTTAGGGTTAAGTTGCTATTTGACCTTTGTGCTCATGCGTGCTGTCCAAACAAAACGATTATTCCACTGTGGAGCAAGATTTGTTTTCCTTTTGAAACGCACAATACAGCCATCACTTCTTAGTTTTAATTAAGACTGTTTGTGCTGAAGATGCACGGTTGAAAGAAATGGCGAAACAAAGAAACGCTCGGTCGTGCGCCAAATAGAACAAACAGCAAACATATCGCCTTGATCCTTTTATTAGAGGGGAAGAAAGGAACCCTTAGAGAAATTGGGAGTTTGCTTGATTTTTTTTTTTGGTCTTGTTTTTCACAAATGACAGAAGCAGAACTGTGTATAATAAATTTGAGCATGAAAAGAATATTTGTACCCAGTACAATACCGCGCTTTGAAGTAATAAAAGCTCTCCCGCTATGGTAATAATTGATGCTTCAAAACAGCGATGCCCACGTGCTCCGTTTTGACAGATTTCGTTTGGCATCTTTGGGAGGCTAAGTGTGGCGGGATGCCGCGGCCTGAGTCAGGACATGGCGGAGGATGAGGGCGAGGCTCTCATTTCCAGGAAGAGGAACGGCAATGTATGCTTTGGGATCTGCATGGGATTTTTTCTGGAATCAACATGAAAAGGGTTGGCTCAACTTTAGCGATCTAGATCTCTAGAGTTTAGAGTGACCCATCTGTGCGAGCCAAGCAGAGGCCATTGCCCACGCTGCTTGAGGATCCTTTTTCTGAGGTGTGTCAGACGGTCCCCACAGCTCACGACTTTTCTCGTTGAGAGCTAGAGATGTGGCAGATGAGATAAGTCGCGTGGAAACACAGTTGAAGTGGGAAACATAAGCTGTTTACTGGAGTTACATAAAGATGCCTCCTCACCCATGAAGGCTGGGTACGGAGATTGGAGTTAGGGAGCGAGGACGGACAGCTAGGGGATGTTGTGTCGCGAGCGGAGCAGTAGACCGTGTGGTGTCTTAAGTATGACTTAATATTAAACCTGAGACGGAGACGGCGGCAGCTTTCATCCTTTTGGGGGTACCTCCTTTGTGGACTCTTTATCCTAGAAGCCAGGGAGCACGTGGCTGTTTGCAGCAGACCGGGAGTTGAGGAAAACAGAAAGCAGGCAAGGATAGCGTCCTCTCAGACGGGCACCGGCTCAGCTGAGAAATTGACTCAGCCACTGGCATGGAAGTCTTGCTTCGCCACGGTTTCTTAGAAGCTCCTATTTGTCGCTTTCACTGACTGAGAGAGACTGCCTTATTTTCAGACCATTGGGTCTCTCCCTCTCTCTAATCCTATGGCCAAGTATCCTTTTAATTCCAGGCCCATCTGAAAGCTTCTTTGCCCCCTTCTAGAGCTGCTCTTGGCTGACAGTGGCGCTAAGGCCGAGGCCTCTTAAACTCTGCGCTGATCAGATCACTGTCCCTTTAAATTAAATTACCTTTTTCCTGCCTAACTTGAAGGAGACAGATTAGGAGACCAACTGCCAGTCCTGAAAGGTTTGAAAATGACTTCTCTGGTTGCTCCGAGTTTTACTTTGTTTGTTTCATTAACCTTGTCAAAGGAAATGGATTATGTTTTGCTACCTTTGCTACAAATATAATCAGTGTTATTTTCCTACCTTCTGGAGCGTATTTTGATCAAAATTAGTTCAATAATGTAGTTTTCAAAATTATTTTTTTAACACCCAGCATTTCCTAAATTGTTCTTTCTAAGCAATGGCAGGGTTTCGGAGTTAGTAACTTACCATGCACATGTTTCATTTCAGTACTTACAAGGAACTGAGACATGCAGCAGCAATTACATGCATTCTCAGGCCTTATGTAGATTATAGCGCTCTGAGAGAAATGGCACCAAGTCAGAGCAGACAAAGAACAAGGCTCCCCGTGGCCATGACTTACTATGTGTAAGGACCCATGTGTAGGTCGACACCGAATAGGGGTGAACGGATGGACAGAAATAATTCGACGGAAGAAGAGCACATTTCAGACTGGAATATGTCATCAAATGGGTTAGATATAAACCATACTTGATAAATAAAGTATTGAAACGATGTCCTCCCAATAAGGAGATCAACGACGGGAAGGTGGAACCGGGCACGGCTGAGCATGTGTTAGAGCAGGGAGAGAAGGGACCAGAAGACAAAATAGGATGTTGGGAATGAAATCAAAGGTGAGGTGAGCCCCTTCACTGATAAGTGACCAGCTTCTCTCTGCCCTCCAGGTGGTAGTGTGATAGATCATGTTTGGTCTGTGCCTCCGTGACAATTCTGTCTCCCGTTTCCCCACCATCCTCTCTTCTAGAGCAGCTATGTGGACTCATCTAGTCAGTCTGAAGACTAGTGATAACTATTATGAGAATGCCATTGCTCTCATAGTGAAAGGGTTGGAGTCTGGAACTAGACAGCAACCTTGTGGTCAAGAGGCATTTTGGTATCACTGACCTGCTAAATACACCCCAAGCCAATCACTTCCAGGTTTCTTATTAGGCAAGACAAAGCAACCATTGTTTGTATATAAAACACAAAAGTCTTGACTTTCCTTTTTGTTCCTTGTGGTGTTTCTATATTCTTCCAGAGAGGTTAGTCTTCAACAGCATGCTAGGATACAGGAAAAGGGTAAGAATTAAAGTGGTGGACAGGCATGATGGGAAGTTTCTAGAAAGGAGGACCAGGAAGGAGAAGGAGGCAGACGTCTTAGGGAAGACATGGAGGATTTAAGTACAGACTCGGTGATGGAGAAAAGCTCATCACTCTAAAAAAAGATGAGTTGTATCGTTCGTAGTTGGGATAGGCGGATATGATGCTGAAGATGGGCTTGATTTTAAGGAGCTTTAGGTTTGAGGTCAGAATGAGATATCCGAGTGCGAACAGTCTACACATAGCTTGAATTCCAGTCCCATGTGAATTTAGATGAATCCATAATGATACCTATGACCATGGACATGAACATATAAAACCCATTGATGTCTCTGGCTTGAGGAGAGCAAAAATGACCGGGCATATACTTATGGAGAAAGAAAGAAAATAGCGCAAGACTTCAGGATGAAACGGATCAATATCACCAGAACAAAGGGTATTTGGGGAGATATATACAAGTGCATGCTACAAAAACATAAACAGTTTCTTGTCAACCACCAGCCTGCAAATAATGGCATAGAGACTTAATATTAACTGTGAAAGCTCGGCCTATAACTTAGGCTTGTTCCTAACTAGTTCTTATAATTTACATTAACCCATCATGTCTATTAATATTTGTCCAGCCACATGGTGTTATTTGTCTTCCCTCATTCCTGTTTTCTCTCCATGTCTCCTGGTGTCTCCCAGGCCTAGGTTCTTCTTCCCACTTCTTCTCTCTGCCTATGCCTCCTATTGGTCACTCAGCTCTTTATTAAACCAACCGCAACAATATACCTTCATGCAGTGCACAAATACCCCACAACACAAAGATGAAAAAAAGTCCTCCTCAGTGTCTGTTGATAGAGAGAGCCCTGAAGATAAAGAGAGAAGAAGTCTGACGGAGATTGGGGATGTCTAGAAACATTCGAGCCCTGGTTTCTGAGAGAGAAGTTTCTACAGACTTGTTAAGTCATGAAACAGCTGAGGATGCCTGAGAAGAGGATGAGGAAGTTGGCGGAGAGGAAAGAGAGCCGAGATGAAGTGGTAAAGAAGGGTCGTTCCTCAAAGGGGTCTGGAGTTGTACAAACATGTAGAGGAGGTAAGGGAAATGCGTGGAAGCCCAGAGAGAATTTCATTTGTGGGAGGTTTAGCTGTTCTTCTGAGGCTGAAGTCGAGGATGCAAAGGACAGTCAGAAGACTAAAACCTAGATGCAGATAGAGGCTCGTCCTCCCAGGATAGGTAGAGCTATACTTTAGTAGCTAGATTGCACCAGGGATACATGCCAAGGGACGCATGCCACGGAGCGTTTATTGTGAGCCTGTGTCACAGAGGCACCTCGCAAGGATCCTGGGGCTTGTCTTCAGTCAGGTGGTGAGGAACCTAGCAAGGGCAGCCTCTATAGTCTTGTATTTCCTCAGACAGGGTGGTAACAGAGACCAGGAACTAAGTCAACAATTCAACCCATATAAATTCCTGCTTCTGTAAGTTTCCCTGGTCATGGTGCTTGATCCCAGCAGGAGCAAAGCAACTAAGGCACCTAGAAGAGTGAGAACTTTAGAGTGTGGTTGGAGAGGCAGGAGGAGGAGGCATGCATTGTGCCCAGGAAGAGGCTAATGTTCAAGGAGAGAGGAAAGTATCCCAGAAGATAAAGGGGAGACTTAGATCGTGTGCTAGGGATCAGTAGGGCTTGCCTGGAGGAAATCCAATTCTCAATGTGGATTAGACCCAGGCGTGGTGAGGCCCAGTCACAACCTGTACCACTAAAGCCACAGTGTAAGAGGCTGATTTATATTCTCTTTTAATTTCCCTTTAATTGACTATATTTTAAATAATGATTAACTTATCAGAATGTCTCAGTTTTAATTCTATATTTATATGTTATATGACAACTCATATCAGAGTAATGTATATTGTATGACTTATCCGCTTCATCATGTTATAGGTTTCATTCTGTAGTGTTTCTCTCTTCTTTACTCATAAAATGTAAGAAAAAAAAAACTTGGGCAAAGTTCTAGGACATATATTCAGAGCATATTGGTGCACCGTTTACTTAGAGACAGACTGCATACGAATTTGGTATGAAGCTAACAAGTTTCATCCTACGTTGGCAAGGCTTCCTGTGTTGGCTTGAGTGATGATGTCCCTTATAGACTCAGATGCTCCAATGCTCGGCCCCCAGTCCGTCAAGCTGTCTGAGTAGGCTGCAGACGTCTGGCTTTGCTGGGGGAAGTATGTCCCAGGGGCCGGCGTTGCCATCCACTCACTGCTTCCTGTTGGTGACTTGATGCCTACTCCCAGCTTGTTGCTGCCGTTGCTATTCCTGCCAGCTGCTATGCGTCTCTACGGTGATGGCGACAGACTGGTTTCTCTGGGAAAAGCCCATATGATCCTTCCTTCTGTAAGTCGCCTTGGTCATGGTGTCCCATCACAGCCACGGAAAACTATTACATTTTCTAAATATGAAATAAAAACCTCTCCATGCTCCTATAATGGCAATATCTTTAAAAGACTGAGTGGGATTCTTGCTAGACCCAGCCTTGGGCATCCTTCAGTGTTTCAGAAGCAACCATCCATCCACTGAGGCTTCTAGAGATGCCCAAGCGCTCTTTAAATAGCATGCCACTTTAACAAGATGGCAGATGGCTTGTTGCATGAGTTCCTAGCTGATGTCACTTCCACACAGTAACTGAACCCTGTAAGGAACTTGGCTCTCAGCTCAGGAGGAATCCTGTGAAACTCAACTTTGTATTTCCTTGTAGGGACAATTTGTACATATTAGGACTAAATATATTATATGTCTCATAACAGCAGTTATGTGTATATAAAATAATGGCTTAGCTTTATTGTGGTTTATACTATGTTCTTTAGATGGTTAATTCCAGTCACAGACAATTTTTACCTTACACCGTGATTATAATTGCTTAGTCACAGACAGAGACACAGGGATGAATTTGGGGTGGTTACTGTTTTATCTTGTCAGGTTATTTTCCATTTTCATATTAGTGCGTAGACTCTTGCATTGTGTTTTCTAACGAAGCTCAGATGGACTCCCCCGGCTATTCAAGCTCGATTTGCTCTGATATTCCTAATGTTTGTTTAGCTTTATTGAATATTGTCATTTCATCAGAGTTATGAATCACAGCAGTCTAGGTAATAGAGAACACATTGCATGATTCTAGGTGGAAAGTTACATTAAACTTTGGCGTGTTGTCCTGATTTTATTACATAGACTTACCATTCTTTCAGGTGTAGACATATTTTTGGGTTGGTTCATCTTGGTTTGTGTAATTTGTATTTAACATAAGAGCTAGAATTATCACCGGGAGTGGGGAAGAGGGGAAGACAACCGTGGATGCACATACTAGAGCGGTAGCTTCTAATTGTTGGGAAACAATAAGTCCGCCAATGAATTGACTTTTAGTCTGTGACACATATGTATTTACTGAGGAATTGACTTTTGAAGCCTCAGATTAAACGCGGAAACAACCGAAAAGCAGCAGATAACGCCTGTTTGAGGTTTGCTGTCATCCTTAGAATGGACTCCTTAAGGACACTGGAGTCTGCAGGAGGCATGGAACCCTGGGAGCGAGCTCACCCAGGAAGCCCACGTCGCACTTCATGCTGGTCAGAGTCTTATGTCTTCACTTCACTTGCTCAGCAGTGGAAAGCTGCTGGTTCAACTGAGTTGGAATTAAGACTCTGATTGGAAGACAGGTGGTAGTGGGTTGAGTAGAAGGGCTGAAGGTGGCAGACAGGGGAGCGTAACAGGGGTCAAACATGATCCAAGTGTATTAGACTTGATCAGAAGGGTCCTTGTGTGTTGCTGATCCATGCTAACATTGCAATGGAAGATGAGGGTTTCCCTTTTGACGTCTTCACGGTTTCGGATTAGCGCATTACTGCTCATCTATGAAATTCTCAAACGGTTAATGTTTCTTCAAAGAGATGAGCAAACGATGACCTGCAGCTTCCATTCACCTTTCCATCCCATTTTTATATATACTTTGCTACTTCGACTTTTCTGTCCCCAACTCCTCCTGAACCTCTCCTGCATCCTTCTATCCCTACGAGGACTTCTTCTATGTCTGCTTCCCTCTCTCTTCCCCCTCCTTTCACACAGAATGCCATTCACTGTACTTATTTGCTCATCTGTGTAGGAATAGCCGCTGGAGCACGGCAACCTATCACGGGTCATACCGCCGAAGAAAACTGATTAACCTTCCTTCAACAGGCCTCACCTGCCAAAAAGCTCCTCAGCTGGGGCGGGGGCCGGGTCTTCATAAACCCTCTGATTCTTCACGCCTGGGTGTGGGCTGGCTTGGCTGTGTGCAGACAGCCATAGCTGCTATGAGTTAATGGGGATGATGGCCCTATAGTGTTCACGAGACACAGTTTCGAAGTAGCACGCCCAGCTTCTGGCTCTTATGGTAACACTTCCAAGTCAGTACTGGCTTGGTTTCTCCATGTTTTGGGATCATGGCATGTGTGGTCTCCAGCAGTCTGGTCTTCCCTCAAGTGCTGATGGACAGCCAAGAGCCACGGCAATAGCCTGTATTGTTTTAGGAGTCTCTTAGACGCTCTTGACCAAAAACTTAAAGGGAGTATTCTATACCTAGGAAGGCCTGAATTTTTGGTAGATAACCCATGCCCTCTGGGTGGATTCTTGGGGCTCACAAGCTAGCCAGTTCAGCCTACTTAGAAAGTTCCAGGCCAAGGAGAGATTGAGTCTCAAGACTCAAGATGAATTAACACTTGAAGAATAATATGTGATTTGTCCTCTGGCATTTATGCATGCACACGCACGCGTGCGCGCGCGCACACACACACACACACACACATCGATACCTGCATAAATGCAATGCTCCCATATATGCACTTAACATTTACAGATACATGTGTGCACACACATACATGTAACATGCACAGACGTATACATGTCCACACATGTGTACCTGCACAATACACTGATGTATACACAAGAACACACACACACATAAACAGAAAAGCTAGAGATTTGTGTTTATCTCATACAACTTTCCAGACAAGACACACACAAATAAATGATATAGTCACGGACTAAATACCACTTTGTAATCCAGGACTAAACTAAATGACTTTGGAAAACAGGCTTTCATCCGTTCTGTACTGAGGGCATCTGAAAGGTGCTTCTGTTAGAGTAGAGCCATAGTCCTTAAAGTTATAATTATTAGGTTGTGATTGGCACTTCCACTTGGGAATAGGAGTGTCAGCTTTTTGCCATTTGGTTAGATTAGTTTGCATGTAAACCTGATTTTTAATGGAATCTAAAACTTTTCTATAATATACAGGATCAGAAAGGATGCTGTACTGGGTTTCTTTTCCTTCCTCCTTCCTCCTTCCTCCCTCCCTCCCTCGCCCCTCCCCCCTCCCTCCTCCCTCCCTCCCTCCCTTGCATGGTTGGTCTTATATCTTGATGCGAAGAAGATCCTGGCTTTAATCAGTGGAGCACCTCTGCTTCTTATTGTCCACCAGAGAACAAGGAGATTTCAGTACGAGTGCTAGGCAGCTCCTCTCATGAACAATGCCTTCACACGCTGTGGAAGATGAAGAGATGCCATAGAAACACCATTTTGTCATACTGTATCGCTCACAAAATCCCACAGACAAACCGGGGAAAGATTCATAGAGAACACTGGATTTGATCTTGTTTTAGTGAAGTATTACATCAGTTTCGTGGAGAAAGGCAACTCTGGGGGCTGTCTTAGCTACCTTTCTGCTGTGATGAAAGATTGCAGAACAGAAGCAGCTTGGGGAGGAAAGGGTTCAGCTGAGAGTTCTATATCCAAGTCCATGGTTGAGGGGAATCATGGGAGAAACTGGGAGGCAGCACCTGCAGCAGGAGCTGTGGAGGATTGCTGCTTCCGGCTCGCTCCTCAAGGCTAGCTCAGCCTGCTTTTGGAACCGTCCAGGACAACCTACCCAGGGGTGGTACCCCCCCCCCCCGCTGAGAACTGGGCCCTTCCACATCAATCGTTACTAAATAAGATCCTCCCCAGGTTTGCTTGCAGGCAAATTTCATGGTGGCATTTTCTCCGTTGCAATTCCTTCTTCTCAAAGGACTCTAGCTCGTATCAAGGTGACACAAAACAAATCAACACAGGCTTTTAATAAATGCCCCAGTCCTGTAGGGCTGTCATGGTTAAATAGTTTAGGTAGAGGACTTGGTGGGAAAGGCATTCGTCGTATAGATCTAGAGGCCGGACAGTCCGAGATCAAGGTGCCCGGAGGTTTGCTGTCTGCTTTGGGTCTTATCCTCATGGAAGTGGTTTTGTATGTGTCACCACACGGCCAAGTAGATGCGGAGATTATCTCAGGCATCTTAAAAACATCCTTCAGCTCCAAGGTGCCCATCTTGCCGCATCAGTGGGCTGGGAATTCAGAGTCCACGTGAGTTTTCAGGCGAGACAAACATCTTTCTCACTGCATTGGGCACAGTTTGCGCGGAAGAAGAGGCCGGTGAAGCAAATGGCTTATGTTTCAAATGCTTTCATCGGTTGAGTAGCTCACGGTGCGCCGTGGGGAGAGGCAGGGAGTCAGCGGGGATGCTGAGCCGTACAGAAAGGACGTACGTAGGACACGAGATTGCCTTGATTGTATTGTGCTATAGAGCTGGCTGTGGACATCATGTAGAGAGTGGTCACAGAGAGAAAGCAAAATCTAATAGGACTCCTTCCCTCATGTCCTCAAACCAACTTTCCTGAGAGCTGTTTTTCCACGAAAGTGAAGGGATGAGGATGTATTCAACTCGGTTTCCTTATAATCTCCTGAGTGGGGTGGGGTGTGCTGTACCCCAAGGATGACAATGGAGCTGGCAGAATCTGTAGAAGCAGCAGGTGCTGGGGGCAACATCTGTCTCATTAGGACTTTCACAAATAATAGCATTTTCACGCCCTTTGAATGAAACCTGGCACCTCCAGCTTACTCTCGTGCGGTGGGCACGCCGTCCTTCCCTTCCCTCATGTGAACCGATGATAGCTTCCTACCAAACAATAAAACCGGTGGGTACCATGCCAGGAATGATGGGCTGGAGACTAGAAAGACAGCAGGGGGCTGCCAAGGTAGCCTGTCCTCCTTCAGCTCATAGATGGGCAAACATGAAGAGTTACAGGTGCATCTGTCACCCTGGGCTGCTGCGTCTTGGAAGAGCTCGTGAGAAAGCTGTGAGAAACTTCGGCGAGCACAAGGAGAGTGTGGCTTCGGGACCTGGGCGTTGGCCTCCTCTGGTGCACAGCCTAATACAGCGAGGGTTTTAACTCGCACTTTCCTGGATGGTGCATGAAATTATCCTGGATTAATAATATTCAGGGCATCTGTCTTTTCTTTTAGTTCCTTTCCTTTGTACGGTGTGATGGTTAATACGGTATTGACAGGATTTAGAATAAACGACTTGAGGAAAATCAACATGATAGCGTCACTCTTTTCAGTGTAATATGATAATAATATAATAACACGATTAATAGACATTTGAGGATGCCTGTGGCTCTCCCAGGGAGGAAGGTGTGGGGAAGAGGAGTTGGGAAAAAAAAGAGAAAAGAATGAAATCTGTCTTCTATTTGATGTAGCAAAGCTTTCTTTTTGGGACCACCAAGAATGATCAAAAGAGGGGGCAAGAGGAAGAGATTTCTCAACAGGAACCCAACTACGTTTAGCCTGGAGGATGATCCCTGGAATTCTAGTATACATTAGGGTGGCTAGAGAAAGAAACAACGTGCAGCCGTTTCCAGATCCTGAGGAGAGAGGATACTCCCTTGTCCTCTAGGCCTTGTCCCTGGAGCGGAAAAGAGTTTTGTCAAACATCCCATAGTGCAGGGGGGTCTCTGAACAAGGTGAAGTCCCTCCCTTTATACTCAGTGCTCAGGCTCCGCAGAAGACCGGAGTGTTGGGGTTAACATAGCAGCAGTCTGTGTACGGTGTAGTGTAGACGTGATAAAATAGTCTGTCTCCTGACGCATCAGTGTTGTAGGGGGAAACGCGGCTAGCAGAGAAGGGCGTGGAGACTTAGGAAGCAGACTGCGTGGATTCTGAGAGATTGGAGTTGAAGCCTGTTGTTCCATTCCCCCCCCATGTCTGGTTGTTACCTTCTTGAGTCTCAATTTCTAAGAATGCAAAAAAAAAAGGAGTTATCAGTATTATTATGTAGCTCGGGACTTGGTCACTGGACAGGTTCTGTTGTCGTTTTCCGAGAGAGTCTTGGTGTGCAACCCACGCTGGTCTCGAACCTGCTCTTGTCCTAGCTCAGCCTCCTGAGTGTTGAGATTATAGGCATGAGTGTTCTGCCACTGTTGATGGCTTTGCTGCAAGATCTACTCCTTTTCCTTCTCCGTGGTTGCATGGCTGAGGTCTAGTTCCTGCAGGTTTATCTCCAATCTCTGTTTTTTTTTTTTTTTTTGACTGGGTTTGTCTTACAGTGGGCACAGCTGAGGAATGGAACGATCTAGCAGCTGGGCTTGCTTCAGGGTTCCAGTTTGTCTAAGACAGATTCGCTCTAGCTGACCACAGGGGCAAGTGATGCTTCCTCTATTTAACCCATGACTGTCAGATGGCATCAGAGTTCTTTCTCGGCTTCTTAGCTGCTGTAGCACACACATCTACAATTACCTGTACTAAATTCAATCTCTTAAACACATGGGGTGGTTGCTGTTTCTCTCCCCGGGCCTTTCTCCATGCATTCTGTTTCAGTATCGTCTTGTGACGTGAGGAGATCTTCAATTAGGTCGTAACAGGATTGGAAGGGAAGGGTGTGCCCAAATGCAGACAGGGCAGATTCCCGACTCATTCTGCAGATGGGACAATGTTAAGAAAATATTCCATTCTCACAGTGAAGCTGGCGACAGCAGTGATGACTATTAGGGATGACAGACTCTTGGGAGAGAAGGTGGGACGGGATAGAGGCTAGGGTTTGATGGAAGCATGTCATGAGAAGGTTGCATTCAGTTTCCAGCATCTCTGTATCCCTTGTCTTCCCTAGTGTTGCTACCGCCGTATAATCCTTTCTAGAGTTGCTGCTCTCTCTTGGGAAGGGCTAAGAGAAATTTCAGAAGGGTGTGGGAGAGAGGGAGAAAGAGAGAGAGCGAGAGAGGGAGGTAGGGAGGAATATGGCAGCCAGTAGGGAATGCCCTAAGTCAGCTTAAGGGCCTGGAATGCATCTCTCCAATGTCCTGAACTGCAGGCTGGTCTCTAGTCTTTCCAGGGAGTAGGAGAGGCTCTGCTAAGAGCTGCTCATTGACTGGTGGGCTGCAGTTCTTTACTGAGAGATGGGGGATGAGCGGCTGTTCCTCTAGCCAGTGCAACATTTGCAAGAGGAGCCTTGTGGGCGGAGATATAATTGACTCCCACATGGCCTGTAGAAATCCAGACACACTTTGGGACCAGCTTTTCGGTCCAGGCTTAGGAAAAGCAGCAAGCAGAAATGAGAGGTGAGGATAGGTTGAAGGTGGAGCCCACTTTCTTGGCGTACCGAGGGAGAGAAACAATTCTGTGTCTTTGGGAAAACATCTAGATCGGTTAAGACACGACCTCAGATGAAGAGCAAAACCATTCTGGCAGCTCAGAGAGAGCCCGTTGTGCGGCGTTCGTGATGTGTCCTGTGTGTCGGGAGAGAGGATGAGGCTCATAAATGAGGACAAACAGGAAGTTCTTCCTCGATGCTCTCCCCAGACAGTTCCAGCCATGGTGTCCAGGTCGAAGGTTCTGGGAAGAAACAGCTCGTTCTCTGCCTTGCCTTGAAATAATGTTTCCTGTTTTGTCAGAACTGGGGGTGAACATGTGAAAACCAACTGACTTCAGTTCACAGACTCATGATTTTCACAAGCCTCAAGGACCGCTGGTTAAAGCCTGTGCGTGTGTGTGTGTGTGTGTGTGTGTTTGAGCATGCACATGTGTGTAGATGTGCATGCAAGAGAGACAGACATACACACATGCTGGGAAAGACATGGATCTACCCCATACGTCCTTGGGATGCCACATTTTGTCTAATTCATCTTCAGTTAGTTGGATGACTAATTCATTTGAATTTTGAATGCATCAGCATCCAGTAGCTTCCCAGCCCCCTTTGTCCCCCTCTCCCCACCTCAGTGAATTAATTTGGTTGGAGGAAACCGTTTATATTATGTCCCGAGATGCGTGATAAGGTGAAATGTGTATCTCCTTGCATTGATGTTTACATGAATAATGCCTTTTATCTCGCAGCCATGTAGATAATATGAAATTGAGATCAACGGCCGACCTCGGGGAGCAAGCAGAGTTTTGTGATAATGGTTGTACAGCCATGCTTGCTTCTCTCCTTGCCTTTTTAATAAACGAGGAAGGCTCTGGTGGCTGTCATACAATCGCATTTGTTTGCAGCGGTGGGGAGGAAGCTAATTCTTGCTTCCTCACCCTGACCTGCAATCACACAAACACAATGGGACCTGACATGCTGGCAGGGGCTGCTCATTACTGCTTCCATGGCCCTGCAGGCTCCCGGCTGCAAGTCAAATGCGGTGGGCTGGTCCCAAGCAGACAGGAGAAGAAAGAAACAATCGGCTTAGGAGAGAAGGGGGTTATTAAAATTTCCGTGTGAGATCTCCACCATGGCTTGGCTTCGGATTTAGGTAGTTACTTGAAGATGCCTCTGTTTCAATTTTAAACGAATGTATCCCAAGAAGTAGGGAGCTCTGTTACCAACCACCATAACTGTTTCAATAACATTTCTGCATCTTTGTGGCCTGTATCCCACTATTAATAACCTGGTTATGCAAAACAAAACAATGGAAAATTCTAGAAGCAGAGATTTTCACCAGGGGAGGTGTTGCAGTTTAGGAGGTTTGTCTTGAGTTTGTAATGCAAGGCTTTTTTTTTTTTTTACTTAAAAGTGACGGATTAGCTTTTAAAAATTCATTGTAGACAGCAGAGGGAAGTGCAATGCATTGTCTGTAAACATTAGTGAGGACAGGGCAGTTACCCTGCATTTCTCTAAGCCCCAGTGTCATACGTGAAACAGGGACAATGGAACCCTGGCAAGGAACTTCTGTGGGAGAGAATGAGAAATCGCTTAAAGAGCTGCAGACCAGGAAGTCTGGCGCACAGATAAAAGTGTATGGCACCTTTAAGAAAAATAGCTTTGCACTGTTTGCTTTGTAACAATGAGTACCCAGCAGCCCGCTCCGTTGCATGACTGAATGTTGTCTTCACAGAGAAGTCGCCAAAGAATAGTTGAGACTTCACAGTTTAAATATGCCGAGAGGCTGTTGCCTTTGCTCCCTCGACCCCTGAGTTCCACCTCCTGAGTGTTGCCGATGCCCCCTCGACCCCCGGGTACCCCTCCTGAGTGTTGCCGACGCCCCCCTTCCGGTTCCACCTCCTGAGTGTTGCCGACGCCCCCTCGACCCCCGGGTACCACGTTCTGCACCTGCACAGCTTAGCAGCAATGGCGATCACACATCTCATTCCCTTCAGCGCTTCTGTAGTCTTTAATTCTGGCGGTTTAATTCTGAATGGCGGTTCATGCTTGAGAATATGAGACACACTGAGCTGCTGGCTGCACCCGCACCTGGCATGTGTGGGTGCCCCGCTGAAAACCCGGGGAGCTTTGCATGTCGTTATGATTTCAGCAGTACTTAGCACGTAGAAGACTAAACTTGTGAATCATTTTAATATCCACTTCTCTTAATGGAGATGAGGCTCTGTCTCTTTATAGTTGATGCTTTGTGGTTCTAAATTTGGATCCGTAATGAGATTGTACTTCCTCTCAAGCGTGATAAACCACGCTGCTTTCAGTGGCGAGGTTCACAGGATGAACCAGGACAGGAGGAGAGGCATGGACCGGGGAGTGAGCAGGAGAGCGTCCTGGTTACCGTGGACTAGCTTCTGTGCTCACTGCTTGCTTCCTTTCTCTCAGTACAACTTTGGGGCCTATATCATCATGCCCATTTCATAGGCTCCAGGGGATGCTTTGCCCAACATTACACAGGGGATAGAAACGCATTATTAAAAGGAGAATAAGTAATTTTTGTTATTTAGTATATTGTGTGCAAGCCCATTTGTATAAGTTATGCGCTTTTCTGTGTACGTGAGTAAATAGTTTACAGTATTAAAAATTGTAAAATATTTTAGTTAGCGTGTTCATAAGCGTGATGGTCTGACTCTCCTTGGTAGACCCCACAGCAATCTAAAACGAAGCTGTTCTACTTAGCAGAACACACATCTTGGCAGGGCAGGAGTGCCACACGCCTTTAATCCCACCACTCAGGGAGGCAGGCGGATCTCTGTGAGTTCAAAGTCAGCCTGGTCTACAGAGAGAAAAAGAAAAAAAAATACGTCTTTTATGGTTTAATTTAAGAATTCTCCATTTTCTTTAGATTTTTTTTTTTAAAGAATATAACCATTAAGACATGATTGCTTTTTCTATTTCATTTTGGTGTCTAACCCCGTATAGCCAGGAAGAATAAAGACATTGGATTATATATTCAGGTAGAAACAGATGATAGAGCAGCATCTGGCTTTCTTTTTTTTCCCCTCTTTCTGTTTGATTTTTAAGACCATCACGTAAGAGAACCCTGGCCGCATCGCTATGGTGTCCTCATGAATAAATGCTCTTTCATAACCGATAGCCCCAGTGCTAACCCAAAGCCCCGGCTCACTGGATGTAAGAACTTCCTCCCCAACAATTCACCCCCCTGGGCGAGGTGTGTTCCCTGGTCTGGAATGCCCTCCTCCACCCCATCTGAATTTACCCATCGTTAATAAGTGATGCTTCCCGGCTTCCGCAAGCTCTGGTTTTTGAACACTTGCGGCTATGAACCCGGTGACACGGTCTAACAAATTCTGCCTTAGTTGTGGAATGATTCGTGTGTAGTTTCGGAGTTTCTAAAAAATAACAAACTAACACATTTAACAAGTGTAATTTATTAGAATGTATGAGCCATATGTTTTTCCCCCCCCCTACAAACTCCAGCTCCTTAGTTTCCATACAGCAACTACACAATTGATTGTCAGGTAGGATGAACGATGTGTGAAAGACCTTATCTGTTTTACTTGGTTTGGGTGAGGTGTTTCATTTGGGAGAAAAAGGAGCACCTTGTTTCTGGAGAATGAAGAGACCCTGAAAGGTAGGAAAGATGGAGTTTTCATATTAAGGGGGAGAAACAGAGAAGATTAGAGGGGCTGCAGCAAATAAAATGGCTGCTTCTATCCTGGACACACACAAACACACACACACACACACACACACACACACACACACACACACACACACCCCGAGACCTACGTGAAGCTATGAAGTTTATGTATGGGTTTCTAAGGAAGTGTAGAAAGGTTCTGAATGTTATGCTTTCATCAAGGGACCCACAGTTGTCTAGGGAAAGGAGAGAAGGCAGAAGGCCGTGGGGTAGTCTTCCCGTTTCAGGGACTCAAGAGAAACACGCGGTCCAGGGGAGGTTGAGCTGACTCAGGCTGTGGATGTGGAGTCCCGGTCTCTGAGGCTGCCGGGATTGGCAGCTCACAACCTCTGGCTCCCTAGAGTGCTATGAGCAGTGGGTGTCTTTTCCTGTATCCACACGATGCTCTCGATGCTCTCGGTTTACCAGCATCTGATAGCCTTCTCGAGCCCTATAAAATAGTCCGATGTGGTCGTTAATGCTTGTAAAACCAGCATTTGGGAAATGGAAGGAAGGAGGAGAAGGAGGAGGAGGAAAGGGAGTTCAAGGTCATCCTCAGGAGTCCAAGGTCATCCTCTCTAAGCAGTTGGAGATCAGTCTGAACCACAGAAGACCGTGTCTCAGAAAAACCAATAAATAAAAAAAATTGAGCCGGGTGGTGGTGGTGCATGCCTTTAATCCCAGCCCTAGGGAGGCAGAGGCAGGCGGATCTCTGTGAGTTCTAGGCCTGCCTGGTCTACAAGAGCTAGTTCCAGGACAGGCTCCAAAGCTACAGAAAAACCCTGTCTCGAAAAAAAAAGAAATTGAAAAACAATTAAAAAAATTAACAACGGTGATTAGTTTTCTTTTCTTGTTCCCATTACCTTAAAAATGAAGAAACCAGAGAGCACCATTCCACTTAAAAAGCGTAGAAATAAAGCCTTTGATGGACAGTCTGTCTGCTTCCTGCCATCTTCCCTGCCGGAAAATGTAATTGTGATTAAGGCAAGCGAATTTGTCTGTGGGTTGAAGCTGCTTCCGTGATGTCATTCCAGCTGTTATGTGCAGCACAGTCACACAGAGGCCTGTGTGGGGACTGCGGGATGCTAAGGTGTCCATCAGTCACTGAGCTGGCTCAGCTGGTTTCCCCAGTGAGCCACCACAGCTGCTCTGGGTGAGTGGGAGCCTCCCACTTGCTCACGCTGCTGTCAGAGTGCCTATAGAGGCGGTATATGGGTGTGGCAGGGTGCAGACACCTGCTCCCGAAATCTTAATGGATTCCTTCCTTTTCCTACTCAGCCCATCTCCCAAAACTTCAGTATAAAACGTTTTGATTAAATCATTTCAAATCAATGCTTTGTAAATCACTAACTCACTCAGCTCAGATTGCTGTCTTTGTACGGTGATTTGGTCTTAAAATATAACGTTGAGTTCTTTGTTATAACAGCAGGAGCATGCTGGGCGGTGGTGGTGCTCCTCTTTAATCCCAGCACTTGGGAGACAGAAGCGGGCAGTTCTCTGTGAGTTCAAGGCCAGCCTGGTCTACAGAGCTAATTCCAGGGCAGCTAGGGCTACTTAGAGATAACCCTGCCTCAAAAAGCAAAAACAAAAAAATAGAAGTAGGTTTCACTCCTGAGATGACTCCTTTCTCCTGTCTGCGCCCCCTAAAGTGCCATTAAGGTAAATGAACATCACGAATGCCAATGGCACTGCCTTACATCAGTTACCTGATATGGTGGTTACTTGCACAAAGTCTTTATATTGACCTTAATAATCTGGCAACTCTGTGAAACTTCAACAGAAAGTTTCTTAGCAACCTACTTTCAGGGTGAGCATGCGTCAGGACTGCAAATTTAGTCAAGCAGTCAAGTGTGATGATTAGCAATGGAAATGTCCCATTGCGGAACTTCTGCCCCTGAAGAAGATCCTGTGAGATTATGATTAGGAATGCAGTGTGCGGGGTGAATGAGATGCAGAAGGAACGATTGCTCGCTCAAAGCCCCTGAGCCTGGTTGGGAGGCGAGATTTCTACCTTGAACCTGCGCTTGGTTAACTAGCAGCTTTCAGCACACTTACATCCTTCAGGAAGAATGTCAACAGCTTCTTGAGTGCCGGAAGATACTCGGGTAGCAAATTCACTTCCCAGTGTAAGGCGATCTAGCTACACCCGGAGGAGACATTAGCCATTCTGGTACTGTAGCGGCCTCCAGCAGTGAAGGAGGTAAGCCTGGAGGAGCAGCAGGGAGCAGCGGGGAGCAGCTAGGAGCAGCTGTTCCCTACAGAGGGAAGCCTGAGCAGAGAGTTGGGCTCTGGCTGGTGAAGACGGTGTCAGGGAAGTGCTGTGTGAATGAATTATTAAGAACGGGGTGGAGCCGCAGAGACGGCTCAGTGGACGGTCTTCCCTGCCCAAGCACAAGACCTCCGTTCAGATTCCCAGCCCCCGCATCAAGGAATGGTGTAACAGAGTGATTCCAAGGCTCACTGACCAATCAGTCAGCTTAGCTGAAACGTGAGCTTCAGGATTAATGAGAGCTCCTTGGCTCACGATTCTAGGCAGAGAAGTGACTGAAGAAGACGTCACCTCCTCCGTCCCTGTCCTCCATATTCACCCCCAAAGGCCAGCGTATCCTCCCCGTACGTGCTGATACGCACACGCTAATACACACCCAAATCCCCCAAACCAATAGCTTTAGCTGGTTTTCTTCTTGCTTTCCCACGGAATGCACTTTAGATGACGCCACGAAAGAATGTGTGACATTTCACCCCGTCTAGCCTGACAGAGGTTGGACTTTGATAAAAGACAGCACCCTCCTGTTCATCCGAACACATGGGACACTGCAATCCTTTAACCACAACTCTGAGTTCTCTAGAACCCAGTGAAGCCGATGGCTCGCCACAGGCCGTGGAGATGAAGAGGGAGTCCCAAACTGCCTCAAACCAAACCTTCAGAGTCTGCCTTTACTGGCACGGAACTGGCTTTTAAAAGTGGCAGTGAAGACCTTCCTGCTAAATTTTGTGAATTAAAAACCAAATGTTCGTCGTCATAGGAGAGTTCGGGTTTACAGAAGGGTTTCTGAGGATTTCTTCCGCGAACGAAGATTCCTTTGTAATGCGAATAGACTTTGTAGCGGTTCCCCCTCACCGAGTGGACAGTGGACTTATATCTGAGCTTGAAAACACTACACAGCCCTCCCGGCATCCGCAACGCCAGAATTGTACGAATCCTCTAGGTCTGTGGTTCTCAGCCTTCCCAGTGCCGCAACCCTTTCATACAGTTCATGTTGAGGTGAGCCCTGGACATGAAATTATTCTTGTTGCTACTTCATAAATATAACTTTGCTGCTGTTACGAATCATCAACGTAAATATCTGGGTTTATGTTGGTCTTAGGTGACCTCTGTGAGAGGGTCTTTCAACCCCAAAGGACTTGTGGCCCACAGGTTGAGAACCACTGCTCTAGAGCAATTTCTCCAAACCTACGAGTTGCTTGATAGTTCTCAGCAGCAATACCAGATGCTTGATTTTGCCAAACCCTTCCTCCTCTTATTGAACTAATAATAGAATTAAAATCAAAATGCCAGACGAACCGTTTTCAATATAGAGATGCTCCTGCCTCGGAGCTAAGCTCGCATAATTGATAATTGAATGTGGTATTTCTTTCTCAGTGTGAGCGCACAAACTCTGCAACACGTTCTGATTTTCAGTGTTTGCAGATTTTCCCAAATGCATGAATGAGGGGAGAGTTCATACTTCACTGAAAATACATATTCCTCTGAATCCTTCCCTCTAAATTACCGATTTGAGCGGTAGGGTCAGAAATGCGTTATCTTAAGAAGCTATCTCGGGAGATTTGAATGATGATGTATGACTGAGGTCAGGGAGAATGTGCTATCAAGCCCTAAGGTGCTTAAGAGTCACCCTGGCCTTACGAACCCCCACATAGCTGAACTTACTCGGAACTGGGGGTGTACGAGACAGACAGACAGATCTGTGGAGTACAGTGATGACCCAGTCAGGCTATTCAGTGATGAAATACCCCATCTCAAAAGATAAGCAGGTTCCGTATCCTCAGACGGAAGAGAAAGACATCAGTCACGCAGGGTCAGGAACGTGTAGCGAGCCGGAACGAACAACATGCAGAGAACACGTGTCTCTGCACAGGTGCTCCTTTCTAGGCAGGTGTGAGAGACTAGGGAACGTCACTAGAAACCTTGCGGCTAGAGAATCTATGTGGTCTGAAGGGATGCCCAGCCCAGAACAGTCCGAGAGAATAAATAAGAATGATTTCGAGGGAGAGCTTGGTAATCTAATTCGTTCTGTCTTCACTCGAGTTATCTGATAAACGTCAGCTCACTGAAGCGACTTTTCCATTTGAATCATGATAATATTTTTGTGATATCTTTCAAAGCAGATATCTCCAAATCTGTCATCTCCAAATATCGGATGTGTCAGTGTCTCCTTTTGGTATGTGTGCCTTTTTGTGGGGCATGGAAGGGTCCTGTGATTCGGCCTTTTGTGAAGACGCTGGCTTAGGACCGTGTTTGTTTTATCGCACTGGAAGAGAAGAGAGGGAATGATTTGTTTTGCCAACCACGGCTTATTGCGTCTGTTTGTAGCTCTTAAATGATTTAATAGGATTGATGGGGTCTTTTCTTCCTTCATTTGACAGTAAGCAAGTAGCCGCCGGCTTATCATTCTTACAAACGCGGAGAGATGACGGAAATCTTTTGTCATTTCCCAACCTAAGCAGTTAGACTTTTTACTCTGTCAAGTCTCTCTTTAAACTTGAGAAAATGGAAATTATTAGCAGTTTTGGTTGTTATTTAATGGTACTATTTAATTACTGCTATATCTAAGGACTGTACTTTTTAGTGGAAAATTTAAAGAATGTGATTTATTTAGTGGAAACTCTGAGGCTTACATCACTATGAATTTGCAATGGGCAGTAATAGATGCTCTTCCCAGTTTTTTTTTTTTTCTTCGAGACAGGGTTTCTCTGTAGTTTTTGGTGCCTATCCTGGAACTAGGTCTTGTAGACCAGGCTGGCCTCGAACTCACAGAGATCCGCCTCCCGAGTGCTGGGATTAAAGGCGTGCACCACCATCGCCTGGCTCTTCACAGTTTTCTACAGAAAGCCTCTCTCCTGCTGCCCACAAGGATTATACAAAATGGTCCTGTCAGGATGTCAATGCGTGCAAGTATCAGCCATTGCGTCTCCATTATCCTGAGCAGACGTTATCGCCTGAATCGCTGCAAAGTCTGAGAGTACAGAGCTGAATTTAGGGTAAGAGGAGGTTATCTGGTTCCCATCTCTGTTCCCAGCTCTGCTCAGGGCTTCTCGCAGCCGCTTCCGGAAGAGAGCATGATGGGAGCCCGTGGGTTTCCCTGGGCTGGACCAGGGAGTCACAGAAGGCAGCAGATTCCTTGGTTGATCAGTCTGAGCATGCCCACCCTCGGTCACTGATGTCAGAGATGGCAGGTTCTCCCCAACCCCATTTCAGATTAGAAAGATGATGCCCCCGGGAAAAGAGGGATGTGGACAGGATTGAGCTGGCAAAAAGGGCTGAGGACCACTTCCCCTGTACTTGGCAGGCCTGGAGGGTTTTTTTTTTTTTTTTTATTGTTGTTGTTTGTGTTTTTTGTTTGTTTGTTTGTTTTTTAACCTTCTACTCTACTCTGAATAAGTGACTTTGTCTTACTCTTGAGACATTAAACAGACGTCACCAGGTGGGATTTCATCCTTTGCCACCACCTCTCCGTCTGCTGCCTCCTTAACACAGATACTCCTCTTCTTCTGTTAGAGCAGATGATTCGTTTCTGTTTTTGAAGACAGATAAGCTCCGGCCACCTCTCTGCTCCCCTCTTACTTCCTGGGCACCTTTATCTCAGCCGCTCTCTCTTTCTTAGACGGACAGACAGACATGAGATGATCAACTTCTGTTAATTGATGCCTCTCTCTATACATTGTGCTGCCTTTTAAAACTGCCGGAGTATTAATTTCTAGTTCCTTCCTCCAGCTCCATTGTTTATATGCCGTTTCTTCTGCTCACCATTCTTCTTACCAAACTCGAGTGTGAACCCTTCCCAAAACCAGGGCTGGGCGCTCTTCTCGCGATTCCTTCTTGCTTTAAGTTGTCATATCCGTTTCTTACATCACGAAGAACCTCCTGGTTCCTCATTCACAAATTACATTTAACCAGATGTCTACCTCGAGATCAAGTTTCTTGGAATGCCCTGTGGGCATGGGGCCATTCGTGAAGCTGTTTTCTCCAGCTTTCTCTATGTTTGCCCGCAGTTCCTCCAGTCTTTCCGCTGCCCACACCACAAGTCAGGATTGTTCATGGAAGCGCCTTCTCTGTCTCTGGTTGCCGAGTGGCAGGTTTTCAATAAACCGTCAAGAAGCCCTCTGTTTTCTGCTGGTGCCTCAGTTTAGTGATCTCCTCTGCTATTACATGTGGGCTCTTCTTCGAAAGTTTTTGTATCCCCAAACACACAGCTAAGCGTGTATGTATGTCTGTATGTATGTATATATATGTATATATATGTATTTTATTTTAAATGTCACCCTTTGTCCTTAAAACTGCTGCAAAATAAATTCCAGATTTCTTTCAAGTGGTTCCCGAGTTCCTAAATCCCTGCTAAATGCCTTCTGTTACAGCCTCTCTCTTCCCTTCGGCCTCCTCTTCCTCCCCTTCCTCCTCCTCTTCCTCCTCTCTCTTTGCTGTTGTTACTTGGCCATTGCTAGGACACTCACCCCCACGTTCTTCTGCCTGGAATTTCCCCACGGTTATTTGGTGATTTGTCTGAACCCGTAGGACCTATCTTAGTCTAAAGTAGCTCTCCTCTGTCTACAATTTCTTAGATTTTCTTTGAGGGCAGGTCTTAAGGATTTAGGGGAGATTATTTATTATTGTTATTATTACTCTACAAAGTCTTGTATAGGCTGACCTGAAAGTTTCTATGTAGTTGATACTGGCCTTAAGTTCCTAATCCTCCTGTCTTCACATGCCAAGTTCTTACATTACTGCTGTGTACCTGTGTATCCAGTTCTTTCCATGAGTGTGTTTCAGAAGCTGTTGCCTTATAACCTCGGTATATTCCACTAAGTCGCCTAGACTCTATAAATATACAAAGCCAAAGGTTCAAATATTCCAAATCCCAAGTTTTCCACCCTGTACCTTGTTTTGAGGCAGCATTTTTCTTAGTGACCTGGAACTATTGGGAAGAGATAGGAATCAGTGCCAGTGATGACTTTTTCCGTTCTATATTCATGTGTGTGTGTGTGTGCATGCATGGGTATATATGTGTATCTCTGTCTGTGTGTGTGTGCATGCATGGGTATATATGTGTGTCTCTGTGTGTGTGCATGCATGGGTATATATGTGTATCTCTGTGTGTGTGCATGCATGGGTATATATGTGTCTCTCTTTGTGTGTGCATGCATGGGTATATATGTGTCTCTCTTTGTGTGTGCATGCATGGGTATATATGTGTCTCTCTTTGTGTGTGTACATGCATGGGTATATATGTGTCTCTCTTTGTGTGTGTACATGCATGGGTATATATGTGTATCTGTGTGTGTACATGCATGGGTATATATGTGTATCTCTGTGTATGTGTGTGTGCATGCAGGGGTATATATGTGTATCTCTGTGTGTGTGTGCATGCATGGGTATATATGTGTATCTCTGTGTGTGTGTGCATGCATGGGTATATATGTGTATCTCTGTGTGTGTGCATGCATGGGTATATATGTGTATCTCTTTGTGTGTGTACATGCATGGGTATATATGCATATCTCTGTGTGTGTGTGTCTGTGTGCATGCGTGGGTATATATGTGTATCTGTGTGTGTGCGTGCGCGCATCTGTGTGGGCATGCATGGGTATATATGTATATCTCTGTGTTTGTGTGTGCATGCATGTGTATGTGTGTCTCTCTGTGTGTATGAATTATAAGTGTATGTCTATGCATACATATGTATTATGTGTCTCTCTTTTCCCTCTCTCTGTGTGCTTGCACGTGTATGTATATGTATTTTTGTGTGTGTCTCTGTGTGTATGCATGTGTGTGTCTTCTCTGTGTGTGTGCACAAATATGTGCGTATATCTCTGTGTGTGTCTGTGTGTGCATTGATATGTATGTGTGTGTTTATCTCCTCTCTCACTCTGTGTGCACGTATGTGTATAGCAGAATAGCTGTAACACGCGCAATCCTTACCACCACGAAGCATAAGCAAACTCACCGAAATGAGTCTTGCAGAGGCCAGAGCCAAGCATGCCTGTAAAAAGAGTATCACCCAGGACTAGCAATCTGTGGGCTTGGCAGCCAGCAGCCAGCTCTGCTGCTGAATTCCATGCTTTTGGCATGGCATTTAGTTTCCCAATGACTGGGATCTTTAAAATCCTACGGAGACTTCTCAAGGAAACAAACACAGAAACACTTGGAAAGGTATAGTATTTCTTAGAATTATGAGCTACTCCGGCCTTCACGGCTTGGCCTCTCAGTGGTAAATGTGATATGATTTTGCTTGCCGGTTCTTACAGTGGTAATGGACACGGTTACTCTCTCACAGATAGGATGGACTGTCACTTGCTCTCAGTTCATACAAGTTACTGTCAAGAAACTCCCCCCGGGTGGCAATATGAACCTAAGTAAGTGCAGTGAATTCATTAAGAATTCCTGTTTTAATTCTCTGCTAGCTTCCTTGGTAACAGTGCTAATCGAGTTTAACTATGTTGAGGTGTCAAGCCTCTTTCTCTAAGAGATTAATTAGATATTAGTCTCCAAGCTAATTGTAAATTACTGTACTTTTTCATTGTTAAGGGTTCAGTGGGAATTGCTGTTTAGGGAAATGATTATAGATTATAAATGGTTTCATTAAGTACTTCATTTCCCTGTCACTCTCCCAGGTTTATCGTAATAAATGACTTTAATATTCTTTTTTACTGATAATTTAAATGAGATCTAGAAGAGGAAGCATTATTTGGAAACAAGTTTAATTTAATTGGCCCAGTGTGGCTTGGGATCCTTACTGCCTATGACACCTGAATGATTAAATACCAGAGAAGACTCTGTTGGGTGAGGATTGTTCTTTCTGTCTGCACGACGGGATGACTGCGCCTTGGGAGAGAAGCTCTCTTTGCAGCTGACCCTGGGGAATGCCTTAGAACGTGATGACGTCTTCCTCTCACGAGCTCCGCCCATCAGTCTTATCTGCAAATGGTGACTCACGTAAACCTGTGGCAAAACTGACACCTTCTAAAGCCACAGGAAAACTTCACAGCTCCAATTGGGCGTTCAGTATCTCTGGATTCTGCCTAGCTGGTGGTCTAGCGATTAAGATGCCTATGGCATGGTTCATGTACTGTCCTGAGAAGGGTTGCGATGCTCAGCCCATCCTAACAACCACTCCGATGAGCGAGCCTGGCCACTCTAGGCTTCCTATAGCTTTGTGAGCTTCTCATGGTGCCCGGAAAGCAAGCCACCTGACATAATTCGTATTTTTTTAATGAATAGTGCTTCAGAATATGCAGCAGAAGCGACAGCGTCTGGACTAAATTTGGCTTTGTCATGCATGAGATGTGATGATGGTTTCATTGCGGGTTGCCTTTCCCCTCCCTACAGTTAAACTCACACAACTGTATTCCACTGGGAACTGTTGCCAGAACTACAAAGGCCTCAGTACTGCCTGCAGCTTGAGCTAGAGAACAGGAACCAAGATGGGTGGGGGGTGGGCGTGGGATGGGAGGTGGGGAATGATAGGAGACGTGGTGGCATTCAGAGAGAGGGGAGGGGAGGCTGCAAAGGTGCATTCTGGGTAGACACATTCCCTCACAGACAGCACAGGCAGGGATCTTTGCCCTGATTTGGCGAAGGCAGAAACATAAAGAAAGACCACGAGTCTCAGTGACATTTAGGTCCTTTTTTGTCTTGAAGAGGTCCCCTGAGGGAGCAGCCAGGACATAGGACCCTGCCTTCAGGGCAATGAGCCAGAATGGCTTGAGGTCATCACCTGATTCCAAAACTTGCTTGTGTACCCCTGTAACTTTGCCTCTCTTCTGAAGCGAACCAGCTTCTAGGCTACCGTCCTTCACAGAGCCCTGTGACCTTGGGAGTCCCCTTGGCAACTGTCAGTTCACAGGGTCCGGTGACCTGGGGAGTCCCCTTGTTTACTATGCTTCACCAAACCTGGTGGGTGGTGAATCCCCTCTTAGCTACTGTCCTTCACTGAACCTGGTGACCTGGGGGAGTCCCCTCTTAGCTACTGTCCTTCACAGAACCTGTGACCTGGGGAGCCCCCTGGGCTACTGTCCTTCACAGATTCTGGTACCTGGGAAGACCCTGGGGCTACTGTCACTTTACAAAGCCTGATGACTTGCAGAGTGCCCTTGCCACAGATGTTCTGACTTCAGGAGAGCTCATATTCCAGCTTCTCCCCAAGCTGTAGATCTCGGGCTGGAGTCTCAAGCTCCCAAATACACACCTCAAAGAGGTATGCACCCCGGCCCACCTAGCGCCGAATGACCCCGAGGCTTCAGTTGCATTTTGATAATCCTTTCCTTTGACTGGACTCGAAGGCACCACAGTCCTGGTGGAAAATGAACACATGTCATCTGGTTCCGTGTTACGGTCGTCCTGTTCTTTCCCCGGGGTGGTTTAGGAAAACACTTGCTGTTTTAAATGGCGTTCCAGGCAGAATATTGGTTGCATTAGGTGAGCGTGCACAGCTTCACACAGCAAATGCAAGGCAAGCGCAGTTGGCAGCAGAGTAGTTTAAGTGAGAGGGAAGGACAGGGTTGTTTGTGTGCGCTGGGACAAACTGAGTTTAGATCGCGGATTATTAGAATGTGTGGCTATAATCAAAGAAACAGAGGAATATAAGTTAGAATACCAGGAGAAATTCCGATATGTGAGGCTGTGTGTTTGTGTGTGTGTGTGTGTGTATGTGTGTGTGTTGGTGTGTGCGTGTGTTCAGGAGGATGATATGCACAGAAAACCTTGCAGGCTTAAATCTAGATATGAAAATAAAGGGGTAGGGTGGAGCCACCCGATGGAGACCACCTAAGGCTGAGCTCTGCGCTTGAGACGTAAGGTCCAAAGTTTACCTTTAGGGTGTGGGAAGATTTAAGAGCAGCTAGACCAGTTGGGATTCGTACTGGGCCGATTTCCCCGAGATACATTTCAGTCCTAATTGAATACAACAGATTTGAATCTCATCATCAGTGGAGCGCATTTAGTAGAAATCAAATAGATTTGAGCAATCAGCGAGGAAATGTCGCTTTAATCTTCTCTTCTGGGAATAGTTACCTACTTATATCTGCTCTCGAGTCCCCAGGGTAGGAAGCATTTGGTTTGAGGAGAAATGATACAACATGAAATCATTTTTAATTGATTAAATACTGACCAGACTAATTGTGCTGATTTAGTATAAAAATTAATTGTGCTTTGGACAGTCCTTTCACCAAGGCTAGTCGAAGTCTGGAATCCTGATGTAGAAGATGCTAAGATAATGTATAAAACAAATTTTGTCATTTCTGAGAGATAGTTTGCCACAGTGTATCACGAGTATATTGGTCATTCCCAGGAACACTCATGTTTAAGAAATAGTATTTGATTAAGAATTCAGTGTAATTAATAACAATTCTCTACTTTAAAGTTTTTAGATCGCATCTCAAGTCCTAAGAGGAGAGATATTGTTAATTATCTTTATAAGAGCCTGACAGTGGTGGCGCATGCCTTTAATCCCAGTACTCGAGAGGCAGAGGTAGGCGGATCTCTGTGAGTTCGAGACCAGCCTGGTCTACAGAGGGAGTTCCAGGACAGGCTCCAAAACCACAGAGAAACCCTGTCTCGAAAAACAAAACAAAACAAAACAAAAAAAAAAAGAATTATCATTATAAGTTCATCCTTCTGATAATTGAAGGGGTAATTGAAGGGCTAACATTTAAAAACTATCTCTAATATGGCAATATCTTTAATGCTTTCTCACAATATCTGCTAACTTAAAGATAGCTTTCTGCAAATCCCACACTTTCCCTTCCCCTCCCCTGGAGGAGTTAACCCCAGTATAAACTCGAATGCATTCTCTTGGGTTTGTCCTACATAAATATAACGATGATCCGCAGATGCAGACACGCTCACACAGGGTGTGGAACCATGCTTTCTGTCACCTTAATGTGCCACGCCTTGTTCTTCCTGGGGATGGCCGTGTGACTTCTCTCTCTCCTGTTTGCATATTGCTGGGTTTAAGTAAATGTGTCGTTAACGTTTCAGACACATTGCCAATCACACCATCCCTTCCGTCTTCCATTAACTACTCTTGAACAAAGAACTGTATGCATACATACATGTAACTTACGTTTGAACATATTTTCACATGCTTTCTAAACAGTTTGATAATTTTCAGATTTTTCTCTTTTCCTTTTTCCCCAAAATTAACCAAATTTTCATTTATGAACCTACATCCGATATTATCCTCAATGCACACCTGGCCCTAGATTTAAGTTTTTTTTTTTTCTGTATGCTCAAACCTAAGCTCTTTCTTTGTGTTTTTTCATGATGTCTCTAGTTATAATTCTGTATATTTGTTTATTCAGTCCTTCCTTTTCAAAGCTGCCTCGTCCTGTAATACATACACTCCCCTCCCTGTTAGGACATGGTGTTGATCTCAACAGACATCCCCCCCCCTCCCGCCCACCAAGGGTGTGTGTAAGGCAAGTACTCATTTGTCTGTCTGCTGCATTTTCCCACCGTTTCTTTTATGGTCAAGGGGGCTGCAGAGATGGCTCAGTGGTTAAGAGCATTGCCTGCTCTTCCAAAGGTCCTGAGTTCAATTCCCAGCAACCACATGGTGGCTCATGACCATCTGTAATGAGATCTGGTACCTTCCTCTTGAGGAAGAGACCTGGTCAGTCGTCCTCATCAACTTAGACCCTGAAACCCAATATGGACAAGTTCAACACAACCGCCATATACGGGCTGCCCATGCGTGCCTCAGCATGGCCAGGGCATAAATTTCATTCATTCATTCATTCATTCATTCACTTTTATTGGTCCTGATTAGTTTTTTTTTGGTTGATGTTTTGAGATTTTTCTAGGTAATTTTGTCATTTACTAATAGTATCTATCACCTCCTTTATGCTATTTCACTACTAAATTCTCCCTCTTTGTCTCTGTCTCTCCCCCCCTTCTCGTGTGTGTGTGTGTGTGTGTGTGTGTGTGTGTGTGTGTACTGTATTCTTAGAGATAGTGTCTTATATAGCCCAGGCTGGGCTCATCACGTGACCAGAGATGACCTGGAACTCCTAATCCCCCTGCCTCAAGTCACACATGCCGGGATTACATGCATGTGCGACCCCAGGTGATTTTCCACTGAATCTCCTGGCCCCGCCCACTGCTGTGATTCTGCCATTCTAACTTCTGATCCAACCAGAGTGACCTGTGTCTTGCTTTGGTTTTTTACCGGAGTGAGAATTTGTCTAAATCTTTACTGGTTTTGTTTTCTTCAGAATTCTGGAAGTATCTAAGGAAGTTTTCATCGTTTTCAGGTTCACTGAAGGATATTCTAGGGACTGGTGTGCTTTAGTGAGTGTCCATTGGGAGGTAGAGCTGACGTTTCTGTCTGATTTACTGTGCCTTCGAGCCTCTTTGCTGAATTACATCACTGAATTGCCCCCTGTTGCCTGACTTGCATTCCTGGACTAAGCCTGACTTTATGTAGCATTGTTGCTGTTTGGATACACAGGCGACTCTGCTCACCAGCGAGGTGGATTGACCAGTTCCGTATCCTCTCCGTAGGAGAGCTCTGCTTTCTGCTCGACAGTGTCTCCTTTTCCCCTTAAGGCAGTCTCTAAATTGGGTCAGGAGCTATTGTATTATTTTTGACAAATTCAAAATAAGAGATCTTGAACTTTGCTTGGGCCAAAGTCACACAAAATGAGAGATACTGTTGAGTAATGTTCATTAATTCCCCAACTGTGGGAAATCAAGGAGAGGAAATCTAATTATTTCTGTCATTTCTATCAGCTCAGTATTTATAGGCTATGCGTTTTGTTATCTTAGAGAAGAACTACCTTTGTTTGTGTAGTTTCCCTTTGCATTTTTCTACATTAAGGGAGTGGGTTTGTTTCACTGAGAGGCTGGAGGCGGGGTTCACCAGAAAGAGGTCTCTGTGGTCAGAATGATGCTCACTGTCTGTGATCAGCCATCTGGTCCCTGCCCCCCACAGGCAGGTGTGGGTGGTCCGTTAATCAAAGGAAATGCAATCAGGATTAACCTGTGAGACTGGCTTAGCCCACTCCGGAAGCTTTGTGTCAAACTAGAAGCCTCTAGTCAGAGTCGTCTTGATGGTCACGCTGACTGTTTGGTCCAAAGAATTCGTATCACACAGTAGCTAATTCCAATGAGCATACTCTGTTTTCATCGAAGGAGAAAACAATACGACCATGTTTACACATGGCATTTGAGTCGGGAGAACTGGCATGCTATTTCCTGCGTGATTCAGAGGACTGTGCTGCAGGAAGCTAGACATGTTTTTTATTAAGGATTTAATATGTCAGAAATGTTGCATCCCAAGACTTTATAAAACTGGTCTATCTAAAGATTCACATCTATTTATTAGACTAGACTGAGCTTTTCTGAGTTAGAGAAAGATGAATTCAGGTTGCTCCATTATTTTTTGTTTGCATATCACCAAAATAAAATATCGTCTCAAGTCATAGATATAAAACATTTTTAAGTGAATTCCTCGTTTTAAAATATCCTGTGACTTTTTCTAAGTGGAAACCATGTCTTTACTCTCACATAGCACCGATTCTATCTCTAAGCAACAGGCTAAGAGTGACATGTTTTATTCTTTGATTGGAATGATAAGGGATACATATAATCTATAATCTTTTCTTATCAAATATTGTACAGGAAGCCACGAGTTCCTGGAAGTTGATCAGTCTTCAAGTTCTACCTGATTAAGGAGAACGTTGTATTCTAAGGCCAGGCTGCCTCCCGTCCTATTTCCACGTAAGCTGACTGCAGTCATTGTACTCAGTTTTCTTACTTCTCTTTCTGGCACTCAGTCCCAGCAATAGACGCTGCTAACACATGGTGGAATTCACATGGTGCTGAAACACACTGACCGTTCTCTGTCCAGTTTTAAATATACCTTACTCAAAGTGAGGCCACTAGAGAATGTATCTAAATTTCAAAATCATTGATGTTAACATGAACAGCATCGCTTCTCATATTTGAGGGTAAATCTTCCAGAAGTAAAATAGGAGAGCCACAAGGAAAATGAAGGAAGCATTGTTTTATGGCTTCTCTGTTTAGCCCATGAAAAAAAAAGCGAAAGGGAACTCGTGTCAGAAATGTTCGTGAATGAGCTCTATTTCATAATGTTCCATTCCTGTTAATATTTTAAATTTCAAATCAAGTATTTTAAGTAAATATGCAACGTTAGTTAGACTGGTTAAAAGCAAAATCATGCATGGATTTGGAGGACGGAGCCCCTACTAATTAATACACAGATTTCTGATGACGGCCCCAATAAAGCACCGTGCTGTCTGCTTAAGTCCAGAAAATGCCTGTGACTTATTTAATCTCTGCAGTGATTCGTTGAAAGATGTACTTTTGTAACGTATGTACCTATTCAAAGTGAACATTTAGACGTCCATCGGTGTGGACTTTGAAGGAAACAGAGCATCCTGTTTTCCATATAGGTAGCCTCCAGTTAATCCTCACAGGAGAAACAGCCAAGGCCAGCCAGCCAGAACTCCGCGTCCCACTGTACGAGGTCACCTGGGGAAGGGCACAGTCCTGTCTCAGGCTCCAAGCCCACTTGGTTCTTAGCATCTCTGTTGAGGAGTCATACAGGCTTCTGATACATTTTAGATGGAGCGCATGTGAGCGTGAGGCAGACCTCTCCCCATCCTGGAGGGGTTGGGCCGATGCCCACAAACCCTTCCTCAGAGGATGCTGACCTTCCTTGGCTCCTCCCTGCTTTGTTCCCATTGGTGTATCAGCAGCTGGGATACTGAAAAGGTCACGTGGCTGAATGCTGCCCGGACATGCCCTTGACAGTTGTGTGTGGAGTGGGAGATGCGAGAGGGGAAGGCTGAAGTGAGAAAAGTGCTTTCACGTGAGGATCTTTTAAGAGTGACGAAATAAAACATCACCAGCGTGCCTGCATTTTAACTTGTAGGAAGCGCCTCACTGACGGCATCCTGCATTCTAATTTGTCTTCCTCCTTGTCTCTTGTGACGTTTCTGGGAAGAGCAACCGTCAGTGGCTACCATTAAATGGACTGCACTTAATAATGAAATGTGGGATTAAACACAGACGTGGAAGTTAACTGGGGAAGGACACCTGGGCACGCATGCGCTGAGCATTGCCGTAATTCCCGGCGACTTGGAACACGGGATAGCAGGAGTGTGTTGTGTCCGGCTAATAAAGCAGTTTTTCAGCTGTTTAATAATTTGAGCTCACGGTTCATGGGCCTTGGGCCAGACTCCAGCTCTTTGATCTGGAGAATATCCGGACGTCATTGCCACTGCGAGCAGCGTGGGTCACGTGCCTTCAACAGTAACTCGCGCACGGTAGCCATTAAGTAATCTGTTTCAGTGGGAACGAGACTTTACAGGTTTCAATGTGGAATTAGTGGTGTGATCCTCTCCGTGTGAAGTTAGGCCTTGTGTGGGGAGAGTTAAGGTTTTTCCTCTTGACTGTTTGGTTGCCTGACATTGACGTGTACCTGGGCAGGTGAGGGAAATGTGTGACCGAGAACTGGATTTCACTGCATTGTGACGGCAAGCGTGGAGCAAGTCGAGGTGTTCATCATACCGTCTCTGTCGGTTGCTCAAGTCTCATCTGATTGCTAAGTCTGTATTTTCCTGTAGTATCCCATCCGGCCTTTGTTCCCACCACAGGACCTTGGCAACTGCTCTTCTCTCCCTAGATTTCAGCATTTCTCATGGCTGCGGTTTGGTGTCCACTATTCTGAATGGAATATAGAATCTTTTCTCCTTAAATTTAGCTGCGATATATTAACTGCCGAATCCAGGGAACTACCGTAATCAAATAGTTTAACCCTTTCTTTAGGTCTTGGCTTCTGTGAGAACTCTTACATCTTTATCCACCCCTCCCCATACTCCCCCTCTTCCTCCTCCTCCTATTCCTCCTTCTCATTTTAGATCTCTTTCTTTGCTCACCCTCTAAATTTGAGTGATCCTGTGGGTTAGGCCATTTCTCAAGGTTGTTAGTTTGTGGGCAGTTCATCTTGTCAGCCGTTAACTCCCAACTCGGAAGCGTCCCCGAAGATCAGCCTCTGGAGCTAGCTCTCCTCTGGATAGCTACATCTATTCCTAGTCATCTAAAATCCAAACTATCCCAAAGGAAACACTTCTTCTTTAGTGTTACCTCCCTTGTATACCACGATCCATGTAATAGCATTTACAGTTGCCTCTCGCTCAAGATAGAAACCTACAAATCGTCTTACACCAAGAAAACTTTGTTATTATACCTTTGTTTGTTCAAAAAAGTTTCTTTGCATTTATATACTTGTGTGTGTGTGTTTGTGTGTGTGTGTGTGTGTGTGTGTGAGAGAGAGAGAGAGAGAGAGAGATAGAGAGAGAGAGATATAGAGACATGTACTATGGCACATGTGTGGATGTCAGGGGACTATCTTCAGGAGTCAGGTCTCCCCTTTGACCATGCAGGACCCAGGGTTGTCAGGTTTTTGACCCTCACACTGTCTCTTGGGTCAGTGGGGCTCTTCCCCAAAGTTATCCGACTGAAACAATATTTTTCATGAACAAGATTTAAAGTCATGCTTCTCCAGATAGACTGTCTTTCTGGGTCTTCTCGGAGCGTGGTGAGGAAAAGTTGTTTTCCTCTCTTGTGGCCGCATATTAATATTGCTAGATGGCAAACAAGAGAGTAAATGCCAGTGGGTTTCTACAGAAGCAATTTTATTAATTTAGCTTCTGTGAACTCCCTCCTGCCCTGTTCCCAATCTTAGTTTAATGAAATATGTTTAAAGAGACGTAAATCTTTTACTCTTGTATTAGCAGGATTCTCATTTAATCAGATTGGTTTTCTTTTCCTTACCATAGATAAATAAAATAAATAGTAAGATAAATATGATAGATAAAAAATGTAGAAGACGCTGAGAAACAATTAAAACAGTATCTCATTATTCCCCTCCCCCCCAGCATTTCCAAGTTATTTCTAGGTTAAAAATTTGTGCTAAAAGCATGGGATTATATGGAAGCTTTCTTTTTTCATGTGGATGGATTATGAATAGAGCTTTAGTAAATAAATACATTATTTTATCTAAAGAGTAGACTGTTTATCTCATACTACAAGAATTTAAAGCTCTTCTGTTGCTGATGGTTGAATCCTTTATAAGGTATTGACTTTATTTACAAAGACCATAAATGCAAAACACAAAGCCAGGCTAGGAGCCATTCAGGGGCCACAGAAACCCAATTTGGCCTATTTGTTTGCTCCGCAGAAAGTGATCATCCGGAAACATCAGTGAGAATTCCAGGAGACTGAAGGGACTGTGGTCCCCATCCTATTCTTGTGTTCTCCTGGACTGTGAGGCCAGCTTTTTGGCTTAGGAGGCATTAACATCACGCAGGGCTGTTCCATCCCGGCAGACTTCAGCCTTTTGCCTTTACTCAAAGGGAGGAAAGTTAGCTTTGGGGGGAATTAACATTTACTCGCTCTATCAGAGTCTCTTAGATACACATTCTGGGTGATGGAGTCCTTTCCATTGTCTAGTTGGGTGAAAGCTGGAAAGAACACACTTGGACGGAGACCACACCTGGAACCTGCCCACGCGCTGGCAGGGCCTGGGCTTCACAATACACTTATTACCGCAGACCAGACACACGTTGTTAATAGCTGTGTGGAGACTTATCAACAGGGGAGTCCCGTAGCCAACACGTTAATGTTTATCAAGCTATTTACCTTAACATTTCCTCTTCTCTAGGATGAATCTGCAATTGTATTATTGCAGCGAATATGATTATGGCTTATAGGTCACTGTCCAGTGGTTCCAAAAGAGACTCAAGTGTCCCTGTCCAGCAATACATCAAATGGTGTCCCTACTCCTTCTCCCAGGCTGCCCAAGCTAGAGCATTGCAGTGACAGCCTGAGGATCGCTGTCCAGGGCCAGGCATTGCTGTTTCTGTGAAGAACTGGAGAAATAAAATCAGCAGTTTGACTCTTTTCCAGCGTATTTTAATAGGAATAATCTTGGCCGCGGCCATCACTAGACAAACTAATTACTTCTTCGCACGCGCATGGCCCGTGTCTAGCCCACTTGGGGACTTGCAATCACTACATCTTGTCTCTTGTGGGAGCCACATCCTTTTCAGAGGCCAGGTTTTAAGGCACTTTGGGATATGTCTTATAATCACATATGGGTTTCAAGTCCAGGCAGGAACCTAGCGTTATGGAGCAGGTGGATCCATTGGTAGACTTGATAGGAAGCATTCTTCTCTTGCAATCTCGTCCCACTAGAGGCATAGACTTGATTGAAGGAGATATCATCACCAACAGGAGAGGCTTATATAAGCCATTCTCGCGGTGGCCATTTGTCCTCAGAGATAAGCGGCTTCTCAAGCCAGGAGCGGAGTCTCAGGCCACAGAGAAGGTTCCTGCAGTTGCTCACATAGTATGGAAGAACCAATGTGCATTTAGAGGAATGCTGATTCCCCGTTTCCAGTGTTCTGGGAACTGTCGCGGGTCCTATGGCTCTGCTGACAACAATTATATCTGGAACATGAGCTCATGCATATTATGCATATTATTTTTCACATGAAGCTCTCTGTGGTCTATAAAATAATAATAATAAGATAAAATAATGTATTTATTATTATTATCAGATGGTTAGCTTAAAATCCAAACAGTCTGATTTACCCCCACAATTCAGTTTCCCCTTTACTTTACTTGGTGGAGTAATCTCAGTTAGCAGTGCCATTGGGGTCCTGCTTTGATGGGGTGGAAAAATACACACACTCTGATATTTCGGAGCGCGTGGGCTGCGATGAAGCTAAGTGTGCTCTAGTGGGATATCTGTGTTGAAACAGCTGAAGATTTATCATTGCCTTTTTTTTTTTTACTTAAGAATGGAGGAAATCGACCACTATGTGATAATTAAAAATAGCAGCTCTCTGGGGAAGCAGGAGCCAAGTTTTTAAATGCTGCAGAAACACGGGGGTAGCGTTCTTTAACCGAAACTGGGTGATTTATATCTGTGTCACTTGAAGATCTGATATGAAGCTGAGTCAATGAATCCTCCCACCGGCATACCATAACCAAAGCAAAATTTATTTCCCTTTTGCCTGCAGAGTTTTAGCCAATTACATAATAAATCACCCTGCCTTTAAAGGACCTAGGATAGACAGGCTTATCTGGGCTGGATGGATTGCGTGATGCTCCTGCCCCAGAGGGTGAATTCTACAGTGCTTTAAAAGATGCCGGCAGTGAGACAGCCCGGATTGCACTGTTTCTGCTTCTCAGTGTCGGGAGGGGTGACAGCATTAGGATGTCTCAAACGGTTGAAGGTTTCTCTTAAATACCGAGGAGACACACATGAGTTAAATTCGTGCCGACTCCCAATATTCCATCGGATGCCTGTGGCTGGTTCTACAGGCACCGTGGGTAAAGACACACGATCTCCAGAAGAGAATCTTTATAAGGACTTGCCATTTACAGACCAAACAAACAGGCATGGGTTTTTCTCTTTGGAGTATCTTGATAACATTGAATCATAATATAAACATAATGCATCCAAGTCTTACTTGAGACATAGAAATTAAAATCCAGAGCGGTTAAGTGACTTATCCCAGATAATATATAGTGAGTTGAATAAAGAAAACTTAATTTTTTTTTTTTTTTTGCCTTGAGGACAGCGCCTTATGAAGCCTTCATACTCCCACTGTGCTGGTGTGCTTATGAGACCAAATACTCTAAGCACCTTAGACATGCATTTTAGAAATATGTCACTGGGAGGATAGTTTGAATTAGTAATGTAGTGGGGAACCTTATTAAACTCGATTAAAATGAAGAATTATCCACTTTCAAGTGGAAAGGGTCAGACGCTCAGTGTAAATCTGAGTTGGGCAGCTATAGGGGCAGTGGATGGTCCAGGACAAAGATGAAATCCATCACCTTGCAATTAGGAGTGTTCAGAGGACAGGACCTGCAGCTGAGGAGGGACGGTAGTGAGAAGGGAGGAGTCTTAGGATGTGTGACCTGTGAGCACAGCCTGGTGGATGCTGTCTCATGTGCTGGTAGTAGGCTTTCTTAAGAAATTGTCCCGGGCTGGAGTGATGGCTCAGCAGATAAGAGCATTGCCTGCTCTTCCAAAGGTCCTAAGTTCAATTCCCAGCAACCACATAGTGGTTTACAACCATCTGTAATGAGGTCTGGTGCTCTCTTCTGGCCTGCAGGCATACATGTGGACAGAATATATAAATTGTATACCTAATATATAAATTGTATACATAAATAAATATTTAAAAAAAGAAAGAAATTGTCCCTACTATCGCTTTAAGTGACTGAAGCTGATTCTTGGTAATATTTATCTTAACTGGTAGGGCACCCATTTGTAAACTAAGTCTCCTGGAGCCTACTGATAGGAATTCTCTCACTAACCTATCTTCGGATACAGTGCTAAGGTCAGTCTCAGGCTAGCTTGTCTTCGGATGACCACACAATCTGGATGGAGGTTGAGAAGTTCCTGAATCTGAGTTTCCTGAAAGAGAGTGACCATTCTTTTCTGCTTGTCTTCCAGGATCCTTCCAACCAAAAATGCGGCGGCAGGAAGAAGACAGTGTCTTTCAGCAGCATGCCCTCGGAGAAGAAGATCAGCAGTGCCAGCGACTGCATCAGCTTCATGCAGGCCGGCTGCGAGCTGAAGAAAGTGCGGCCCAACTCTCGCATCTACAACCGATTCTTCACCTTGGACGTGGACCTCCAGGCGCTCCGCTGGGAACCCTCCAAGAAAGACCTTGAGAAAGCCAAGCTGGACATTTCCGCCATCAAGGAGATCAGGCTGGGGAAGAACACAGAGACCTTCAGAAACAACGGCCTCGCCGACCAGATCTGTGAAGACTGCGCCTTTTCCATCCTCCACGGGGAGAACTACGAGCCTCTGGACCTGGTCGCCAATTCTGCGGATGTGGCCAACATCTGGGTGTCAGGGTTACGGTACCTGGTCTCGCGCAGCAAACAGCCGCTTGATTTTATGGAGGGTAACCAGAACACACCGCGGTTCATGTGGCTGAAAACCGTGTTTGAAGCTGCAGACGTGGACGGGAACGGGATAATGTTGGAGGACACTTCCGTGGAGCTCATAAAACAACTCAACCCTACTCTGAAGGAATCTAAGATCAGGTTAAAGTTCAAAGAAATCCAGAAGAGCAAGGAAAAACTGACCACCCGGGTTACAGAGGAGGAATTTTGCGAAGCTTTCTGTGAACTGTGCACCAGGCCTGAAGTGTATTTCCTACTGGTGCAGATATCGAAGAACAAAGAGTACCTGGATGCGGATGACCTCATGCTCTTTTTAGAAGCCGAGCAAGGCGTCCCCCACATCACTGAGGACATGTGCTTGGACATCATTAGGAGATACGAGCTTTCGGAAGAGGGCCGCCAGAAAGGGTTTCTTGCCATCGATGGCTTTACCCAGTATTTATTATCTCCAGAATGTGACATCTTTGATCCAGAACAAAAGAAGGTCGCCCAAGATATGACCCAACCCTTATCCCACTACTACATCAACGCTTCTCACAATACCTACCTGATAGAAGACCAGTTCAGGGGGCCGGCCGATATCAACGGGTACGTGAGGGCTCTGAAGATGGGGTGCCGGAGCATCGAGCTGGACGTCAGCGACGGTTCAGACGACGAGCCCATCCTCTGCAATAGGAACAACATGGCCACGCCCCTTTCCGTCCGGAGTGTTCTGGAGGTGATCAATAAGTTTGCCTTCGTCGCTTCCGAGTATCCTCTCATTCTCTGCTTGGGGAACCACTGTTCTCTGCCGCAGCAGAGGGTCATGGTCCAGCAGATGAAAAAGGTGTTCGGCTGCAAACTCTACACAGAGGCGCCTTTGCCGTCCGAGTCCTACCTCCCGTCACCGGAGAAACTGAAAAACAGGATCATCGTGAAGGGAAAGAAACTGCCTGCAGAGTCGGATCTGCTGGAAGGGGATGTGACGGATGAGGATGAAGAGGCTGAAATGTCGCGGAGGATGTCCGGGGATTACAACGGCGAGCAGAAGCACGTCTGGCTCTGCCGGGAGCTCTCTGATCTGGTATCCATCTGTCAATCTGTCCAGCACAGGGATTTTGAACTGTCGATGAAAACCCAGAATTACTGGGAGATCTGTTCCTTCAGCGAGACGGAGGCCAGCCGGATCGCCAACGAATACCCGGAGGACTTTGTGAACTACAACAAGAGGTTCTTGTCGAGGGTCTACCCTAGCGCCATGCGGATAGATTCCAGTAACCCGAACCCGCAGGACTTCTGGAACTGCGGCTGTCAGATCGTCGCCATGAATTTCCAGACCCCCGGTCCAATGATGGACCTCCACACGGGCTGGTTTCTCCAAAACGGAGGGTGCGGCTATGTCCTGAGGCCGTCGGTTATGCGAGACGAGGTTTCCTACTTCAGCGCGAACACGAAGGGCATTGTACCCGGAGTGTCTCCCTTGGTCCTTCATATCAAGATCATCAGCGGTCAGAACTTTCCAAAGCCCAAGGGAGCCTGCGCCAAAGGGGATGTCATCGATCCCTATGTCTGTGTAGAGATTCATGGAATTCCGGCCGACTGCTCCGAGCAAAGGACTAAAACTGTCCAGCAGAACAGCGATAATCCCATTTTTGATGAAACTTTCGAGTTTCAAGTCAACCTCCCTGAGCTGACCATGGTCCGTTTTGTGGTTTTGGATGATGATTACATCGGGGATGAATTCATTGGGCAGTACACGATACCGTTCGAATGCCTGCAACCCGGATACCGGCACGTACCCCTGCGCTCCTTTGTGGGGGAGATCATGGAGCACGTGACCCTTTTTGTCCACATAGCGATAACCAATCGCAGCGGAGGAGGAAAAGCCCAGAAGCGCAGCCTCTCTGTGAGGATGGGCAAGAAAGTTCGGGAATATACCATGCTCAGGAATATCGGTCTTAAAACCATAGACGATATATTCAAAATAGCCGTCCATCCCTTACGAGAAGCCATAGACATGAGGGAGAACATGCAGGTAGGGAAACAGCCCCCACCCTCCTCCGCTGTCTCTTTTATTCACACCCACTGAAACTCGCGACTGTTGTGGTTTACGAGTGGCCGGTTTGCGGATGATCGGAAACATCGGGCCGATCCCTGCACCGCCGAATTAGGCTCCCTGTCTCCTGTGATAAAGCAGGTGGTTGCCGGTTGTGAGTGCAAGGCGGAGTTTGGCCAGGTAGTGGTGCATCGATATAGCAAAAGGCTGGGTATCTTTCCAATACGTTTAGCACGCAGTAACGGACTGACAGGAATGTGTATATAAACAGTGTGGAGAAAGTGAAAAATAAAATGTGTGGGTAGAGGCTGGGTGACATGGCTCAGCTGGTTAGGAGAACTTGCTGTGTGAGCGTGAGGACCTGGGTTCAAACTTCCAGCATCCATATAAGAAGTTGGGTGTGGCTGATGTGCCTGTAACCCCTTGCCGAGTGCAGTGCGGAGACAGGAAGTGGCTGGGGCTTGCTGGCCACCAGTCTAGTACCAGGTTCGGTGAGTAAACCTGTCTCAAAAGAGTAAGGTGGAAAGAGAGAGAATAGGACATCCTGGTTTGTCCTCTGGTGCCTCTGTTGGACATTCATACCCATCTGATGCGCATGTGTATGTGTGTGCGTGTGTGCATGCACACACTTACACACACATAAATACACATACAATGCACATGAATACACACTGATGTGCACACATATAAATACACACACAATACACATAAACATACACACATCCTCAAGTGGGTAGCATATAAAATATATAACCAAACATATACATGTGATTTCAATGCTTATTTGTAAAATACTTGCTGATATGAATATAGGAGAGAATTAGAAGTCAAATGTTCTAAAACTGACACCCATAATATTTCCAGTTATTTAAATGTGCACTAACAAATTCATAGCCACAAGAGAAAACACAACTAAACAGACAAAAGTCAACACTTAAACTTTTAAAAAATATATTTAGCTTCTCCTAGAAAAGTAACTCAATTGAAAGAACATGGCTCCTGTTGTGCATCTGCCCCGTGTGGTCCTGAACCGGCGACTGGCATCTCTCAAGATCAGGTTTCCTGCACCAGGCAGGACTGTGAGACTTACACTGGGGGGCTGTGTGAGAGCTGAGTGGGAGCCGGAAGTGACTGCCCAGTGAACAGGAGAAACCCAGCGTACCTTTTCCTTCCTCGGGATGCATCAGCAGAGATGCGAAACGCCCTTTCCACATGACTTAGCCTAGTTCCCTGAGGATAGCATTTTAAAGACCCGAGTGGACAAGTCCCCCCCCCCCAAGAGCTTACGTTGCAAAATGAGAATCATTTGGTTTATTCTATTGCTTTAGTTAGCATTTTTCTAACAATACTAACCCATCCAGAAGCTCTGCACTCAAGAAACCAGACACGTCAGAAGACATTATTTCTCAGATCTTGCAGTTAATAAACGACCAAGTTAGACTTTAACCCAAGGGTGCCTGATGCCAAAATCCACTATAATTCATGCGAAGCAGAACCATCGAGCTGTGCCTTTGTGAAATCTTAATATTAACTCCAAGAGAACTTCTTCAAATAACCAAACGGAGAGAGATAGTGCGGTATGAAACCCACAGTTTAGCAACTGTGGTCAGATTAGGTTTATGTTTGATTCAAGGTGGTTTGCTTAACCCCTTTGTCAAAACTAGGGGCTATTATCGTTTATGTAGTCTTTCCTTACATAAATTCAACATTACTGTAAAGCCCTATGTTAGATTACCTATGAGCAATTTCTATACCTCGCTGTGTCAGAAGTCGATGCTATGTATTTCTGTGTAATTCCTTTTTGTTTTGTTTTCGTTTTTTGTTTTTTTGAGACAGGGTTTCTCTGTAGCTTTTGGAACCTATCCTGGAACTAGCTCTTGTAGACCAGGCTGGCCTCAAACTCACAGAGATCCGCCTGCCTCTGCCTCCCGAGTGCTGGGATTAAAGGCGTGCACCACCACCGCCCGGCTTTCTATGTAATTCATAAACCACAGCCTCTTTCCCATATCTGTAGAATACATCCTGAGAAGCATATTTGGCTGGGGTGATGGCTCAGCCAGAAGAGGCTTGCTGAACAGGCATAAGGCCTGGGGTTCAGATCTTTAGAACTGACTCAGGAGCTGGGTGTTGTGGCAACCCTCCTGGGATCCCAGTGCATGCCAGAGGCTAAGACAGGGAGTGGGCTCACGGGAGCAGGATGGTGAGATAGCTCCCCTAAACCCAGGATTCCTGGATCGAGTAGGAGACCCTGCCTCAGTCTATGATGAGTGATCTGAGAAGACACCCAGGTCTATTGCATACATGCCCCCCACACGTAGAAACACACACACACATGTATGCACACCACATGCATGTATGCAAAAGAAGAACAATTTATAAGGCTTTTGCAGGCAGTGTTAACAATTCATGGTTTCCTAACAAAGTAGTTTGGGTAAAGGATTATTTAGAGGGTAATCTGTAAAAAAAAAAAAATAAAAGCACCCTGGTAATTAATAAATTCCTGAGACATCCGGTGGGTTAGAGGGTGTTCATTATTAATAAACGTGAAACAGCCATAACTTCTACCCCAAGTTATACTCCAGCATCGAGCACATTCATAACAGCCTTGGAGCCGAAAATGTGTCGCTGTCTCGTTAAGGAAAAGAAATTAAAAAACACCTTCCATCGTGTGATTTACCCAAGAGTGAGCCCAGATTTGAATTATCGACCTCTTTCCCTCTTTGTCTTCTGTCCTTCCTCTGTCTGTCATATGAACTTGACTCTTAGCCTGTCTATCTGGTCTTCTCTCTCTCTCTCTCTCTCTCTCTCTCTCTCTCTCTCTCTCTCTCTCTCACTTGAGCCCCCAGTGAAGAGCTTTTGCTGTGTGTTAATTGAACAGCACAGACAGCATCACGTGGTAAGGCTGGGAGACTTGACAGAAAGCTTTAATAAAGTTTTTCAAGGGATTAACTCCCTCACTGCATCTGACCCAGGCTGACTCAGACAGCAAGCACACACAGGCTATCAAGCAATGCCCATCGTTGTCTTTAACATTTATGCCAGATGTTCATTTTATAAGGTTGCTTTCAATCTGTTTGCTGTTTCCAGCATTTATTTCCATAACATATATACATGCCCTTGGGTGTATGGAAGAGAAGAAAATTTCAGATTAAGCTATGAATCAGCTTAGGTGTAAAAGTTGATTATACGTGGCGTCAACAAGTAAGGTTGGTTGTTATATTACTTCCTTAGAAGCAGGATACACAGAAGGCCATCAGTTCTAAGTAGCCTTAAGGTATATTACTAACTCTGGCTCTCAAGCCCAACCAAAGTTCTAGTCTCTTTGAATAGAAGAGATATTTTCATAATATTATAGCACCACAGTTTTGTTAAAGATCATAATGCCAATGAAGAAGATGCCCGTGCAATGCATTTTCTGTGGGCAAGGGGCATTTCTTATGGGATGATAAGGTGATCTTGCTGGTCGATCAGATGGAGGCTGGTGAGCAGTAATAGCCCGCAGCCTTGAGATGCTAAGAGAGATGGCCGACCATCCCCTAGCGGGATGCTTTTCTGAGTTCGAATGAATGGTTCCTATCGAGGCACTGCTCGTGTGTTGGTGGCTTCAGTTGCTATGTTTGAAAAGCACGGAGTAGCCTGGAGTCATGATCTCCTTTGTTTCTGATGGATGCCTATGGCCATTGGTAAACAATAGGACCAACGGTTCAGGCGGAGGCCGTGAGTCACAGCAGTTGGGGTTGGCTGTGGTCCAGGCTGCTCTGCGCGGCACTTGTCTCTAAGGGTGTGACTTGGCGAACGTGCTTGAGCGTGGACCGGGACGCGGCGCCCTGTGGCCAGACGGGTGACTCTCTTGTTTTCTCCTCGTAGAACGCCATAGTGTCTGTTAAGGAGCTGTGTGGACTCCCTCCGATTGCCAGTCTGAAGCAGTGCCTGTTAACCCTGTCCTCTCGTCTCATCACTAGTGACAATACCCCTTCCGTGTCTCTTGTGACGAAGGACAGCTTTCCTTACCTGGAGCCTCTGGGCGCCCTGCCAGACGTGCAGAAGAAGATGCTGGCTGCATACGACCTGGTAGGCTATGGCTGGTGCAACTTTCCGTTTCTTCCCCTGGGTCTATGGGAAGCCCTAAAAGCAAAGGTTCTTGGGTAGTCCTCCAACGACCAGGGCAGTGACTGCCTGTGAAATGTGCCTCTGACCGGAGGTGGCAGTCAGAGCTCAGTAACCATCAAGCCCGGGTGAGACCGCTAGGGGACATGGCAGACTGGGCAGTCCCTGCTCTGACAAAGGGTAAATGACTTCTCCAGTCCGCGGAAGCATGCCTCCTTTTCTTCTGGATGATGCTCCTGACGGGGAGAGACTCGGCTCTCGGGGCTGATGAGTGACGGATGGGCCAAGAGGCTCGCCTGGGTGCTGTTCTAAGCTGATGATGCTCTATTCTGACTGTGTAACAGAATTTACGTAGTGATTAGATTTGGGGATAACTTTATTTCTGTGTTTCGTGCCGTAAACAAAATTAAAAAGCAAATGACAAAATAGATAGCAAAGCTGGTTAGGTATAAATAAACATCTTGGCTGGAGGAGGGCTTGCAAGCCAGCCAGAGGAGAAAGGTGTAGAATCGCCTTACGTCAGTCAAAATTAACTTCTCCCCCATGCGCTGCACGAAATTGTCAGATAAACTAAAATAATGTATCTTTTAAACAGCAGCCCAATTATAGCTTAAAATGCAGACTTTCATTCAGAAATTTAGACAGCAATTATCTGGGGGATTTTTTTTTTTACCAAGTTCTTAGGTGCCCTGGTTCCTTTTATTTGTCTCTTCTTCTTTTCCTAGAATATAGCCCCTTAGCTTCAAGGTCCAAATGGCTACCCACACTCTACTTGCAACATCTGCCTTCCACTCATCAGGAACGATCTGAGAGGACACATCTTCCTTCTTTTAGGATGTTATTTTCTGGAATCATAGACAAAAAAAATTAGTACTTTTCTTTCCTGTTCACCAGCCTGGAGTTGTTACACAGCCACCGTTAATTGCAAAACGTCATCTAAAATGTCATTTCCAGGGGACTACAAGTGGTCTCTTCTATTGCTAAGAAGTAGGAGAGACAGGCCATCAGGCGACAGCACAGACTGCCCAGAGGGCGGCAGGCAGCTCCTTTCCTGAAATGCCATTAAAGCAGCACATCTAGCTTTAAAACACATTTCCAATTAGATAAGTGAATGTATTAAACTAAGCATGGTGGTGTGCCCTGTAGTCTCAGCGACTCCAGGAAACTGAATCAAGGCAGTTGCTTGAGCCCAAATGATCAAGACTGTCCAGTCGTGAGAAAACAATGAGACCCCACGTCTTGAAAGTAATGTCGGAGATAGTCCCCTACCTACCATTAAGTCATCAGCTGTGCCCTGCCGCTTTAACCGTGCTGCTTCCAATCAGAAATGTAAGACGACCAGGGGCTGCAGAGATAGCCCAGAGAGCAAAGTGTTTACTATGCAAGCGTGAGGTCTTGAGTTGGAATCCCCAGTGCCCACTTAAATGCCACGTGAGACCACACACATCTGTGACCCCAGCGCTGGGGGGTGGAGAGAAGCGGAGGAGGCCTGGAGCGGTCTGGCCTTCCATTGAGCCCAGTGAGCACCTGGTTCCGTAAAAGATGTGCCCGCTTCTCAAAATATGAATAGAGTGCAATGTTAATCTGCAATCTTTGCCTCTGTACGCAAGGATGCGCGCGCGCGCGCACACACACACACACACACAAAGGAGAATTGAAGAAAACTGATACTTTTATGCCGCACACCGCGGCCCCCATCTGTGCTCTATGCACTAGAACCCAGTTTGCGAGCGTCGGGCAAGGGGCTGGAGGTTGAAGAAACACATGCAGAGACAGACCAACACACGGACCTCCAATCGCTGATACAAAAGCCCTTCTTTAATAGCACCATGGAGGCTTAACTACCCTGCAGTCAATGGCCAACAGGTGAAAATCCCATCCTCTGATCCTCTAGGCTAGGCACAGCTTCTAGTAACTTCAATTAGAAGGCCCTAGCAGGGAAGAGCAGCTGAAGGCCAGGACTCATTAGTCCCAACACTTTTATTTCCCGGCCTACAGTGCAAAAATAAATTGCTATCTACATTGTTGGAGAGACGTTAGATAAAACAACTTCAAACACTTGTTCATTTGACCTATGTGTTTCTTCTCTTTAGATTTGTTAGGGTTTATAGATGCATAAATATTGGATCTTCATAATGTTGGTAAGGAGGGATGAGCTAAAATACACACAGGAACCTAGGAACGGGAGAGATGGCCCAGTAGTTCGGAACTGTCACTGCCTTTGCAAAGAAGCCAGGGGTACCGTTCCCAGCGCCTCCTTGGAAGCGCACATCTATTTATAACTCTAGCTCCTGGGGATCCCACGACCTCTTCTGACCTCCATGGGCACCAGCATCCATGTGACATAATTTATACAGCTACACAAATAAACATAAAATATTTTTTTAAAGGCTAGGAATCCACCAAACGGGCTCCCTTGCAGCTGTCAAAATCAGTTGTCTAGCGGCTGAGTAAGGGTGTGGAGGATAAAGCAAGACGCCTTGTGGAGCAGTCTGGTTATAATCATGTATGCACACGTGAGATTTACACGGCATTTGTATGTATACTCACATGCAAAGCACATAGGATGCTAGGAAGACATTAACAGCGCCTACTTTTGTTTGTCGCCAGGGAAGTTTATTTTCTTATTTCTTCTTTTCTGCATTCTGCTTCCTGTATTTACCAAATTCTCTTTAACAAACACGATGAATTTTATAATTGAATAAAATAACTGTCAGTTAAGAAAAGGCTGATATTTTGCCATTAAAAATAACTGGGAGAAAGGCATCTGGCATAAACATTTTCTAAACAAAAGGGGAAAAGCGCCACTGGGCACACCCTGCACACAAACGCTGGTCTGGGGCCAGATGGGGAGGCTGGCCTGCTGCCTGTGCCGCATTTTTTTGAGAAATCAATTTTTCATCATAAAAGTGAGGATTGAAAGCTGTTCGGTGAATAGGTATAATTGCCATCTAAGAGGTGAAATTAGGGTACTAGTTGCCATAGAGACAGACAGTAGACATCACTTGTTCCCTTGTAAGCTAAGACAGGAAAATAAGCCATTTCGAGGGCAGTCAGCCCCGAGAGCTGGGTCCGCGTTGAGCCAGGATGGCTCCTGGGTTGCGGTTGGGCAGTGTCTGCCTCACATCCTGAGTGTCTTATGGTGTCATGTCCTTGCCATTTTACCTGATAAGCCCAAATATTAATATTAGCCTTTCTCTCATCTCTGTTTTCAAAACGCGGCAGAGCTGGACTTATACAAAACTGAAATGGCTTATCACAAACAACCAGAAATACTTAAATGAAGTCCAGTTATAATTCTCCATGGAAATGGCTTCTCATTTCGGTAGGAAAGGGAGGGAAAATAACCTGCTCCAAATAGTGCAACCTGTACAGCCAGTTCGCTGCATCTTTTGATGGCGCTCAGGCTGAGGCGGGATGGCTACGATGCCACTGGCCTTAAGGAAGGAAGCGTCATCGTCGCTCTGTGGAACTGTGTTCTCTGGGTGGGCATCTTGTTTGCCGTTCACAAGTGTCTGTGCTTATTTGGAAAAGGTTTCCTGAGATACTGTCCAGACCCAGAGCAATCAATCATGTAAAAACATGGACGGGATCTTTCACAACGATCAAATTCTGTGGTTGCTTCAGATATAAATAAGTTGGAAAGTGCTGACTGACGTCATCAGGGGCTCTGTGATCCAACATCTCCGCAGCCTTTACCCGCTCCTCTCGCTTCCCCCCAGACCACACTGGTTCTGGCTCCAGGCCGTCGTGAACCACACTGCCTTTGTCCTTGGGATGTTCTTTCCTTTCCCGGAAAGTTGAACCTTATCTATTCATTCTTAGCTGGTCATTTCCTGAGAGACCCTTCCCCAACTATTAACCCATCTGCCCCTCCATCTCCTAGGTGTTTCCCCACCACGTTTTATAAAACAGGTTTTATTAAGAAAGCGTCATTTGTTGACTGTGTGCACTGCATCAATTCGCTTCCTCTTTTGACATACCTGAGTCTATGTCCTTAGTCTTAGCATCCGTCAAGGGACAAACACATTTTGGGTACCTTTTCTCTGCAGGGTGCCGTGTGACATGCTAGGGGTTGGCCTTCCCAAGTGGGTGGCTCTAACAGGAAGGCAAAACTTACAACGAAGAGGGGGTGCACAGAGACACACAGCTGAGAGGGACCAGTGGCTACTTTTTGTCCTGAGGCGGACTCTAAAGACTAATGAGACTTCATGGGGACCCGCGGGGCACCTTCCGCACCTCAGCCACTCCACCCTGGCTTCCCTGGCCCTTGGCGGAATTGTATTTGCAAATAATTAGGAAAGGAAGCAGCTTTAGGTGCTCTTCTCTCTGGATGGCTGAGTGTCTAGGCTTCTAATGTTTCGCCAGCCTAATTTTTCATGCATAGTTAAGAAGCATTCGCTTAATATATTCTAACTTTTTATGGGTTTTAAATTAATATGGGAGATCTTTTGGGTCTTTAGTGTCCTGAACACGTCATTCAGAGGGGGATTAGATATCAAGGACTCCAGCTGTAAAATGCCCACCAGAGCATTCTTCCAAGGTGACTTCTGGGCTGAATTATTTAACACTAGCCTAAAAGTTAACTAACTCAACTCTGGCAAGAGCAACAGAACTTCTGGTGGTGAAGATGCTGAGCACGCTAGTGAGCATGCATTGAAGGTTAATCGTTTACTAAGTCGGTTGGGTTGTGATTTGGAAAGCGGGTTGTGCTGGCGCCAGAAGAAATGCAGCAGCAAGAAGGAATTAACCGCCATCTAATCTTACTTGGCAGCTGAACTAGTGGAGAATATCACAATTAGGCTAAGAATAATGGGTTGGATTAACTATATTATCTTGTTAGTGTTATTACCAAAAGATAGCTTCAAAATGGAAAGACGTTGTTGTCTGTAGTTTCCTAAAGTAGCAAGTAGCCTCTCTCTCTCTCTCTCTCTCTCTCTGTCTCCCCTTTTCCACACACACACACACACACACACACACACACAGGACTCTATGTGCTTGCAGATGTCAGAAGAGCATGTTGGATCTGCTGGGGCTGGAGTTACAGAGGCTGAGAGCTGTCTGTCTTGGGTGCTGGAATCCACATTTGAAGGAAGCAGCATGTACCCTTAATGCTGATCCCTCTCTCCAGCTCCCTCCTCTCTCCCCACAATATAATTTCGCTTATTGAAATTGAAGTTGAAATAAGTAAATAAATCAAAGGTATTCTTTTCCCAACATTGTCTCATTATAAAGTTTGCGTAAATTTTTTAGTGGTTTGAAATCCACAAAGTGCATTGGTTTGCACAGCTGTAGAACTTGGGAAACTAGCTGTGGACTTGTATGTGCTTGCTAGAGCTGGTTGTTTCAGAACAATAAACTTAGTACATAGAAACCTCCCCCTCTCAGGGACAGCAATGCCTTCTGACACATTTTAGGGGGGTTGTGTATGATGGGATAATCACTGTCATCTGAAGGGGTCACCATTTCTACTTGGTACCGGGTTCCTGACAACACTGGATATCAAGGCTGCATTGACAAACGGTAATTTCAGGGTGTTTATTTGGTCTGACACACATGCGTCCTCGTTTGACCTCTTGTGCCTTGCTTCTTAAATTGTTGGAACGCTTTGGCAAAAGGCAGTGCGGTAGTCAAATTGGCCTGGAAATTGCAGAGAGGTTTCATGTGATGGTTAATTGTGATGGTCAGTCTGATTGGAGTAAGAACACCCAGGGCAGGAATGGGGTTCAGCTTGGGACCTATCTGTCAGGATTTTTTTTTTCAACAAAGATTAATTAAAGGTAAAAATCCCTTGTGGGTGAGTGGTGCTATTCCATAAGCCCAAACTGAATCAAAAAGGAAGAAGAAAAATGCTGGCTCACGCCAACATCTCCCTCTTTGGGCTTTCTGGTCTCTCAGGAAGGGAGCAAGCTTCTTCACGGTCCCTTCCATGACAGGCCATCCTCCTCCCCACGAGCCAAACCCAAACAACCAGAGCAGTTCATAAAATCTCCTCACGTGGTGTTTTCTATGAATGAGATAAATTGTAATAGGAGCCGAGCCAACACTGATATTTCAAGCAACTTCTCAAGATTTGCTGATAGCTGCTTTGGAAACAGAAGGACGGGAACAGCACAATGTCCCTTTCTGAAGAAAGCAGGCACGGCAGTGGAATTGTCACCAGAAGGGAGGAGACACGGTCCTTTGGTCTGCTGTGCTCAGGTTCCTGCACCATCATAAGTCAGGCTGGGGAATGTGGCTCATGGCCAGCCCTGGTACAGGGACATCGTTGCCAACACGGGAGGTGTCATGGGCTTCTGGGCATCTGAGAGGTGTTCTGAGTTTTATATTTGATGGTATTTCCTTGAGAGTTGGCCATCTTCACAGGACTGAATGCTAAAAGAGAAAGACGCCAGTCTACAAAAGATGCTTGTATGTGTCCCATTTATCAGAAAGCCCTGCAAGCTAAGAAAATGGTCCTTTTCTAGTCAGGAAACCCATATGTAGCAGCAAGCCCATCTTCAAACGTGCTGAGTTTGAGAGAGCTCAAGTCTGACTTCCAACAATTCAACCAGCTGACCCACTGCTCAACCAGAGAGCCGAGACCTGGTTTGGGACTAGAAGGAAGGCAATAAGTAGATAGGTCTTAAGGGGAGAGCACAGAAATAGACCCGAATAGCTTCTTGAATAGTCCCAAGCTGTAACCTGTCCAGAGTTTCCGCTCCTTTCTTAAAAAGTAGGCACGTGGGTAAAAGCTGCTCTAATGAGATTGCACAGGAGGACTTTCTCGTGACTGGCGTGTGTCATGGGTGGAGTCTGTTTGGAAGGAGACGCAGCCACGGCAAACTTGATTCTCGTGATGCCTTTGTGATGGATGACATCATGAAGGATGAAGGGACAGTCCCCAACTTGTCCTTGCGGTAGAAACCCAATCTTTAACACGGATTGCAGCGTAACTCGTAATCTGGGCTGTGCTGCTCATGATACCTGTATTCTAGGCTCCATTGTTTCTCTAACCCTGTGCCTTTACGCGAGCCAGCTTTCAGATCCGTTTTTGTTGTTGTTTTTCTTTGCCTACAAAGAGGCATTGTCCATGCTAAACTATTCTTAAAGTGGCTCTGAGAAGAAGGTTACATGTTACTCTGAATTTCAGTGGAATTCCAGATAGAACTGGTGTCCGTGGAGTTTTTGAGTCATGGCAGGATGAAAACTTACTATTCAATTGGTTCAGCTTCTCTGTCAAATCTAGGAGACACAATCTCACAGCAGGATTCCTGGTCCTCTGGCCCTCATGATATTTCTGCCCCCTCTCCTGTGATAGCCCCTGAGTGTTACATGTAGAAACTGGGTAATAGGTATGTCAAGTGGGGGTGGGCACCAGTTTCTCTCTGTTTTGACCAGCAGCAGCTTGCTGTCATGGTCTTCTGCTACAAATAGAAACCTCTTTGTTGGGGCTGGAGAGATGGCTCAGAGGTTAAGAGCACTGGCTGCTCTTCCAGAGGTCCCTAGTTCAATTCCCAGCAACCACATGGTGGCTCACAACCATCTGTACTGAGATCTGGCGCTCTCCTCTGGCGTGCGGGCATACATCGAGGCAGAATGTTGTATACATAATAAATAAATATATCTTAAAAAAAAAAAAAAAGAAACCTCTTTGTTGAGGGGTGAGATCTACACCACTCAGGCTGGGCCTGAACACCGGATGTGCAGGCCGGACTGGGCCTGGAGATGGTATACACGGCAAGCGGGTAAGGCCAGGAGACAAAAGGGGCCTTGGCTACTGTGGGTGGTGAGCGCCCAGCAGTCAGCCACAGTGGGAAGCTGTGGTGACAGCCAGGCCCACGGAAGTAAGAGACAGCTATTTCTGGCCCTTAGGACTCTTCCGCATCTGCCCCTGTCTGGAGCAGTTGCCTGGCAGAGAGGAAGTTGGGAAACCAGAGCCCAGCAGGGAGGGAACCATGGAGAGGCTGTTCGCTCTACTGAACCCTCTGCATCCCTGCCTCCCACTCGGATCCCTGTTGGCGGCTCCCTTGCAACGGTGATCTCAAGAGACGCTAGAAGGCAGGAGAGCATTGGGTGCTGCTGCTCACCGCTCAGCCTCCCTCACCTGAGCCCTCACCTGAGCCCGAGTGGGAAGGGCAAGCAGAGTACTCAGCACAAATAGTACTTAGTCTGTAAAGATCGCGAGAATATTCTCATCGTAAGCTGTATATGCAGGCTAATGCCTTAGCCTAGACGTAATCAGATGCATCAGAAGTAGAAGCAGGTGTAGCATTTCCCAGTGTTCTGAGTGTGCCTGGCAGATCTGACGGAGCTGTCCATGTTGTTCAGCCCACACTGTGCCTGGGGAAGTAATCACGAGTGTCTGTGGAGCAAGTGGCTGTTTACCTGAGCCTGTGAGGTTGCTTTGGCTTCCTCTGTTGGAGCCCATGTGGTGTAGAACAATAAAATAGGAACGGAGCCACTTTCCCGCTCCGCTCTGCAGCCCTTTGCAGGTTGAGATACCCTGGAAGAGACACTGGAGTGGCGACTGCCTTTCAGCTTCTTCCCAGCACGAAGTTCATTTCTTTCCTCGCGATACCCTGGCAACCATATTGGGAAGGCAGGGCTTTAATTCAGCAAGGTAGCCCAATCAATCGTTCCGGATAAAACAAAGGTTAAAAATCAATCTTGTTTCATCTCACACATCAGATATCTATGTAGTACACCCCACTTCGTGCCATAGGGACTATGAACCTCCTGCCTTGAAAACCACGGTTGTGGACCACTGGGATTGATGAGGGAGGCAAGTCAGCTACGAAGTGACAGTGATGGGTACAGGATGTTCGATGTCTTTAGGAAGGGATAATGATACCCAGAGGAGAGAGATTACCAGCGAGGAGAAATGGGAACCCTAGAAGAAGGATGGTAAGCTGTGTTAACCGCCGAGCTGTGAAGACTGAGAACTGGGTGTGTGTGTGTGTGGGGGGGGGGAACAGATGCTGGCCAGGGCTAACATCTGACAGGCACAGTAAGTCCTACCCAGAGTCAAAGCGCTGAATGCCCGCTGGCTTGCTAGGGGATGAGGGCGGCTCTTGCAACGTTTCCTTAGCGGCTTTGTTGGAAACGTTTAAGTTAAGAGATGACGAGACTAGAGAGAGGTAGGATCTAGAAATGGCAGATAAGGGGGATCGTTAGAGAGGGGTCTCCTGGAGATGTGGGGAGAAATGGTAACGGCAGTCTGGAGAGAAGAGTCCAAGATGGAGAAGAGGACTCTTCCATCTTAGCTGTCCCAGAGGCAGTGGCACTATCAGATGCAGGAAATGTCCTCTTGTCAGCACAAGGGGGATCTTTAGTTAAACACACACACACACACACACACACACACACACACACACACACACACAAATCAACAGACAGGGATTCTTGCTAGAGAATGATGCTACAATTTCTTGTTTGAGTGTACGACCCGCACAGATGCAAGTCATCTCAGTTAAGATACTAGCGAAGGAACTTATTGGTCATCTTCTTTAAAGGCTTCCCTCCCCCCCCCAAAGAACAGATTAAATCTGGTTGTAATGGGTCATGTGTCTGGCCTTGTGTGTGTCTGTGGGTTAAAGTAGGCACACTCCTGTGTGTGAGCCTGTGCCCTCTCAGGTGGGCGTGACGGGGACAGGCAAAATCAAAGAAGTGGGAAGCCCAAAGTGGAAACAGGTTGTGTGCCAGGAATGGGGATTCCACGTCTAGCGCCATCATAAAATTAATTCCGTTCCACCGATCAGGAGTTCCAACCTTATAGTTTCTGTGTCTACAAAAGAGAGGGCTTGCCCTGTGATGACTATAACTCCTTAAGCTTTAAAACCCATCCATATTTTAAAAGTCTGAAATGGATTAGGTGGATTTCCGTTACTACAGCAGGTACCTGAGATCAGTTTATAAAGAGAAGTGGCCCAGCGGGACTCCCAACTTTAGAGGTTCTGGGGCACAGGGAGGCAGACTCATTGATCGCTGGTCTCCAAATGAGTGCTGCCTGGCAACAACCGGGGCACTTGGCAGTCAACCATTTACCTCATGGCTGGAAGGGAAAGAGAGGAAGGGATCCCATCCCATAGCCCCATTGAAGATCGTACTCCAGTGTCCTGAAGACACCTTAGGAGGCTTCCCCCACCCGCTGTGAGCACTTTCCTGGGAGCAACCTTTAATACACAGGCCTTGGTGCACAGTTAAGATTTAGACTGCGGCAGTGACGTGCTTCAGCTGTGTTAAATGTGGGGTTTGTCCAACCTCCATGAAGGTTTCTCTTGCCGGAATCTTCTCTCCTCTTCTTTCTTGCTCTTTTGCCCTGGCTGGTATGAAACTCACTGCGTAGTCCTGATGGATCTTTGCTAGGTAAACAGGCTGGCTTTGAACTTGTGGTCACTCTCTTGACCCTGCTCTCCACAGGCTGTGGTCAGAGGCGGACCCCTCCACTGGACACCATTCCTTGGAAATGGAGGGTGTTAATGTAAATGAGCAGTCTGGTGCAGTCTAAACCTTCACAGGTCTTATGGTGTTGATTACTGATTTATAATTCAGATTCAATTATTCAACAATTATTATTTTGTATCTATTGCATGTCTGGTATGTTACCCAGCTGGGGCCATCGTAAGAAAGGCGACTCCAGTCTCAGTGTCTGGATGAGCGCTGGGACAGAGATTTCCCCACCTCTCCCCATCTTTCATGACGGCCCCTCGCTCCTGGATGTCTTTGGAGAGCCTCTCTATGCATTGTCTTCCCAACGAGTCAGGTCAAGGGTTTCTAACAACTGCTGTTTGATGGTTTTTTTTTTTTTTTTTTGGTGACAGATGATTCAAGAGAGCCGGGTCGTCATAGAAACGGCAGACACCGTCCAGGAAAAGATTGTCCAGTGTCAGAAAGCAGGTAATATTGTTTTCTACTTTGTTTAGAAACCACAATGACAATCCAGGTCTTAAAATTAAACTCTTTCGTGGCAGCGTTTATAGTTTAAGTTATACTCGGTTTTGTCCGGTAAAGGAGAGCTTAGGTGATGGTGGGTGATATTTGTGTTTAGGAGGGTGGTGTTCAAAGATGCCAAGAGATGAGGGTTTATGAATAAACCCTCTGGTTGCGATCCCCTGAGAGCCTCCACTGCTAGCGGAGAAGCCGTGGTTCCGTGTGACTCTTTAAAGCCCACTTAGTAGTTAGGATTGGAGCCACAGTCCTGTTTCCTTCTGAGTTTCTGCCCTTCTTCCTCGTTCTCATGTTAGATTCGTACTTTCTGTAGGGATGGGAGGAGGAGTCACGTGACTGTGAGCACCCACCTTGGTTTGTTTGTGCCCACTTTCATCTATACCACAGAGCTTGTGTTTCTTGGATCCAGGGGCTCCTCCGTCCACAGGGATGAGGAGGAGAGAGACAGGGCAGAGCTGGCAGCTGCTCTCTCCCTGTTCTTATGTTTGAAGTACAAGCCCCGTCTTACCCGGTCTTCATGGCGATTGAGCACGATGTCCCATTTACAGACGGGACCTGGGAGAGGCGGGGGACTCATCCGTGGTCTCAGTGTCAACCCAGAACAGAGTGGACTCACGGACACAGACTATCAAATCTGTGCTATTTACTAGGCTGGTTGGCTAGCGACCTTAGATGTTTTAATTGACAGGAAACATGAAAATCAAAATTCCCTACCTGTAGGGACTGCCTGGCCTGCTTTAGAGCCATGCAGCCGGCCCATTAACAAACAAGAGTCCTGTGCACTCACGTGAGGTTATCTGTGCACCCCACACCCTTCCGTACAAAAACCAGGAAAGGACAGATGAGGTCAGGAGCATCTGCCAGGAGGCTTACTTCTCATTTCCTCTGGTGTTTATCTGTGCATCTGGGCCGCTGAATGTGACATTTAGCCCCTGATTCGCTTACTCTTAGACGCCTTCCCCGTGGGATCTGAATGACAAAACAGAAAGAATTCAAGGCTTTAGATATTATGAGAGGAAACAGGAATGTGAGTTTATAGTTTGTTGGCAATATTTTCATTGTAAATGCACACGTTTTCCTCGTATTCTTCATGTGTATTCTTTCCAAAGGGATGGAGTTCCACGAAGAACTTCATAATCTGGGGGCCAAGGAAGGCCTGAAAGGAAGGAAGCTCAACAAGGCCATCGAGAGCTTCGCTTGGAACATTACTGTGCTGAAGGTACAGCTCCCTCGCTGCCCCTTGCCCTGTATTTCTCTCTTCTGCTCTCCAGGGCAGAGAGAAGCATTGGCAGCTAAACGTGGTGATTTGAATTTTGAGCCACGAGTAGGATGATAGTCAGGTTCAGCTCTAAGTAATGGGGACACAAAGCCTAGGCAGAACTTGCTTTGAGTTTTCTTAATAGGGAAACGCGGTTCATGATGGAGGTTGAGGGGAGTACATGAGTGAGACCTGATGTTAATGCCGCACGTGCGCGCGTGCGTGTGTGCGTGTGTGCGTGTGTGCGTGTGTGTGTGTGTGAAACCCGTGCTTACGTTTATGTGAACCCCTCCACAAGTCAATATGGCTGTTCTCATTAGTGTAAAGTTGTGCCTGATGAGGCTGGGAGGATTCCAACGTAAGACAGTTGGAACAGCCTTAGACTATGAAATTTCTGGGGCCACTTAGGATCTTTATTTTCGGAATATTCTCTATAAATACATTTCTCTGAAAATGTTTTGGAAGTCAGCTCCTTGAGATTCTAATGTGCTTTCTGTCGCAAATCGACTTCGGGGTTCGAAGTGTAGATGCCATGTTTTATGTTTTCTTATGTAAAAGGAGAAACAACTTAGGTGATTAGAAAAGCTTGCTCGGGAATTGTGCAAAAATCGATGGTTGTTCATACTTAGAGAATCTCTGCTGTGTCCAGTGCCATTTAATGGCAGCTACATGGAATAATAATTTAGTACAACCCTTATAGCTGTCAGTATCCTTGTACAGACGAGGAGATGGAGGCATTGGGGTCCCTCAGCTTTTAGTGGTCCAGCTGAAGTTTGAACCCAGCTCGACAGAGATGCTGCCTAGCTCTGTGGCAGTTTGGAGTGAGCCGCAGAATATACTCACGTCTTTAAAGAGTCAGCCCGTAAGTGCTTATGAGCTCTTACCGCGTGAGATGCGTGGCAGGCATTGGCCGCACACAGATGATTGTAGGAGTTGTAGACGTAGGCCCCGCTGAGTTAGCAGCCTGAAGCTGTGGCACAGAGGGGCACCATTCATCCGAGGGGTGGGCTTGGGCCGCAGTGTTCAGAGAAGAGCACGCTAGAATTTTAGCACGAGATTCTTGAGTCTTTTCCACTTGGGAAACTTTTCCCTGAGAAATGTTTATGCATCCTCAGGTATATAAGTATATGAAATGCCATACAAATCATTTGCTGGTAATAGATATAAAGATGTTTATCTTAAAATAATTATGAAATATATAATGGTACAATTTATTAAAGACAAAATCAAGCATTCGTACTAATCAGATGGGTGTCCTTATTTGCCCTTACATAGAGAATTAAATCTTGGCTGAGCATCTTCAATGTTTCTGATATTTTGATTTTATTATCAACAGTGCTAAGGCAGGCACATTGTTTTGTGTACAAAGACAGAAGCGTGATTAGGGCCATTTCAGAAGCTGTGGAAAACGCCATTCTGATCCCAAGCTATAATTCACGTAATGATTATTTTATGAGCCCAAGTTATCAATGCAAACAGCAATTTTAAAAATCAATAATTCTCAAACAAAACAACCCAAAAGTGTTTGCTATCTACGTGCTGAAGGAAGACAGCAGAAATAGCTGGTCTCTGTTTTCACTACTTAGACCATCCGGTTTCCATAAGGATGGAACATTTTGTATGTGCAGTGAAAACAATATACAGTGTTGAATAGTCTCAAAGGCTGATGTCTTTAGGCAGTGTTTGCTAATGTGACGGTGTGCACGGTGTGAGCATGCGTGTTGTGTGTTCAGCTCTGAGGCTTCTCTGAGGTCAGGCAACACAGCTGTGTGCTGCTGGAAACATGCGCAGTTCATGTGTGTTTGAGGTTCCGAGTACTTTATTTAGTTCATTGTTGTTTGTTGTGCATTGCCCACATACTGTTATGTAGCCTTACATAACATTGTGTTCCAAAGTCGAGCAAACTGGGACCGATGGCATAACACAGCATTTAGTATACAGAATTTAGTATAAACCCTTTTGGAGGGACAGATGTTTCTTTGGGCTTGTTGAAGGACCAACCATCAAGAAAGGTGCTCAGAGATGTGAAAGTCAAGAATATCTCACCTGGGCTTCCAGGGCTAGGCTGCCAAGGGTAGATGGGCATACAACTACTACATGGTTATGGTGCACACTTAATGACTCAGCATTTGAGGCCAGCACTCATAGCTAGGTACACACACACGTATATACACACGTATATGTATGTATATACGTGTATGTGTATAGTACGCACATATCTGTAGCATATGTGATACATGAGTGATATATATGTATACACATATACATATACATGTATACACATACACACACATATAAATCCTCCATTGCCCTTCACCAGTTCTGCAGTCTGGTAACATCACTTTTCACCTTGACAGAATCTCTATATCTTATAGATGAAGAAATTGAGACTGAGGCTGGTATACATTTATCATTGAGTCACATAGCTATTAAATGGCTGAGTGGAGATTTTTAATTGGTTACCCATAATTTTGGCTGTTACCCTGAGCTACCGACTATAAAACTCCATCCATGTCCCCAGCCAGCCTCGTGCGGGGATCAGCACACGTGTGCGTAAGCTGCTAGATAGTGGTGAGGTTTCAGTCTGCGAAGAGCCAATTCTCAACACACAGACCTAGTATCACGTTTTCGTTGTTCCCCTCCATTTTCCTCGCAGAGCAGGCTCTCTGTTTTAACTTTTTTCTTGTTGCTAACTTCCGACTAATGCCCACTTGGTTTTCTGAGGTTTTCCTTGGATGTTTGTTTGCTTTAATGACAGGAGCTGATTTCTGGATGTGACTGAGCAAATATTGAGTAAATCACTCCAAGACAGATCTTTGAAAACAGAATTGATCTTCCATAATTACAGCTTGTACCCTGGCTGTTAGCATTGCAGGCTGGGCTCCCAATCCTAAGCAACGGTAGAGGAGCTTTCCAAACGTCAATTATTTCATTGGAAATGTTTTAGCATGTCTGTCATCGGGTTTAGTCAGCTTATTAATCACGTGACCGTTATCCTAGAGCTAAAAATGTTGCCTCTAAGGGATTCGGATTATTGGGTAAGAGAATGAAGCTGGGCTCTGGCCCTGCAGGAGTTGCTTTCCCATTGGGTCTGCTCCGAGAAGGACTCTTTCCCTTTGGGTCTGCTCTGAGAAGGACTCTTTCCCTTTGGGTTTGCGCTGAGAAGGACTCTTTCCCTGTAAACCTTCCTTAGCCCTGGAGTCCACACTCAGAGATCTTATTTGCCGATGGATCTCTAGTCTTGATATTAATTCTCTAAGTTTTAATAAATGATTGTTTTATATTTGAGTTCATTTCAGTCATTTTACCTGGATAGATTAGTAATAAGCACCTCGGCAAGACGTAATCATAGTATCTATCAATAGTGGGTGGGGCTCAGCTTTAAAATTCCTCAATGCCTACTGCTGAGCGTCCTTTACACGTCTGTAGGTCAGGTACTCTCCAGGATCTCGGGGTAGAGTGGGGATTTATCAATACTGGCTAAAAATAGGTGTGTTCATGTTTCTAAGGGCATTTAGTGCCAGTATAATTACCAAGTCAGAGCAAAACAGGGACAGATGAGAACTGTGTACCCAGTGATGGTGGGTCATCAACATGGGGCTGACACGGTTTGGGACATTGGCTTTGGAGAACATTGGCCTCGGACTGAAATACAAACTCTTGAGTTTATGTTTTCTGCATTTCTGCATATGATAAATTTAATAGCAAATGATAAGAAAGGTAAATTAAAATGTATAGAGAGTAGGTAAATTCAGTTTGGGGTCTGGTGAGAGCCCCTTATCTGATTCCAAGGTGGTATCTGGCTGTTGTGTCCACTGGCAGGGTAGTAATAACTGGCTGTGTCTGATGGCAGGCAGGCAGGAAGGACAGAAAGTTACGTTGAGTGCCCCTAAACGCTCTCACCAGGCTCTGATCCTGTCATAAAATATTGTATGTATGCCTGCATATATGTGTATGTATGTATGTCTGCATATATGTGTATGTATGTATGCCTGCATATATGTGTATGTATGCCTGCATATATGTGTATGTATGTATGCCTGCATATATGTATATGTATGTATGCCTGTATATATGTGTATGTATGTATGCATGTATGAATGAATGTAATGGGTGTTAGACGGGGGAGGGTTACATGGTTCCTCCTGTTTGAGAGCCGGTGCCTGATTTACTGAGCCATCTCCCCTGCCCTGATAGCTGCCACCACCACCACCACCACCACCACCACCTCCTCCTCCTCCTCCTCCTCCTCCTCCTCCTCCTCCTCTTCCTCCTCCTCCTCCTCCTCCA